>NC_137017.1:4699592-4796549 GCF_032717465.1 Coenobita brevimanus | reverse complement strand
GTGGTCCTGTATTCCTGGCTAAGTAGGACAGTGGCAGGTGTTTGGATATGCCTGTGTAGTAGTGCTGTAATCAAACCACTTCTCTGAACCAACATAGCATCAATTTCAGCATTTTTTCCAGTACAGTATTTGCTGGCTAAGTAAAACAGTGTCAGTTGGTTGTAGCTTATCTGTGTGTGCTGATCATCTACCTTCTTGAATGAGATGTGGCTAAATGAACTATGAAACTTTGCTAAGGATATATGCGTGTCATTTTCCAGAGTAAACTCCTGAAAGATGCTCACACACGTCTGAAGAATATTAGAGGATAATCTTGGTTGTAAGAATTTTGGAGCTCCTATTGCCTCTTTTCTTTGATTAAATTCGAGTATTTAGTTTCTCCAGCATTGACTCATTCTTAGTAATTAAAATGAGCCAGGGACCATCACAACAGCAGGTATTATCAGCCCAAAAGATCGTAAATAACTGTGGCAAATAAAAGGACTCTGCAAAAAAGCCATAGTGCTTGTTTTCCCAACAATAAAAATGAGTGTTTTGTATATATTATCCCTCCTGAACTGTTGATGTTGGCTATTGTATTTGTACACCAATTGTTATGCCCATTTTCTTGTTATATTTGCATTATTATTATTATTACCATGTCATTGTGATATACTGCACAGTCAGCCACAGGAAAAAATATGCTGAAAAAAATATGTACTCTTGTCCTTCTTTGGTTGATTGTAATTGGCAACAGGTCAACTTGAATTTATTTTTCTCCATCTCTATTTCCCTCTGCTTGTGACCTCCAGTCTTGTAAATGCAATGTGTGCAGGAATTTCAGATGTAAGGTATCTTGTATTTGGCTCTCTTTTGTGTATTATTTCTTGCACTCTTCAGCTTCTGCTTCTCTGCATTAAAAAGAAAAATGTATTGTCCTAAATAGCACTGAGATTTTAAAACTAACAAGCATCCTTAGTTAACAACCATTTATGTCAAGGGTTGATGAGCAACTTGAGTCGTTTCCCTTCATTTATATCCAAGAATAACAATAATTCTGAGTTTATTCCCCTCATTAAACATAGCAGTTGATTCCCTTCATTTAGGTGAGAGATTAACGAGATTTTTCCCTGTATATATACGAACATTTATCGTTAATACGGTTTATGTTTTTTATATTTTTTTTCCTGTGGCTGACTATGTTTTATATATTGATGTGGGAGTGTTTTTTTGGTGTCTTTATTTCTGTTGATTTATTCTATAGTCAGTTTGCTTCACCTGACAGAGATTCATAACCGTTAGCTTTATGGCCAAGTGTAGTCAGACTGGAGAGTTAATTTGACTAGTAACCAAGGAGACTCATCCGTACCCCATCACTAAGGCACTGAATTTTATATACATCAATGATTTAGTACTGAAGTGATAAAAGTTGCCTTGTTTTGTCAGATGGAAATAAACTGACTATAGTTATATGTTGAATTGGAATATGTTATACTCTTATCGTTACGTGGGAAAATGTGCCACGTGTTTGAAATTTTATAACTATATGGATTAGGGCGTCAGGCTATAGATAGATTGATAGATAGGTAGGAAGAGATCCTAGGGTGCCCATAGATTAAACTATTTTGATTTATCTCTTCCTATCACACAGTCATTTGCCATATTTTCCTAAGCATGAGCAAGAACCAGTTTGCCTGTCAGGTCTCTATCGTCTTTCAACCCAGGGCATCTCAGAAATCAGCAGTATTATGTGTTGAGCAGATAATTTTGTGCAGTATGCCTAGCCCTGGCTTCCTATGCTCCTTATGGGGTGACATAGGATTGGGTGATGGCAGACGATGTTGTATAAAGTTGCAAGGTCTCCAACATCACAGCCAATGGTTGATACGTTTTTAGAATTCCCATCGTTATGCTGATTCTTAGGCTATGCTGTTGATGCTTCTCCTTCATTGTTGCGTTTTCTTGGTCTGTGTATCGTTTGGGTGTTTGTGATGGTGTTGATGTCTGTTGGGTTGGGTTGTCGTGGTTTATGATTAGAGAGAGCAAGGATGTGTGATGTCCCCATGGTTTTGTGTGTGTGTGTGTGTGTAAGATACTAGGATTTGAATGGTAAGTGAATGAGTGTATGAGCCATTTCATTGGGCTTGCAGTTAGTTTCACTCTCTCTTGGGTTTCCTCTTTGCTTTATGGGCCCTATGCATTTTATCGATGTGTAACAAAAATAAACAAACAGGTTAGGAGTGACTGCTTGAAAAATACTAAAAAAAAATGGTTACGATGATTAAAAAATAATTGGTTACGATGATGATGATTAGTCCACTTCACTAGGCATGGTACTGATAGTTCGCCCCCTTAATGCTTGTTTATTCTTTGCTCCCACCTCAAATATTTCTGTCATGAGAGATAGAGAGACTCTGTTGTTGTTGTGCTAAAATCATTACATGCCTCTGACCCTCCTATCACCTGTATTGGCCGTCATAACCTTCCCTTCCAGCAAATTAATTCTCATGATAAATTGAATTCCTTTGTCAGTGGATGATAAACCTATTATATCAAAATTATGCTGTTTTGAAGAATATTTGCTATGTATTAGTAAATCTTGGCTTGTAATCCCACTTGACTGACTACAGAAACTCTGGCAGCCCCAAAGGTATATGTTGAAGGATTGTCTGTTGTGGTAGTGTGGTATGGTGTGTGGGAGGAGGCCTACACTGTGGTACATGTGGTGAGTGTTTGTAGTAGTGTGTTGTGGTGAGGGGGGGAGGCCTTAAACTGTGGTAAATGTGAGAGTGGTGTGGTGTGGCAGGAAGCATTACACTGTGGGCATAGTGCATTGTGTGTGAGTTGTGTATTGTGTTGGCATTGAAGTAGAGAAAGATGATGATTGTGTTGAAGTCTGGGTATACTCATTTCACTCTAACTTGGCACAAATTTTCAATGTTTTGGTAGTGTTTTTTTTAACGTGTCCCACTGGCAGAAACAAAACATTAGACCTGCATTCACTCCATAGCTTTTCATTGTGACAGGCATCATATTTTAATGCCTGTTCACTGTATTCTTACAACTCAGCATTCATGAGAGAGCATAAGCCATTTTTAGACCAAGTTAGAGTTGTGTTTCTCTGGGTATGGTTGAGTCTGAAGGGTGGGTATCTGGTGATGGTTTTTGAAGGTTTCTGTTGTATATCTAGGTAGTAGCTATGTACCTCCTGAAATAGTAGAAATAAAGTTTAAAAAGAAATAAAAAAAAAAAGTGGATGACGGCCACAGCCACTTGGCGGACTGCACTTGAGCTACTGGGCTGCACTTAGGCCACCAGTATTGCAGATGGTCGGAGGCAGTGACCTGTATTGTGAAATTCCATATGCTTTTCACAGCACAGTTCCTTTGTAATGGGGGCTGTTTTAAGGGGGTAGGAAAAAATATGTATCCTTCTGAAAAATAGTGTTGGCTATAGGATGAGAATAGGTTGTAAGTACTCTTTGTAATGTAAGTTCTTATTACATGCTTTCCATAGCTGTTCTTCAAAACCAGCATCATATTTTAGTGCTTATATACTGTATTCTTACATTACAGCATCCATGAAAGAGAGCACAGGGCATTTTTAGACCAAGATAGAGTAAAAAGAGAGAGAGAGTATAGGTTGTGTTTTTCTGGATGTGGTTGTGTCTGAAGGGTGGGTGTCTCATGATGGTTTTTGAAGGCTTCTATTTGGCTGTAGTGGCCATGTATATCTAGGTAGTTGTTATGTACCGTCTGAAGTAGTAGAAATAAAGTTAGAAAAGAGAGAAAAAAAAAAGTGGATGACAGCCACAGCCACTGGTGGATCTGCACTTTGGCTACAGGCATTGCAGGTGGACGGAGCCGGTGACCTGTACTGTGAAATTCCACTTGTTTTTCACAGTATGGTTCTGTTGGAATGGGGGCCGTTTGAAGGGGGTAGGAAAGAAAATATGTATCCTTGTGAATTTTAGTGTTATGTATAGGATGAGAATATCTTATCTATCTGTCTGCTTACTGCCAGCTGCCATAGTCCCGTAAGGGGGGGCCATTTGACTTTTATTTATGGGGCGGGGCACTAACCCTTCACCAACCCACTTGTTGACACATAGGGAGCACATATGGTTTGATTATACGGTTACCACCCATCATTGTGAACAGTTTCGTGGCTTATAGATTTTTTTAAAGTACTTTTTGTAATGCAAGTTTTTATTACATGCCTTCCATAGCTCTTCTTCATAACCAGCATCGTATTTTAGTGTTTATATACTATGCTTACAACCCAGCATCCATGAGAGAGGCGATAAGTTTGTGGCCATCCCGTACGGGATTAAGGGGTCTGGCAATAGATAGATAGATAGATCCATGAAAGAGAGCACAAGGCATTTTTAGACAAAGTTAGAGTAAAGAGAGGGTGAGAGAGAGTAGGTGTATTCATGTTTCTCTGGGTAGGGTTGTTTGTGAAGGGTGGGTGTCTGGTGATGGTTTTTGAAGGGTCCTGTTTGGCCGCAGATTTGTGGATGTCTGTAGTGGCCTTGTGTGTATAGGTAGCTAGGTACAGTGTGAAAAAATAAAAATAAATTACTGTATATATATATATATATATATATATATATATATATATTATTTATAAAAAAAAAAAAAAGCTGTGTACACTCTGAAATAAAGTACTTGAGAAAAAAGGGGGGGGGGGGGGGTTGACGGCCACAGCCATCGGCGGACTGCGACAAGTGCAGGTGGTCGGAGCCGATGACCTGTACTGTGAAATTCCATGTATTTTCACAGCACAGTTCCTTCTGAATGGGGGCCGTTTTAGGGGCGAGAAAAAAAATATTGACTATATTTTGTGAAATTTAGTGCTGGCGTGCAGTGTTATAGGCTTTGAATGGCTGTAGTGGCTAGGTAGGCAGTATGTACAGGATAAATTAGTAACAGAAAAAAAAGGAAATAAGAAAAAAAGGAGGAAAAATAAAAATGGTTGCACCTTTTATTTGGATTTAGGTAACTTTCTAATTTGGGGCAGTGGTCAAGTAATAGGTCTAGTACAACTTCCTTGGTGGTTTGAATGGCCATAATGCTTTTATGTTCCTCTGACAAAGTGGGGCCAGACTGGAGGGTCAGTTGAACTAGTAATCAAGGAGACTCATTCCTGTCTCAGTACTAAAAATTTCACTGTTTCATGGGATTAGTTATTATGAAGAGGTACATAGTGAGGTTGGGGGGAGGAGGCAGCCGTATAACTGTGTGGAGGTCTTGTTGGGTTGTGGTGGTGGTTTATGTGTTCGTGTTTTTCTGCATTGCAAGTCCCCTTGTTGTCCTGTGTCTGTGTGTTTAGCCACGAGGGATTTTTGGCACTGAGAACACCAGCTGGTATTGTAGTGGTGTTGGTCTGGAATAGGAAAGTCCTGGAATTGATAATTTTGAAGCACTTATGTAGGGAGAAATATGTGAGGTAGTCAGGATTGCAGGGGCTTAAATGGTCAGTGAGTGAGCATCTGGCCCTTTTCACTGGACATGGCCTGGTTATATCAGTGCCACCACCTGTAGGTGTCTGCCCTGCACCGCAATTTTATAACAATTGGGTGCGTAAGGTGAGAAGTGTGAATTTCGGGGGTAGGGTTGTGAGGCAGACTGAGAAAAAATAAGAGACAAGGTCATCGGGTGGCTGCCAGAGATTGAGCAGCATAGACAGCCACCATTAGGTGACTCTGGCCAATGGATGCATGTTGGAGCCTTCATGAATGGTACGATACAAATGATATAAAAATACTGAACTGTTTCTAGAGGCCCATCATGTACACCTCAGTATATATATGCATAGCTTTGAAATACTGTATATATAAACACATCATCTGAGATCTAGTGGCACATTTTCCACACAGTTAAAAACAGAATATGTTTAAATTGTGAGTTTTGTTTGTGTATAATGCCAGCAGTATGTAATTCCTCATTTAATAATTGATATATATTCCCGTAAATTGCTGATTGCGTGAAGTTAGGGTCGGGTCCCAGCAAGAGGGACTTTTTCTCCAGCATTTAAGGATCCTATGCAAGACAGAACTAACTAGGAAGATTTATTTGTGTTCAGTTTAAAAAAATATATATTTTTAGATGAATTAACATTGATCTTTTACAGCACACCTTTGAGATTAATTAAGAAGTTTGTGAAGAGTGTATTTTTGAGTGACATTAAGAGAGAGACTGTGCTTAGTGAAGTATCTTAAATGAGGAATTACTGATAGGGGTTTGCCAGTAAATTATTATTATTATTATTTGACCCACAAGCAGTTTTTGAAGCATAAACTAATGATACCCCTTGCTGGCATTAATATTACAAAGGAAAACAAAGTTGAGTGTTTATTCTCTGTGTGTTTTAGTACTTCATATAGTTAAGTATTGTATTAGGCTTCCTCTTCTCTTCCTCGTTGTTCTTCTCTTCCTCCCCGTATTGTATTAGGCTTCCTCTTCTCCTCCTTGTTGTTCTTTTCCTCTTCTTCCTTCCTCCTCCTCCTCATTCTTTTCTTCCTTCCTCCTCCTCCTCATTCTTTTCTTCCTTCCTCCTCCTCCTCATTCTTTTCTTCCTTCCTCCTCCTCCTCATTCTTTTCTTCCTTCCTCCTCCTCCTCATTCTTTTCTTCCTTCCTCCTCCTCCTCATTCTTTTCTTCCTTCCTCCTCCTCCTCATTCTTTTCTTCCTTCCTCCTCCTCCTCATTCTTTTCTTCCTTCCCTCCTCCTCCTCATTCTTTTCTTCCTTCCTCCTCCTCCTCATTCTTTTCTTCCTTCCTCCTCCTCCTCATTCTTTTCTTCCTTCCTCCTCCTCCTCATTCTTTTCTTCCTTCCTCCTCCTCCTCATTCTTTTCTTCCTTCCTCCTCCTCCTCATTCTTTTCTTCCTTCCTCCTCCTCCTCATTCTTTTCTTCCTTCCTCCTCCTCCTCATTCTTTTCTTCCTTCCTCCTCCTCCTCATTCTTTCTTCCTTCCTCCTCCTTCTTCTTCCTCATTCTTTTCTTCCTTCCTCCTCCTCCTTCTTCCTCATTCTTTTCTTCCTTTCTCCCCCTTCTTCCTCATTCTTTTTTCCTTTCTCTCCCTTCTTCTTCCTCATTCTTTTCTTCCTTTCTCCCCCTTCTTCTTCCTCATTCTTTTCTTCCTTTCTCCCCCTTCTTCTTCCTCATTCTTTTCTTCCTTCCTCCTCCTTCTTCCTCCTCCTCCTTTTCTTCCTTTCTCCTTCTTCTTCCTCATTCTTTTCTTCCTTTCTCCTCCTCCTTCTTCCTCATTCTTTTCTTCCTTTCTCCTCCTCCTTCCTCATTCTTTTCTTCCTTTCTCCTCCTTCTTCTTCCTCCTTCTTTTCTTCCTTTCTCCTCCTCCTTCTTTTCTTCCTTTCTCCTCCTCCTTCTTTTCTTCCTTTCTCCTCCTCCTTCTTTTCTTCCTTTCTCCTCCTCCTTCTTCCTCATTCTTTTCTTCCTTTCTCCTCCTCCTTCTTCCTCATTCTTTTCTTCCTTTCTCCTCCTCCTTCTTCCTCATTCTTTTCTTCCTTTCTCCTCCTCCTCTTCATTCTTTTCTTCCTTTCTCCTCCTCCTTCTTCCTCATTCTTTTCTTCCTTTCTCCTCCTCCTTCTTCCTCATTCTTTTCTTCCTTTCTCCTCCTCCTCTTCATTCTTTTCTTCCTTTCTCCCTCTCCTCCTCATTCTTTTCTTCCTTTCTCCCCCTCCTCGTCATTCTTTTCTTTTCTTCCTTCTCCTCGTCATTCTTTTCTTTTCTTCCTCCTCCTCCCCTTTTTGTATTAGGCTTCCTCTCCTCCTCGTTCTTCTCTCCCTTTTCTTCTTTCCTCTTCCTCCTCTCTTTCTTCCTCTTCCTAACCTTACCACCCTGCAACCCACCCTACCACCACCACCCTTACTTTGCCTTACCAGGTGTCCCTTGCTATTCCTGTCATCCTTGTCCTGTCATTCCACCCCTGTTCTGTCAACCATGTCCTGTCCTTCCATCACTTACCTGCCCTGCACCCTTGCACTTTCTTTCCCTCCCCTACACGCATGAACTACACTGTACAGCCATGCCCTGCCATCCTTGGCCTGTCCTCCCCTCCTTGCTATTCTTACCCTGTGTCCTACTGTTCTTTCCTTTGTGTGTCCTGCCCTTCCATCTCTTGCTGTATCCTGCTTGTCTTGCCTTGCCTTGCTATGCCCTGTCCTGTTGTGCCCTTCCTTGCTATGCCCTGTCCTGTTGTGCCCTTCCTTGCTATGCCCTGTCCTGTTGTGCCCTTCCATCATCTGTGCTATGTCGTGCTTTGTGCCCTGCCACCCCTGTCCTGCGTTACACCCATGCACTGTCATCTGCACTCTTGCTGTGCCCTGCCCTTCCATCATCTGTGCTATGTCCTGCCCTACACACTGTTCTTTCCTTTGTGTGTCCTGGCCTTCCATCTCTTGCTGTATCCTGCTTGTCTTGCCTTGCCTTGCTCTGACCTGTCCTGTTGTGCCCTTCCATCATCTGTGCTATGTCGTGCTTTGTGCCCTGCCACCCCTGTCCTGTGTTACACCCATGCACTGTCATTTGCACTCTTGCTGTGCCCTGCCCTTCCATCATCTGTGCTATGTCCTGCCCTACACCCATGCACTGTCATCTGCACTCTTGCTGTGCCCTGCCATCCTTGGCCTGTCCTCCCCTTCCATCTCTTGCTGTATCCTGCTTGTCTTGCCTTGCTATGACCTGCCTTGTTGTGTCCTTCCATCATCAGTGTCATGTCCTGGTGTTCTTGCCCTGTCATCTCTGCCATGTCCTGCTGTCCTTCCTCTGTCCTGCTCCATGTGTCTTGTTTTGTTTGTTTTTAATATATGTTTGTTATTCTTTAATGTCTTTTTATATTGCCCTTTTAAGTTCATAAAAAAGCTAAATTTTGAATATAAGTTACTTATATGTATAGTGCTTATATATGTATAGTGCTTATATATGTACTGTATAGTGCTTATATATGTATAGTGCTTATATATGTATAGTGCTTATATATGTATAGTGCATATATATGTATAGTGCATATATATGTATAGTGCATATATATGTATAGTGCATATATATGTATAGTGCATATATATGTATAGTGCATATATATGTATAGTGCATATATATGTATAGTGCATATATATGTATAGTGCATATATATGTATAGTGCTTATATATGTATAGTGCTTATATATGTATAGTGCTTATATATGTATAGTGCTTATATATGTATAGTGCTTATATATGTATAGTGCTTATATATGTATAGTGCTTATATATGTATAGTGCTTATATATGTATAGTGCTTATATATGTATAGTGCTTATATATGTATAGTGCTTATATATGTATAGTGCTTATATATGTATAGTGCTTATATATGTATAGTGCTTATATATGTATAGTGCTTATATATGTATAGTTCTTATATATGTATAGTACTTATATATGTATAGTACTTATATATGTATAGTACTTATATATGTATAGTACTTATATATGTATAGTACTTATATATGTATAGTACTTATATATGTATAGTACTTATATATGTATAGTACTTATATATGTATAGTACTTATATATGTATAGTACTTATATATGTATAGTACTTATATATGTATAGTACTTATATATGTATAGTACTTATATATGTATAGTACTTATATATGTATAGTACTTTGAAAAATATCAGAAAAAGAATACCAATAGACATGAATAGTATGAAGTGATGTCTCCTTCATACTATTCATGTCTATTGGTATTCTCTTTCTGATATTTTTCAAAGTACTATACTGTACATATGTAAGTACTATACATATATATGTATAGTACTTATATAAGTACTATACATATATATGTATAGTACTGATATAAGTACTATACATATATATGTATAGTACTTATATAAGTACTATACATATATAAGTATAAATTTATATAAGTACTATACATATATATGTATAGTACTTATATAAGTACTATACATATATATGTATAGTACTTATATAAGTACTATACATATACAAGTAGTATACCAAAAAGGTATATGTATATAATAAAGACATGGTAATAATACATTGGTTTTATTTCCACTAACATACATTTAAGCGAAGAAGGTGAAAAAAAAACCTATCAGGTGAAAAAAAAAACCTATCTCGATAAATCGGCCAGAGAATAAGGACTGGGAACCCCAAGGGAGGGTTGCCAGTTCGTATTTTCGTGGCCGATTTATCGAGATAGGTTCTGCGCCCTACCCCAAGATGCTTCCAAGAGCGTGCCCTTCAAATCACTGTGTAGATGCCATGTCTTGTATTGCTCTCCCCAGCTAATGCCAGGCATAGCTATACAAGAACACATGGCATACAACAGAGTGATCAAAAGGGCTACTTAACATGCATTGCTAAACACTGTGTGCACCACGCAACGTGTGTTTGCTAAGGCATGTTAAACAGGAAGCAATGCACCATTAGTCAACATGGCATACAGTATACCAAAGACATGAGCAATTAACCCCTTCAGTATGAGGACATTTTATTCCTGCTGATGCCACACGATTTTATTCAGCTTGGAGTGCGATCACATACTGGAGGGGACCTAGCCTCCCTTCAGTATGAGACCCCCTTCCTGAGTAAAATCGTCTGGCAGCAGCAAGAATAAAATCATCTGGGACACAGAAAAGATGTAACAATACTGAAGAGGTTCAAAAATACCAACATGGAAGGACACTTTATTCCTGCTGATGCCCCACGATTTTATTCAGCTTGGAGTGCGATCTCACACTGGAGGGGACATACCCTCCCTTCAGTAGGAGACACCCTTCCTAAGCTGAGTACAATCGTCTGGCAGCAGCAAGAATAAAAACATCTGGGACAGAGCAACAATATACTGAGAAAAGATGTAACAGTACTGAAGAGGTTCAAAAATACCAACATGGACTGGTTGTGATGCAGGCTAAATATCAACAAAATCACATTCCACTGAACAATATTTACTCTTCACTAACTTGGCCCAATTTTTCAGTCTTTTCCAGCTGTGTCACATAAGAGTAACTCGAAGCACAGAAAGGCAATGCTATTACTCATAATCCTTTTCACACTGTGCCTACTATCCTGTTAAGAAAGTTACAACTCATAATTCAGGCTGGAAAGATTTAAAATTTTAGGCCAAGCTAAAGTTCAGAGTATAATCTCAAGCAAACAAATAAAACTCTAAAATATAATGGCCACATTACTATAACAATGTGAAAGTGTGGACATCCTATATCTACCTATACCCAGACACCTTGATCCTGTGAGGGTTCATATCTCCTCCCTGTCCACTGCCATCTACCTACCCTCCCCCTTATCATATACCTCTCCATATCTATCTCATCCTCAGCCCCACCCCCCCTGCCTCTCCCACCACCTCACTCACATACACCCTCCTGATGAAGTTTCCTACTCACCATTCCACCAACTTACACCCCTTCCCCCATCCCTCCATTTTGTTCACACACTCACCTAGTTAGTCTTTCACACACCCCAACTTACACCCTCCTCTCACATACACTCTCCTGATTATGTTTCCTACTCTCCATTTCCCCAACTTACATCCCCCTCTCATATATCTCTCCACTCCATACCTCCATCTCATAATCAGTCTCCACCTCACTCTCATACACTCTCAGAATTAATCTTCCTACACCCCCCAACTTACACCCTCCTGTCTCATGTATCTCTCCACTCCATCCCTCCATCTCATCCTCAGTCTCCCCCTGCCACTTTCCCCACCTCCACCTCACTCACACAAACCCCTACTTAGTCTCACTCTCCATCCCCCCCCCCCCACTTACACCTCCCTCATACCTCTATCCCATCCCTCCACCTCACTCTCATACTCCACCCCCAACTTACACCCTCCTCTCCTATATACCTCCACTCATCCCTCCATCTCATCCTCAGTCTCCCCCTCCCTCTTACCCCACTCACATACACTCCTAGTTAGTTTCCCTCTCCATCCCATTTCAATTTCCAACATCCTCTACTCAATCCCTCAGTTTCCCTCTCCCCCCCCCTCCACCTCACACATTAGGGCCGATTCACACTACACGGTTCGTCTCCGTACGGCTTTCGTACGTTAATTTTTTCTTCTAAATCAATGGGGCTGTTCACACTATATTTTCCGTTTACTGTTCATCTCTCGTGCGGCTTTCACTCGTACGGATCGGCTACGTTTGGAAGAAATCTCTAACGAATGAAACGTATACGTATGGAAACGCTCAGTATCTCCACCGGTCACTGTGAACATCGATACGTATCAGTCGCGCCGTGTTTACAGACGACAGAGGACAACTTTAGCCTGTCACTGCTTTTGGCCGTGAACAGTACTATAAGCAGTCATGAGTGATGAGAAGTTATTACAACTGGTCAGAGGCTACGAGGAACTATATGACATGGGCAACAGAAAATACAACGATAACCATGTGAAAGAAAAAATATGGAAATTAATAGGAGAGGGATTGGAAAAATTGGGTAAAATATTTAAATATTTCACTATTATAACAGTGTGACAAATAGCATTTTATCCTTCATCCTATTCATTACCATTCATAGGGTATCTCTTAACACCCTATCCATTACCATTCACAGGTTCTTCCAACATCCTGTTCATAACCATTGGTAGGTTCTCTCTCAACCCTCTTTATGCCCATGGAAGAGAACCAGTGGGACTTCAAGAATCTATTAAATTTCTTTTACAACGAATGCACCTTGTGAAGCATTTCCTCCCTGTCTATAGTCTCACCAATCTAAAACCAAGGTTTGGGTGGGGTCTGGCGCTGGGTGCAGCCATGCCATACTTTCTAAACGAGCGATGAGTAGATTCTGTTATATATGTAATAGGCATCACAGATAGGTACACACATACTAATACAATATAAACGTAAGTATTCTAGCATATCAAAGGAAGGTAAACTTGTAATGCATATGGCTCTTGTACATCAATAAAGAAACGTGGCATACATATTTTACAGTGGTGCTGAAAAAAGTGTAGTTACTTTTACCGACTTTCACGGTAGTTCTAAGTTGGGTAAGTAATGTAACAATTACGTTTATAATATAATTTGAAGGAATCAGTAGAACATACGCTATTATCTTAACAGAAATAAATAAGTTAAAACACTCACGAGCGGCAACATCCAGGCCCATACTGGGAGTTAATCCATTGGAGGGAGATTAAGCTTCTGTCACGTGCTTCCACTGTTCACTTTGTTATATATATACCGGTAACTTAAATTATATTTATAACTTAAATTAGTTTGTCTTTACACACAAAAACACACACACACACACACACAGAAGTGGGTGAAATCATGTCAGGCCAGGTGGCGAGGTGTGAGCGGACGAACTCTAACGGTGTCAGGTCAGCCACTACCCAATTAGAGTATAGGAAACAAGGCAACCCTGTACGCCGGGAAATCCCCGGCTGGACTCCACCCAAACCTTGGTTTTAGATTGGTGAGACTATAGTTATGTCCACTAAAGAGCTTGCATTGTTCGTGACATTCATGGTTGTAACATCAGTGGCATTGTCACCTAAGTAGTTGTGCAAAAATGAAAGTTGCAGCAAGCTGCTTTACACTAATTTCTGAGGCTTCTTGTCGGAGCCACAGCTGCACGCAGAGTGACGAGATCATGGACATATAGTGTGAATAGTGACATAGCAAATGAACCGTAACCCTAATGAACCGTATAGTGTGAATTGGCCCTTAGTCTCTCACTCCAGCCCTCCATCTCATCCTTGGTCTCCCCTCCTACCTCACTTACATACACTCCTAGTTAATTCTCTCCCTCTCCACTCCATCCCTCAGTCTCCCAATTCTAATTTATGGAGCATAGACAACCAAATGACATATGATTTCTTACTAAACTCGTGAAATGTTCCCATAACCTACCTACCAATAACAGATCTTTGGGGGGGGGAAAAAAAAAAAAAAAAAAGGCCACCTTATATTTTTAAAAGTAATGAAGTAATATTTCTCGCCTTTTAAGACTTCGTTCCCTTAAAAAACCTTAGAATAGCACTTCTAAAAAATTACAAGGTTACTTATGAACTGGCTGCTACAGTTTATATAACCCTTGTTAATTTCTTGGTCATAAACACACACACATCTTAACCAAGACAGGCTGGTTTAAAACTATTGCTCATGGTCTGGTGCAAGTAGGCAACTAATAAAGTACTGTATGTATAAAATCAGTAATGCTGATCCTGGCCTACCAAGCCATTCATACCCAGGCAACAGGTCTTTTAGTCCAACATGACAGATGAACACTACAGCAGGTAATTTTTAGGCAATGTTGTTCCCAGAACAATTTTAAATCAATATTTTATGCAAGGAAGAAGGAACCAAATGCTAGAAAATCTGAACGACTGTTCCCTCCAACAAAAAACTAAGTTAAGGGCCAAATTCAAGATCGTTCATCTTGAGTTGCCTGGACACAGCATTAAAAAGACTGGAGGGTCATAGGCAGTAGGAAGAGTGAAAAGCAGTTCCAGAGTTGACCTATTGCGTACATGAAGATTAACTCCTGCATTTGATAGCTGGACAGAAAAGGGATGAGAGTTTGCTGCTAGACAGGTGCTACGCACCCACCAGGGTGGTGGAGGGATGCAAGCAGACGTTTCGGAGGGGCAGTGACCATTGACACAACAGTACAAATGAGATAAACATGCAACAGTTGTAGTCAGATGGAATAAAAATTGGCAAGCTGCATCACTATGTGCCACTCATGCAATATGTCGAGATGTTTCAAATAATTTTTGGCCTGCACCAGGAGCATGGATTTTTTTTTTTTTTTTTAGCTGCAGTTCTTTGGTTGTGTGTTTAGTATTTTGTTTAAAAGTTGCAGCAATATTTCACTCATTGGCAAAGCAACTGACGTTAGATTTAAAAAGCACAATTAATTTTACTACCTCTCAAATATCGGAAATTATAAGACTGCCTTGTCAAAATCAAGCTGTTTTTCATTAATCTTAAAAGGTGATAAACTCTACTCCACTAGACAAAATATTTAAACATTTATATTAAAGAAGCATTTACATTAAAGATGCATTTATTGGAATAAAGAAAATATGGTCAGCACATATAAATATATAAGTAATGGATGTGGGATCATGATGGGCCGCAATATATTAAAATCTACACGAGTGAAGTTCTGCTGAAAAATCATATGGTCTGACTGACTGGCCAAGAGATGCTCCCACATTCACAAATACTGTACAGTGCATATACAGATGTCCTCGTTTAGCCACAGGTATGGCCTAAACTAACAGTATTCCCACCATACAACTGGTAATGGCAAATTCTGCACCCTGACTAAGCTTTACAGAAACACTTATCAACTGGGGGGGGGGGGAAGGCGAAGGAAAGGGGTTGCATAAAAAAAAGGGGGGGGGGTACTGGAAAAAAAAAAAAAAAGGGAGAGGGGCAGGAGAGGGGTTGCATTGTTTGATGGTCCATAACTATGAGGTATGACTGTCTTCTGGGTTACTTCGTTTATTTTCCTATCGCTTACAAAGGCTTCAACATGCCTGCATAAGTTAGCCTTGGTCACCTAATGGCATCTCTCCATACTACTAGATCTCTGGCAGTCTCCCTGTCCAGTCCCGTATCCCTGAGGTCTCACTCTGACTTCATCCCAGGTCTTTTTTTTAGTCTGCCTCTCACAACTCTACCCTAAACAATCACAGCTCTCACCCTCCATCCTCTCCACATGTCCATACCATCTCAACCTACCCCTCCTCATCACTACATCAATACATTCAAGTCTCATTCTTCTTAACTCTTCAACTGCAGTCCTAACACCCTTCCCAAGGCCTGTCATTCAAGGATGCACTACAAACAAATCTAATCATTGTCATTACTGTATGTTTAAGCCTATGAACATCCTCATCCTTCACTGCCCAGGTCTCACGTGCCACATACAAAGATCCCTTAGCACTGAGGGAGAGCCCTCTCAATGTCAGGAGGCAACAGCTCCCTGAACTTCCTCCAGCCACTCCTTACCCTAGCCACACAGCTAACACCAGCTCCACCTCCAGCACATAGCATGTCCTCAAAATAAAAATATAAAAAATCCTCTACACACTCAACAGCAAGACTAATCCTTTCATGCCTGAAATCTCCATATGCTCCCCCCTACACACTGCGCACACCATGTCAGCATTTTTCACAGTCTACCTCTAACACCACATACACAGCCTCTCACCAACACTGAACAAGTCGCAATTCCTTCCCACACCCTAGTGGTAATCCACACATGGCCACACTCCCTCAGCTTTGACAGTACCACCACCAGCCCTAGATACCATCACCCTTGGTTACTAGTTCTATCGACCCTCCGATCACACTACACACTGCCATCAACTGAGACAAAAGGGAACAGGGATCTCTCAGGTTTGATAACATGCTATAACACATTTAACAGACAATGGAGAACGTTGCCGTCATGAGGTGGCAGTCTCCTTGGTTACAGCTACTAGTCATATCAATGTGCTATAGCAATACACTTTACAGGTACAGGAGGCTTGCTTTCATGAGTCTCCCTGGTTACTAGTCCTGCAGGTGGTAGGTGACTGTGATCATCCACGCACTTGATATACAGTGCAACCTCTTAAATTCGAAGTTCTTGTGTCCTTTTGGAAGTTTTGAAAAATTAGAACTTTTAATAAAGCATTTCTGTGCCTGTCTTAATTCTCATGGTTTAGACATGCTTTTGACCCAAGCATTGTAGTCTGGGCTAACTAGCTGGCTTCAGGCATCCTATTTTCCATTAACACTACCATTTCTCATCTCTTAACTCAAGGATCAGTACAATAATCGCTACAAACCATGAAGTGTTTCTTTCACATTTCCTTTCCTCATCTTGTGTATGTCCCCTTCTTCTAAAACACTTTGCAGTTGTATTCATATTTAACATCACTCAGTAAGTTGCAAGGGACAGTAATTATGCATTCATTTATTTACGTAAAAACTACAGTACTGAACATGAATATTTACATCTTTCAGCAACCACCATCCACTCCTTGATGTAGCACTGCCCACTATCTCCATCATTATTTTTGTTTCTGTCCTCCTCTCCCTATTTCTCACATCTTTCCTGTCAATTTTTATTACTCCTTCCTTTTCAGGTGGCTTTACATTGAGTAAATGGCTAATGGTTTCCTGTAAGCCAGAAAACCATTTACAATGCTGGGTGGTAACCATATAACCAACCCATACGTGATGCTACACTTCACATATTGTGCACTGATTACACAGTTTATTTTATGACATTTTATGATATGTACAATTACTGCCAGTCTGCATTACTATAATCTTGCAGAAATATTGCAATCTCAGTGATGAAATACTTAATTACATGTGTGTGTGAAAAAAAAATGGATGGTGGTGGTGGTTTATATCTGCTCAAAAATAGATTGCACAGTGATTTAACAGTGATGCAAATGATCTATCAGAATTACACTAAGACTGCTGCCTACCAACAATCATGCTTCAGTCAAAATTGATTAAAATCAGTTGACGTCTGACAATTGGTGTTGCGTGATAAAGGAATATTTACCATAATTCCACTCAAAAACTTAAAAACCTTATCACACTGCTTTGTAATGTCATACACTGTCAGATTTAACACCACCGCTATCTTTGATAACACCTGCAATGAGTTATTTACTCTGGTTTCAGTTGGTACAGCACTGAGAACTATCAAATTTGTCATACATGGTAGTGTCCATCACCAATCATTTCACAACACACACACTAAGTACTTGTGGATGCATTCTTATACTGCATCATTTTTGTTCCCAGCACTGGACTAATTGGTAAAGCCAGGACACCTGTTTGAAGCCACAATTATGGTCAAATTTGGATATGATAAAACTGACTCAAATAAGAAAGAGCTTACCCAAGAGGAGGAAAGGAAATTATTATTATCATGGGTGACCACACACTTTATGGTGAGGTCATCAGTACTAGATGGGTGTAGCTAGGTATTTTTTTTTTTTTAATAGTCTCTGGTTATTTCTGAGCTAGTTTTGGTAAATAAAAATGACATTTTTCATAAATTATGGCAAACTGAACTTTAAAGGTTTGCAAACTTTTGAGGTTGCACTGTAGTACTACCTATTCTTCCTTCAACTTAATCATTCTGTTTGTCCTCACTCCCTACTTCTCCCTTTCCTTCCTGTCATTTTTTCTCTTCTTTCCACTTCATGTGGTTTTACACCAGGTGACAGGCCTAATGGTTTCCTGCAGCCCAGGAAACCATTTACAATGTTGGGTGGTAACCATATCACCAAATAATAGGGTGATGTGGGGCCTGCTATGGTGCTCATGTTAACTGGATTATGCAAATGCAGCATCCATCCAGGAACCAAACCTCCACACTATTCAACGCACCTTGCTGTTGCAGGGCACTGTCTGCCACAAGGGAACACTGGTTCACTAAATGAGGTGGCAAGGACGTTGCTTGCCTGTGGTTGATGGGTCTGCTTGGCCAGCCAGACTGGGGTTCATCAACAACGTACTTCAATTCACAATGCCATCAAACAAAACATGCCCCAATTCCCTCCCTTATCATCCAAGGATGGTGGAGTACACGAGTCTCCATGGTTACTAGTCTAATACCTCCCTATCATCCCATAAAGGAAAATGGTGGACTACAGGATATGGGCCAATTCAGCCAGCAGACCAACATGTTCCTGATGTTCCTGTTCAGATAAGCCTGGCCACAAAATACATCACTTCAGCACTACCATATAAACTAGCCAGGGAACACAATGACAATTACTTGGATTTAACGTACATGAAAACAGCACTTCATGACTAGCATAAACGAGGACTTTCTGTACACACAACTACACTTCTTTCACTTAAACTTGGCCAAGACATATCCTTTGACAGCTGACTTAACTTAGTTCAGTAGCAAAGACACAATCACTGGCTCTACAACCTTTCCACCGCACCGCATGACTAAGATCAATAATTTTGATCTAATACAGTATAGCTAAACACGATTCAAAGATGGTAATTTTAGGTCGTTGAAACCTTTCCACAGCACTTCTTCGTGACTAGCAAGGTATTTTAAGGCCAAGTTAAAGCAAAATGATTGAGATGCAGTTTTAACACATTACCAATCTTCTTCAAACATACAGCATATTCCTCTACCCAGCTGGCTTCATCTTGCCATCTTGGTATCTCTTCATAGATCCTGTTGGACGCCATCTGGTTCCTGCAAATGCAACAACACATTAGCTGTGTTTTTATCTACACCCACACCCACTGACCTAACCTACAACACCCACTAACCTACTCTACACCTACACCCACTGACCTAATCCCCCCCCCCACACACACACACAACTGGATTACCTAAACACAAGATCACAAGTTTAAATTCTGTACCTAAACACAGACTGCAGTCGATTTAAGTTTCTCTTTCAAACTCAGAATGTGAAACTTGTATTAAAATGCCTCCTTATGTCCAAAACTGACAACTGTTTAATAATCAGCTGATGCAACAGCTGACCTATCAAATCAAACCAAAATTTCAAGCTGAGCAACTTTGTATTCCATAAGCCACTACAATGCTTCCTTAAAGTCAAACTGAAATGCACCCAACAGTCAGCTTAGGCAATGGCTGAATAAATCAACAAAAGTTCAGGCTGAGCAGCTTTGTATTTCATAAAATCACTCAAAGCTCTCCAAGAGCAGATATTTACACTTTCCTTGGAGAGAAAAGAAAAGTAACACTTGTAGACCTGTTAGCTTTGCCACAGGTGAACAGACCTATTAATATTCCACAGCACATCTGGCTAGACCACCTTAACCCACTACACCACCAGGCATCTACAGTAAACACAGCAGCACAACCACCTGACACATTCAAAGCATCAGACACCACCATCTTAACCCACTACACCACCAGGCATCTACAGTAAACACACCAGCACAACCACCTGACACATTCAAAGCATCAGACACCATCACCTTAACCCACTACACCACCAGGCACCTACAGTAAACACACCAGCACAACCACCTGACACATTCAAAGCATCAGACACCACCACCTTAACCCACTACACCACCAGGCACCTACAGTAAACACACCAGCACAATCACCTGCCACATTCAAAGCATCAGACACCACCACCTTAACCCACTACACCACCAGGCACCTACAGTAAACACACCAGCACAATCACCTGCCACATTCAAAGCATCAGACAACACCACCTTAACTCACTGAACGACTTTGAAGATGGCCAGATTTAGAAAGGCGGCAGAAACTGTAACCACTGCTAATACACCTAAAGATAATTCACCATACTCCCTGAGTGCTTTATCCATCTATATCTATTTATCTACATCTACTGAAGTAATTCTGGAGACTATTTCAAAGTCTGCATTACATGAGGAAGCTACTACAGTTAAAAAAAATCTTCCCAAACAAGAAATGAACAAAGTCAAGAACCATTCAGTGCAAGATGCCTGGCCACTGCATTTAAGTGTGTCACAGTAGGAAGCACCAATGAACCTACACCAACGAACCTGCACCAAGTCACACTGGCTACATGGCACCAAGACTGGCATGGGAGCAGCTTTCGCCATGAAGATGCTTGGTGATGAAACAGTTTGGTGTTAATGCACAAGGAGGAAGGCAGGATAGAGAGGAAGGCAGGATAGGGAGGAAGGGGAGCATAGGGCAGTGTTAATGGCAGGGCCTTAAACTATCCATGGCATAATACCAAATGTCTAGCCTGATAGTAGGGGGTAAATGTAGGCCCAATAGAATTATGGAAATATCAAGAAAAGGTGGAACAGTAGAGAGAGGACAGGAAGGAGAGAGAAAGGAGATACAGTCACTGGTAAAAGGAAATGTCTCAGGCAGAAGGAGAAAGTCACAGGCAGGAGGAGAAAGTCGCAGGCAGGAGAAAGACACAGGCAGGAGGAGAAAGACGCAGGCAGGAGGAGAAAGACGCAGGCAGGAGGAGAAAGACGCAGGCAGGAGGAGAAAGACGCAGGCATTTTGTAAAAAAAAAATCAGATTAATTCAAACTTACACAGTACTTCCAATTCCCTGACTCCCCCAACATCTCTTCCTTAGTGATATATTTTTGGTTTTATTCTTGCTACTACTAGGCAATTTTTACAACTCAGGGGCTGGTACTCTTGTAGCACCTCCCCTAACACCTCTTCCTTATTGATTTATTGTTTTATTCTTGCCACCACCAGGCATTTTAAAACTCAGGGAGGACTTACAGCTCTGATGGGGTTAATAAGGCTACATCTTCAGTTCAAAAAATACAGGATTAATAGACTCTGGAAATATTGCTATCGTATAGTTTATATAGACTCTGGAAATATTGCTATCGTATAGTTTATACAGACTCTGGAAATATTGCTATCGTATCGTTTTTACAGACTCTGGAAATACAGCTATCGTATCATCTATATAGACTCTGGAAATATTGCTATCGTATCGTTTATACAGACTCTGGAAATACAGCTATCGTATCGTTTATATACACTCTGGAAATACAGCTATCGTATCGTTTATATACACTCTGGAAATACAGCTATCGTATAGTTTATATACACTCTGGAAATACAGCTATCGTATCGTTTATAAAGACTCTGGAAATACAGGTATTGTATCATTTATACAGACTCTGGAAATATTGCTATCTTATCATTTATACAGACTCTGGAAATATTGCTATCTTATCATTTATACAGACTCTGGAAATATTGCTATCGTATCATTTATAATATAGACTCTGAAAATAGTGCTATCGTATTGTTCATATAGACTAAAATATTGTTATCGTGTCGTTTATATACAGCAGACTCTGGAAATATTGCTATCGTATCGTTTATATTCACTCTAGAAATATTGCTCTCGTATCATTTATATAGACTGGAAATACAGCTATCGTATCATTTATATAGACTCTGGAAAAATTGCTATCGTATAGTTTGGAGAGAGACTGGAAATACAGCTATTGTATCGTTTATATAGACTCTGGAAATATTGCTATCGTATAGTTTATAGAGACTCTGGAAATACAGCTATTGTATCGTTTATATAGAATGGAAATACAGCTATCGTATCATTTACATAGACTGGAAATACAGCTATTGTATCATTTATATAGACGAAATACAGCTATCGTATCATTTATATAGACTGGAAATACAGCTATCGTATCATTTATATAGACTGGAAATACAGCTATCGTATCGTTTATATAGACTCTGGAAATACAGCTATCATATCATTTATATAGACTCTGGAAATATTGCTCTCGTATCGTTTATACAGACTCTGGAAATACTGCTATCATATCGTTTATAAAAGCTCCAACATGCTTGAATGCGTCGGTTTTCATAACATAATAGCAGCTCTCCACACTGCTCAATCTCTGGCAGCCTCCCTATTCAGTCCTAGCCCTGAGGTCACACCCTATGGCCTCTTCCCAGGTCTTGTTCAGTCTGCATCTCACCCCTACCCTCAACCTTGCCACTTACCACCTTCCGCACCCAACTGTTACTCTCCATTAAAAATAAAATCAAGGCATTTGAGAGAAGAAGTACCAATGGAACTTAGAAATCTGCATATAAGACAAGGCTTTACTATCACACCACTGATTTCCCTAGATAAACAGCTAAGAAAGAGGTGTTAGGGAGCTTCCTTTTGAATGCAGGGGTCTCAAACTGACTTAAGTTTAACCCCTAAAATAAATCATTACAGAAGAGATGTCAGGGAGCTTCCTGTTGTGTGTTAATTCACTCCTGCCACAGCCAATGGTTTTATCCAGCTCTGGGGATATTTTATTTACTGATGGGGTAATAATGGCTATCTGTCTTCTGTTGCAAGTCTCCAAAGACTTAAAACTATATGGAAAAGTTAAGAATGAAACCTAAGGCACAAGGGGTGGCAGTGGTCATTTCCTGGGATATGGTTGTTAGCACTGCCAATTTAACTGCAGCACACTTACTGCAAATAATTCCACTTGGCAAAACTGAGTTTTTAATGTTCTGCATGATTCTTGCAACTTTAGCTTCCTCAGCTATTTAAGCACAGGTTGCAGTGCATTTTGACTAACATCTACTGAGGCCAGTTTTGCAACCAACTGGCAATTAACAAAGGCAGCACCACAGGAAGATTTATAGAAAACTATTCGTTATGTATGAAACACGCCACTGGCCCATCAATGGTTATTTCAACAGACTGGCACCTAAGTGAGTATGTATAAGAATTTTAAATGTACTCATCTTGTAGTATCCAGCCAAGTTGCTCCCCTTCATCACTGGTGGTGGTGGTGGTGGATGTCTACCACCAGACACCCACCACAGCAGGGGTGACCACCTCTGCCATCAAGCTGCCCTCGTCATACTGCCCTAAAGTACAAACATGCTTTACAACTCCACCCTTGAACTACAATGCCAGTGCTACCTCAACCATCAACACTAGTTAAAGTTAAATCTTAGGCTGAAGGACATAGTGAAGGCTGTATCAAACCAGCCATTTCAAGGAGTCTATCAGTTAATATTCTTGCCATACACATATATACCTCTCTCTCTCACAAGGAGGATGGTGGACTGCAGAAGGGGAATTTTAGCATGAAGTCTCCTAGATTCATATCCAGATAAGCATGAACCCACAACTGAGTTAAGGGCTCTAGTAAGTTAGTTTCTCAGTGAAATATGTTAACACCCAAATATGCCTAGTAACCAATGCATTTATTCCTATACAATATAATGCTACTTCCCTATTCAAGTTAGGCAAATGCAAACAGCAAACTAGCTAGGAACAATCTTTATTTTCCTTCATCCTGATCTTTTCCACCTAATGCAGGAGTGAGGAAGGGTGCAGAAAGGAGGGACAGGGAAAGAAATAATAGAGGAAGCACTTACATTTATACCTCAACATCTTTACCCGCCTAATGGAGTGGGAAAATGGAACTTATTTCCTTCATTCATTCATTTATAAAAACTCCAAGATGCTTCCATATATCAGCCTTGATCACCTAATGGCAGTTCTCCATGCTGCTTGATCTCTAGCAGCTTCTCTGTCCAGCCCTTTATCCCTGAGGACACCGACTTCATCCCAGGTCTTTCAGTCTGCCTCTCAACTTTACCCTCCATGTTCACACCTCTCACCCTCCGCACCCAAATGTCATCCCCCATCCTCTCCACATGCCCAAACCATCTCACTCTACCCCTCCTAATCACAACACCACTACACTCCAGTCCCATCCTTCCTCCCAAACTATCTCACTCTACCCCCTTCTCATCACACCAATACACTCCAGCCCCATCCTTCCTCCCAAAACCATCTCAATCTACCCCTTAACTCTACCCTCAACACTCACACCTCTCCCCCGCTGCATCCAATTGTCATCCTTCATTCTCTCCACATGCCCAATGCAATGGACAGTAAATTTCTATGACTGCACCTCTGTAGATATGTACTTTACCAATGCCTTCACCCACACTGGATAAAACTTAGGTCATAACGTACCAACTGTTCCCTAATCTTTCTTGCATAGTCTACTGTATAGTCTGTTAACTGCTCTAACACCTGTATCTAAATGACTTGTTAATTATGCAAAAGAAGGGCTATGGCAGAGGTCGGCAACCTGCGGCTCAGAAGCCGCACGCGGCTCTTAGGACACTTTTGTGGCTCCAGGAGCTTCATAAATAACAATTTATTCTTTCAGAACAAAGGCATCATATTACACATGCAAGGCAACATTAGATTTTCCATTCAGCTTTGATAAGATCTATACTATAAGCAGATCAAACAATATCACCATAATGTTTTGTTTAGATTTAGAATACTGCAGATTTCGGTTTATGAGAATTTTCTGTATTGCGGCTCCAAGAATACTACATTTTTATGAAACAAAAGATCTATACTACAAGTAGATCAAACAGTATCACCTTAATGTTTTGTTTAGAATACTGCAGATTTCAGTTTCAGAATTTTTTGTATTGCGGCTCCAAGAGTACTACATTTTTATGAAACTTTAAAGCAAATGGCTCTTGTAGCTTTAAGGGTTGCTGACCTCTGGGCTATGGGAAAGGTGTACAGGCAAGGTAATGTCAATCTGGCATTAAGCTGTATCCCTCCACAAAAGGACAAAAAGCTATACCAATTTATGGGCTAAAATCGGTGCTTCCATCTCAATTAGAGTTCTTAACCAAGGTAAAAATAATCTTGCTACTTAGCTATACTGTAGTCTGTCCTTCACCTGATGGAACTGGCCCATTCTCACAAATTTAGAACTTGATTCCAGTTTCATTAATTTTATAGTTATGGAGGTACGAATGAGTCTCCTAGGTTACTATATGTTTTCACTGGACATAACTACCACTCCCACATCAATACAGTGTGCTTGCTGGAAGTTCAGTTATATATCTATCCAATCTATCTATTGCCAGACATCTTAATCCTGTAACGTGTGGCCACAAATTTCCTCCACACTGTCCTGTCCTCTGCCATTTCATTGCCCTCCCTCCAACTCACACCCCCCTCCACCATCTACCCACACTCCTCCCTCAAACACACATTCTCTCTCCCATATCTACTTGTACCTACTCTCCATCCCTCCAACTTACACCCCCTCCCATCTCTCCACTCCATCCCTCCACCTCATCCTTGGCTATAATGTAAAAATGAGTGTCCTTGCTCAATTCAACCCTCCATAGTTACCTGCCTACACTAACAGACAAACAGGAGTGACAGGAGAGACATACAAGAGAAAGACAGAAAAGAGACAGACAAGAGGGACAGACGAGAGAGACAGACAAGAGGGACAGACGAGAGAGACAGACAAGAGGGACAGACGAGAGAGACAGACAAGAGGGACAGACGAGAGAGACAGACATGAGAGAGAGACGAGAGACAAAGACAAGTGACAGGAAAAACAGATGGGAGAGACAGGAGACAGTACTATACCCATCACTACAGATTTCAACCTCTCCAAGCAGTCATGGCCCCTCTGCTACTCTGAGTTCTCCAGGCAGTCTCCCTTCACTCCTCTTGAACCACCATCATGCTGCCATCTCTCTGGAACCCTGCTTTCTTGTATTTCACTTACACCCACACAAACCCGAGGCCGCCACAGGAACACCACTGCAATGATTGTAGGAACATAATACAAATTATTCAGAGAAGACAGTTATACGGTAAATAGCACTACTTCTACCTTCTACTTGGCCTATATTTTGCATTACGCAGTCCATCTCACACAGTTCACTGGCAGAACAAGGTACTGTAATGCTATAGACTACAACTTTCTACAGCACTTCATGACTAGCAACATTCTACTCATCTACAGTTACAATTCAAAATTCATGATGCTATGATATTTTAAACCAAAAAAGAAAGGCATAGCATCATATTCTAATAACATTTTGTTACAGCCAAGTATTCAAAGTGGAAAGTTGTTTTTATACCTATAGCCACTTCTGAATCAGTCACTCCTGCAAAAAAATACCAAGATGTGTTTGCATTTGACGAGCTGTAGTTAGGAGTTAGGAATGAGTCTCCTTGGTTACTATTCCAATTTACAAGTACTAAAATCTGACTGGTTACTCCCACAAAAAATATGAAGATGTGGTTGCATCTGACGAGCAGGGGTTTTGAGTTAGGAATGAGTCTCCTTGGTTACTATTCCAATTTACAACAAATTTGATGCTAGTCATGAACAAGTGCTTTGAGTCTCCTTGGTTACTAGCTTGCTTTTACTCTACCTTGGCCTAAAATTGCCATCTCTCCATCCTGAATGCTGAATTGTAATCAGATAAACACTAGAACATGATGCTAGTCACAAAGAAGTGCTATGAGATGAATGTACAGCCATATCATTGCTTTTTTCTGCCAATGTGCTATGTGAAATAATTAACAAAGGAATGAACACCTGGGCAAAGCTAGTGTGACAGTCTCCTTGGTTATTAGTCAAAAACTGCCCTCCCAATCTGACTACACCTGGCCATCAATTAACTGACAAGGAGCTAGGGATCTTTACAAAGCCTTGGTCATGAGTAAAGAATGAGTCTCCTTGGTTACTAGTCAAAATTACCCCCCCCCCATCTGACTGCTTTGCCTTAAACTAACTGAAAATTATGAAGAGCCTCCTTGGTCATGAGTAAGGAATGAGTCAACTTGGTTACTAGTCAAAATTACCATCAATCTGCCTACTACTAGCCATCAGCTTATTGAAAAGGGGTGAGGGATCTTTACATACTAGCCTTAGTTAGGGAATGAGTCTCCTTGGTTACTAGTCAAAATTACCCTCCCAATCTGACTACACTTGTCCATAAAGTTACAAATCAGGCTAGGGATCATTACACAGGGCCTTGGTCATGAGTCTCCTTGGTTACTAGTCAAAATTATCTTTCCAATAAAGTTACACCTGGCCAACCACTGACTGAAAAGAAGTTAGAGATCTCTGAACAGTTGCTGCATGGAATCTGAGCCTTGGTTACAGAATGAGTCTCCTTGGTTACTAGTCAAAATATGCATCAAAAGCATCAATGACTACACCTGGCATTAACTGAAAAGGAGTTAGGGATCTTTGAAAAGTTGTCGCATGAAATCTGAGTCTTAGGGAGTCTCCTTGGTTACTAGTCAAAATTGCCTTTCCAATCTGACTACACTTGGCCAAGAAGTAACTGAATAATGGGTCAGAGATATATAAAGAGCCTTGGTCATGAGTGTCCTTGGTAACTAGTCAAAATTACTTTTCCAATCTCTACACTTGGCCATAAATTAACTGAAAAAAAGCTTAAGGATCTTTACATAATTCTGTTCTTGCATGGAATTTAGCCTTTGTTAGGGAATAAGTCTCCTTGGTTACTAGCTCAAATTACCATCTCAATCTGACTACACAGCCATAAAGTAACTGAAAGGGAGTTAAGGATCTTTACATAGTCTCTGCATGGAATTTTATGAACCTTAGTTATGGAATGATTTAATCTGACTACACCTGGCCATAAAGTAAATGAAAAGGGGTTAGGGATCTTTACAAACAGCCTTGGTCATGAGTCTCCTTGGTTACTAGTCATTATTACCTTTCCAATCTGACCACCTGGCCATAAAGTAACTGAAAAGGGGTTAGGGATCTTTATGAACAGCCTTGGTCATGAGTCTCCTTGGTTACTAATCAAAATTACCTTTCCAATCTCTACACTTGGCCATAAAGTAACTAAAAAGGGGTTAGGATCTTTATGAATAGCCTTGGTCGAGTCTCCTTGGTTACTAGTCAAAATTACCTTCCCAATCTGACTACACCTGGCCATTAACAGAAAAGGGGTTAGAGATTTTACATAGCCCTGATCATGAGTATGGAATAAGTCTCCTTGGTTACTAGTCAAAATTACCCTCCCAATCAGGTTACACTTGGCCATAAACTGTGAAGGCTGGGAATCTGTCACTAAAACTCAAATTATTTTCAGAAATTAGCTGGGAAAGTTATATACCTAACCCCTCCACAAAAGCCAGGTGGAGGTAGCATGCATAAAATAATAATAATAATAATAAAATTAAGAAGGTTCTGGCATATTCACCTAGTAAGTATCCAATTAAATGTCCCCCAAAGATGGTTGTGGTAGTTGTGGCAGGGGGTACTTGTGGTTGTGGTAGTTGTGGCAGGGGGTACTTGTGGTTGTGGTAGGAGGTGGTGGTGGTTGTGGTAGTTTCTCTACAGCTACATGGCCAATTACTGAACCCTCCAGATCTTTTTTTCTCTTCTTCTCCATTATCAGGCTGCCTTCTCCCCAACTCACACTCCTGAAAAAGAATATTCTTTATAAGCCATCACAAGAAAATTGCAATAAATATCAAAATATCCATACACAAACAAAACCACAATTCCACACACACAGACACCCCAAACTCCACACAGTAACCCCCAAATCTACACACACACACACACACACACAAAATCTCCACATACACCCCCAATCTACACACACACACACACACACAAAATCTCCACATACACCCCCAATCTACACACACACACACACACACACACACACACAAATCCACACACACACACAATCCAAACTCCACACCTACACACCCCAATCTACACACACACACACACCCAAAAAACTACACCTACACACCCCAAGCTCCACATACATACACCCCACCCCAGAGTTCACACCCAGCACTGTCAAGCTACTTTCTTACCCTTTCAATCTTCTGAGTAAGCTTTAGAAACACTCAGGCCTGTTTACAACACACATTAAAATCAATATCATCATCACCACAGAAGCAATTAATGGAGAAAGGTAATTAATGGAGAAAGAGAGGTAATTACGAGAAAGAGAAAGGAAATATATCATACCAAAACTGCAGACCCTTCCCCTGTGACTGCTGAAGCCTGACTGACTGACCAAAAGCCGGCACATTCCATCCACCCCCATATTCCTTCCCTCCCTCCCTCCCCCCCTCCACCACCTCCTTCCTCCCTTCACAGCCCCTCTTTCCTCCACCTCTCTCTCTCTTTCTCTCCTTCCTTCCTTCTCCTCCTTGTCTTCCTTTTTCCTTCCACCTCTTCCTCCTCCCTGAAAAGCACTCTTCCCCCAATTCTCCTCCCTCCTGACATCCTCCCTTCCCTCCACCCCCATTAGTTCTCCCCCCCCCTCTTTCCTCCAACTCTCTCTCCTTTGTCTTCCTTCTTCCTTCCACCTCTTCCTCCTCCCTGAAAAACACTCTTCCTCCTGTCCCTCTTCCTCCTTACATCCTCCCTTCCCTCCACCCCCACTAGTTTCCCCCCCCCCCATTTTTCCTCCACCTCTCTCTCCTTTCTTTTTCTTTTTTTTCTTTCCTTCCTCTCTCCATCTCTTGTCATCAATCTTCCTTCCCTCTTCCTCCTCCTTGAAAAACACTTTTCCTCCATCCCCCCTTACCTCCTCTATCCCCTCCATCCCTCCTCTCTCCCCTCCATCCCCCCCCTTTCCTCCCCCTCCTCTCTCATTAGACACACCCACCCACACCCACACACACCCACCCACACACACACACACACACCTAAGCTACGAAGAAAGACTAAATAAACTGAATCTACCAACACTACAGGAGAGAAGGAAAAGAGGTGACATGATAATGCTATATAAATGCATATCAGGAAAGGAGAAAATAGACATAAATGATTACTTAACATATGGAGAAGCATCAGCAAGAGGACACTGCAAAAAATTGCATAAGAAGAGAGGTGATAAAGACGTAGGGAAATTCAGTTTCCCAAACAGAGCAATTGATCAATGGAATGCACTACCGAATGAAATAGTGTGTGCCAAAACAATTCACAAATTTAAGGATATGTACGATAAATATGGTTTAAGACACGGGACAGTACGAGCTTGACTCATTCCTGTAAAGATACAATTAGGTAAGGTAAGAACACATACACACACAAAGTAAAAAATAAAATACAATCCATTACGGACAAGGGAATCACCTATACACAAGAGAAGGATATTTGTGAAGCACTAAAGAATTTCCAATCAGTTTTTACAGAAGAAAAAAATTTTGAGAGGGACTATGTGGAACATGCATCCCCACACACACTACCAAATATACAAATATCAGAAAAAGTAATACAGGAGGAGTTAAGTAAATTAGACAAATGAAAGCAAATGGTCCTGATGAAATTTCATGTTGGGTGATAAATGAATGTGCAAAGGAGTTAAGTAAACCATTATCTTTAATTTTCAAGAAATCCTTGAGACAAGGTAAACTACCTGATATTTGGAAGAAAGCAAAACATTGTTCCCTTATTCAAGAAAGGGAATAGACAAAATCCACTCAACCAATGACCAGTATCACTAACCAGTGTTGTAAGCAAGGTATTAGAAAAGCTTATAAGAAAAGCTTAGGTAAATCATCTAGAAGAACACAATATGATAACAAAGACAGTTTGGTTTCAGAAAAGGAAAATCATGTGTTACTAATCTGTTGAGATACTACGACAGAGTAACAGACACATTACAGGAAAGAGAAGGATGAGTGGACAGTATCTATTTAGATTTCATGAAAGCATTTGACACAGTACCACACCAAAGACTTTTAAGGAAACTGTACCATCAAGGAGGAATTCGAGGCAAACTGTATTGTTGGATGCAAGATTTTCTCATAAAAAGAGAAATGAGAACAGTACTAAGGGGAAATTACTCATCATGGAAGAGAAGTGACTAGTGGAGTTCCACAGGGCTCAGTGCTGGCACCAATCATGTTTTTAGTGTATATAAATGATACAGAGAGTAACACTGGAAATGACAGCTATCTAAATATGTTTGTAGATGATGCAAAAATACATAGGAGAATTACTAACACAGACTCTTGTAAAGAGCTATAAGAAGAATTAAATAAATTTCATAAACGCAGTAATACATGGCAAATGGAATTCAATGTGGACAAGTGTCATGTAATCAAGTTTGGTAAAAGTGGAAAAAGACCTGATTGTGATTATAAGTTACGAAATAAAACCCTACACACATCAGAGAGAAGGACCTAGGAGTGATTATCAATAACAGACTATCCCTGGCTGACCACATCAGTGAGAAGGTAAGGAACATGTATACACTGCTTGCAAATATGAGAATAGCATTCACATACATAAATTAAGACATGCTAAGAAAGATAATAACATCATTCATCACACCAACCCTGGAGTATGCATCAGTAGTCTGGAGTCTTCATCTCAAAAAACACATAGACAAGATTGAAAATGTTCAAAAGGCCGCTACAAGATGGGTACCAAGCTTATGGGATCTAAGCTACGAAGAAGACAAAAAAAAAAAAAATGAATCTACCAACACTACATGAGAGAAGGAAAAAGAGGTGACATGATTATGCTATATAAATGCATATCAGGGAAGGAGAAAATAGACAAATGATTACTTAACCTATGGGGATGCATCAGCAAAAAGACACTACAAAAAAACTGCACAGAGAGGTGATAAAGACGTAAGGAATTTTAGTTTCCCAAACAGAGCAATTGATCAGTAGAATGCACTACCGAATGAAATACTGTGCCAAAACAATTCACAAATTTAAGGATATATACAATAAATATGGTTTAAAACACAGGACAGTACGAGCTTCTCATTCCTGTAAAGATACAATTAGGTAGGAACAATTAGGTAAGAACACACACACACACAAACACATACACATCTATAGGATGATGATGATGATGATAGTTACACCAATGATAATGACTGATTTCACACAGGATAATCACCATCATAATTACTACCACAAACCACCACTACCACCCTCAGACAACTACCCACACCCATCAACCCACCCACCCTCAACTGCCCATACCCATCAACCCACCCACCCTCAGACTACTACCACACCCTTCAACCCACCCACCCTCATACTACCCACACCCATCAAACTGCCCACCCTCAGACAACTACCCACACCCATCAACCCACCCACTCTCAACTACCCACATCCATCAACCCACCCACTCAATGACCCACACCCATCAACCCAACCCACTCTCAACTACCCACATCCATCAATCCACCCACTCAATGACCCACACCCATCAACCCACCCACCCTCAGACTACTACCACACCCTTCAACCCACCCACCCTCAGACTACTACCACACCCTTCAACGCACCCACCCTCAGACTACTACCACACCCTTCGACCCACCCACCCTCAGACAACTGCCCACACCCATCAACCCACCCACCCTCAGACTACTACCACACCCATCAACCCACCCACTCAATGACCCCCACCTATCAACCCACCCACCCTCAGACAACTGCCCACACACATCAACCCACCCACCCTCTGACAACTACCCCCACCGATCAACCCACCCACCCTCGGACAACTGCCCACACCCATCAACCCACTCACCCTCAGACAACTACCACACCCATCAGCCCACCCACCCACAGACTACCCACACCAATCAGCCCACCCACCCTAAAACAATTGCCCACACCCACAACCTGCCCACCCTCAAACAACTGCCCCCACTCATCAACCTACTCACTCTCAGAAAACTACCCACACCCATCAACCCACCCACCCTCAGACAACTGCCACCACCCATCAACCCACCCACCCACCCTCCGACAACTGCGCCACACCCATCAACCCACCCACCCTCAGACAACTACCAACACCCATTAACCCAGCCACTCTCAGGCAACTGCCCACACCCATCAACCCACCCACTGAGACTACCACTCCCATCAACCCACCTACACTTAGGCAACTGCTCACACCCATCAACTCGCCCACCCTTAGACAACTACCCACACCCATCAACCCACCCATCCTCAGACAACTGCCCACACCCATCAACCCACCCACCCTCAGACAACTGCCCACACCCATCAACCCACCCACCGTCACACTACTACCCACACCCATCAACCCACCCACCCTCAGACAAATACCACACTCATCAGACCACCCACCCACAGACTACTACCCACACCAATCAGCCCACGCACCCTAAAACAATTGCCCACACCCACCAACCTGCCCACCCTCAAACAACTGCCCTAACCCATCAACCCACTCAGACAACTACCCACACCCATCAACCCACCCACCCTCAGACAGCTGCCACCACCCATCAACCCACCCACCCTCAGACAGCTGCCACCACCCATCAACCCACCCACCCTCCGACTACTGCGCCACACCCATCAACCCACCCACCCTCCGACTACTGCGCCACACCCATCAACCCACCCACCCTCAGACAACTACCAACACCCATCAACGCACCCACCCTCAGACAACTACCCACACCCATCAACCCACCTACCCTTAGAGAATTGCCCACACCCATCAACCCACCCACCCTCAAACTTCTAGCCCACACCCATCAACCCACCCACCCTCAAACTTCTAGCCCACACCCATCAACCCACCCACACTCAACCGCCCACACTCATCAACCTGCCCACCTTCAAGGAATTACACACACCCGTCAACCTACCCACTCTCAAACTGCCCACACCCATCAACCCACTCACCTTCAAGCAACTACCCACACCCATCAACCCACCCACCCCTAGACAACTGCCCACACCCAACCCACCTACCCTCAGACAACTACCCACACCTATCAAACCACCTACCTTTAGAGAACTACTCACACCCATCTACCCACCCACCCTTAGACAACTGGCCACACTCATCAACCCACACACCCTCAAGGAAGTACCCAGACCCATCAACCCACCCACCTGCAGACAACTACCCACACCCATCACCCCACCCACCCTCCAACAACTGCCCACACCCATCACCCCACCCACCCTCCAACAACTGCCCACACCCAAAAACAGACCCACCCTCAGACAACTGCCCACACCCATCAGCCCACCCACCCTCCGACAACTGTCCACACCCATCAACATACCCACCCTCCGACAACTGTCCGCACCGATCAACCCACCCATCCTCAGACACCACACCCACCAACCCATCTATCCTCATACTACCATCCACATCCATCAACCCACCCACCCTAAGACAATTACCCACATCCATCAACCCATCCACCCTCAGATAACTGCCCACACCCATCAACCCCCTCAAACAACTACCCACACCCATCAATCCATCCACTCTCAGACAACTGCCCACACTCATCAACCCACGCACTACCTATACCCACTAACCCACCTACCCTCAGACACCCATCAACCCACCCACCCTCAGACACCCATCAACCCACTCACCCTCAGACAAGTGCCCACACCCATCAACCCATCCTTCCACAGATAACTGCCCATCCTAAAACAACTACCCACACCCATCAACCCACCCACCCTCAGACAACTGCTTACACCCATCAACCCACCCACCCTCAAACAAGTGCTCATACCCATCAACACACCTACCCAACCACACCCATCCGTTCACCCACCCTCAGACAGCTGCCCATACCCATCAACCCACCCATGCTTACAGAATTACCACATCCATCAACCCACCCACCCTCTGACAACTGCCCACACTCATCAACCCACCCACCCTCAGACAACTACCCACACCAATCAACCCACCCACCCTCAGACAAATACCCACACCCATCAACCCACCTACCCTTAGAGAACTGCCCACACCCATCAACCCGCTCACTGTCAAACTTCTAGCCCACACCCATCAACCGACCCACCCTCAAACTGCCCACACCCATCAACCTGTCCACCTTCAAGGAAATAACCCACAACCATCAACTCACCCACCTTCAAGCATCTACCCACCCCTAGACAACTGCCCACACCCAATCCACCCACCCTCAGACTACCCACACCTATCAACCCACCCAAATTCAGACGACTACGCACACCCATCAACCCACCCACCCTTAAACAACTGGCCACACTCACCAACAACTGGCCACACTCACCAACCCACACACCCTCAAGGAAGTACCCAGACCTATCAACCCACCCACCTGCAGACAACTGCCCACACCCATCACCCCACCCACTCTCCGACAACTGCCCACACCCATAAACAGACCCACCCTCAGAACTGCTCACCCACCCTCTGACAACTGCCCACACCCATGAACAGACCCACCCTCAGATAACTGCCCACACCCATGAACAGACCCACCCTCAGACAACTACCCCCACCGATCAACCCACCCACCCTCAGACAACTACCACACCCATCAACCCACCTACCCTCATACTGCTATCCACATCCATCAGCCCACCCACCCTAAGACAATTACTCACATCCATCAACCCATCCACCCTCAAGACAACTGCCCACACCCATCAACCCACCCACCCTCAAACAACTACCCACATCCATTAACCCACCCACTCTCAGACAACTGCCCACACCCACCATCCCTCAGACTACTATCCACATCCACCAACCCACCCACCCTCATAATACCCACACCTATCAACCCACCCACCCTCCGACAGCACACACTCATCAGCCCACCCACCCTCAGACAGCACACACTCATCAACCCACCCACCCTCAGACAACTGGCCACAACCATCCCCACCCTCAAACTACCCACACCCACCAACCTGCCCACCCTTAAACTACCCACACCCACCAACCTGCCCACCCTTAAACTACCCACACATCCCACCCACCCTCAGACTACCCACACTCAACCCACCCACCCTCAGACTACCCACACCCATCAACCCACCCACCCTCAGACAACTGCCTACACCCATCAACCCACCCATCCTCAGACAACAGCTCACACCCATCAACCCACCCATCCTTAGACAACAGCTCACACCCATCAACCCACCCTCAGACAACTGTCCACACCCATCAACCCACCCACCATCAGACAACTACCCACACCCATCAATCCACGCACCCTCAGACAACTGACCACACCGATCAACCCACCCACACCCATCAACCCACCCACCCTCAGATGGATGTGGATTGTTGTCTATAAGTGGGTGCGAAGATAGGTGTGGGTACTTCAGGGTGTATGGGTAGTTGTCTGCAGATGTGGAGGTTGAGTGTGGGCAGTTAAGGATTGGTGGGTTGACAGGTGTGGGTAGCCTGAGGGTGGGTGGGTTGATGGGTGTGGGCAGTTTGTGGGGGGATGGGTTGATGGGTGTGTGTAGTTCTCTGAGGATGGGTGGGTTGACTGCTGTCGGCAGTGGTCTGATAGGTGTCGTAGTTGTCTAGGGAGTGGGTGGGTTGATGGGTGTAATTGTCTGAGGGTGGGTGGGTTGACGGGTGTCGGTAGTCTGAGGGTGGGTGAGTTGATGGGTGTGGGTAGTTGTCTGAGGGTGGGTGGGTTGATGGGTGTGGGTAGTTGTATGAGGGCGAGTGGGTTGATAGGTGATGGTAGTCTGAGGGTGGGTTGATGGGTGTAGGCAGTTGTCTGATGGAGGGTGGGTTGATGGGTGTGGGCAGTCTGAGGGTGGATGGGTGTGGTAGTCTGAGTGGGTGGGTTGATGGGTGTGGTAGTCTGAGTGGGTGGGTTGATGGGTGTGGTAGTCTGAGTGGGTGGGTTGATGGGTGTGGGCAGTTGTCTGAGGGTCGGTGGGTTGACGGGTGTGGGTAGTTGTCTGAGGGTGAGTGGGTTGATGGACGTGGGTACTTGAGGGTGGGCATGTTGATAGGTGTGGGCAGTTTTAAGGTGGGTGGGTTGATGGGTGTGGGCAGTTGTCTGAGGGTGGGTGGGTTGATAGGTGTGAATAGCAGTCTGAAGGTGGGTGGGTTGATAGGTGTGAGTACCAGGCTGAAGGTGGGTGGGATGATGGGTGTGGCAGTCAGAGTGGGTGGGTTGATGGGTGTGGGCAGTCGTCTGAGGGTCGGTGGGTTGACGAGTGTGGATAGTTGACTGAGGGTGAGTGGGTTGATGGACGTGGGTACTTCCTTGAGGGTGGGCATGTTGATAGGTGTGGGCAGTTTGAGAGCCAGATTCAACCGGAGTGACCATAATTGTGCAATGTCAGTGATCAAGCAGTGCCAAGGCACAATAGTGAATTGACCCTCTAGTGGAAGCCAGAGATAATACCAAAGTGTTGGAGAGAAGAATAAATACAGTGAACAGTGTACAGAATAATTCAGTAATAATATCAAAGTGGTGGAGTGACAGTAACTGTTTAAAAGCAAAATTTGAGTTGAGGGTAACAAGGTAAACACGCTACTATCTAAAAATATCTCATAATACTAAGATCATAGTCAGACCCCAGTGCCTTACACAACACTCCCCAACGAAGAATAACCTTAACTCCTCCACACGCATAGAGACCCTGGACTTCTCTGATTAAGAACACTCTGCCTCAAGTGCTATTCACTGTGACTCAAAACCGTATCCTGCGAGATACTACTAACCATATCTAGGCATAAGAGTTTATAATCGTCCAGTATACCTGTACCTGTAACATCTACTCATTCCCGTCTAACTAAGCAATACATGTGTAAGGTTGTTGCCTGGAGTTTTGTGTCCTGCCTCTCTCTTATTTGTCTAAGCCTCAGTCTCGAAAGAGAGCCCTGCTACACGCTAAGCCTTTACGGAACGGGAAGCCGAGCCTAAAACACCTAGCATTACGCAGGTGGACAGCGGTGGTTCTTGACCCGGCCATACAAGAGGTAATCAGGAAATACCGGAAAAATGGCAACCAAACCACACACGCGATTGCCTAAGTTTGACCCTGAACAATACAATGTTCACACATATCTGGCAATTATTAAACCTTTGCTAGATATCGATTTTGAAAACGACCAACAAAAAAGTGCAGTTACACTCCCACTGCTGGGCAAAGCGGCGGCTAATATAGCACCCAAAATCATTCCGGAGCTCACCTGGCAGAATTTCACGAGACTCGTGATCCAAGCCATCACCCCATCACTAGGGAAAGTGGTGGCACTATCCCAACTGGATAGTTTGACCTTCGATGGGAACTTAGATGATACCCTAATCAGGGCAAGATGCCTGGTCACCGCTGCTTACCCGGAGGCAGATGATGAAACCCGGGAACAGCATACCTTTAATACTCTCCTGAGAGTGCTCCCCAGTGTAGTAAAAGAGCACTTTACAATCCATGACCCGACTGCAGACATGGATAAGGACGTCCAACTGATACGGCGCCTCTTGACCTCCCGCCCTGCACCCCAGCAGATCAACGTGATAAGGAAGTTTCCCACCAAAATTCCGGCTCCCCCAGTCACGCCACGTCCACCTATGCCCTGCACCAGCCCCCACCTATGCCCTGCACCAGCCCCACCCCAGCACCTAACCCACCTAGGGCACACACCGGCACCCCACCTACAGGGAAAACCCTAAACTCATCTTAGTGAATCCCTGGGAATTCTCGGCATGCAGCTCCAGATGCCCACTGCACGATATCCAGATCAGTTAAAGGCTGCACGTCGGAAAGCTACCACCCCAGACCAACGCAAAGTCTCCTTTCAAGATGATGAGGCAACAGAGGACAAACCCGCACCTGTGGAGGAGACTGACCCAGGGAACAGGAGCTGGAGCAAGAAGGTGGCCCAAGACAACCGGATTTTTAGGCCCGCCCCCGCACCCTCCCACAGTGGTTGGGGCCATTTCCCCCAAATATCGCCCCCCAGTTTACCACAAGATGAAGCTGAACGTGGTGAAAGCCAGACTTCTGGTTGATACGGGAGTGGCCAGATCCTGCCTTTATAGCCATTACTTCTCCCGTCACAAATCGACTTTCGGCCCGCTCCGCCCCACAGCTACTCACCTTGTGGATGCTGGGATGGCCCCCTGCCCATCCGTGGGAAGACACGGGCCCCAAGGGTCGACACCCACCAACCGGTGTCGACCCAACACCAATTTATAATATTCGACTCGTCCTGCCAAAATTATGACGGATATCTGGGGTTGGACCTGTTGCAGAAGTTAGGAGCCACCATAGATTGCCGCAACAGACAGCTCCAGTTCCGTGCACTGCCCGACCCTACCCCCCGGGCCGTCTGCATCTGCACGCCACAGCCCTGGCCGGAAGACTCCGCCCCCCCCCCCTTCCTTCCCTCCCTCCCTCCCTCGTTTCCTGCCACTGTTTCCACAACCGTCACCATTCCCCCCACCATGAAGTTTGGGTGCCCATTTAACCGGCCCTCCGGCCTACTTTCCCCACTCCTGCCGCCGGGAACCCTCTCAGCCTGCCTTCTGCCCCCAACTTTCCTCCCCCCACTTCACATGGCAGTCCAGATTACCAACCTCGCCCCCTCACCCTCCCAAAAGGGCTCATAATCTGAAAGATGAAGGAAGCCGAGCCCTGCGCCCCTTCCCCCTCCCACTTCCCTGCCCCCTATCCCCGGCCATCTCTTCGCCCATCAGTCAGACACCCTCCACTGCCTACTCCTGGATTTCCAGGATCTGTTCGCAGCAGGACCAGCTGACATCGGACACACTACCTACCAGGCTCACGAAATTCATATGACGGGCCGGCCGATCAGACAGCCATCCCGACACAAGAACCCCAAACAGCGTGAAGAGGAAGACCGCCAGGTGCAAGAGGTGATCGAAGCTGGAGTCGTCTCCCCCTCCACCAGCCCCTGGTCCTCCCCCGTCATCCTTGAAAAAAAAAAAAAAAAAAAATGGCATGATGTGGTTGTGTCGACTACCGCCGGCTTAACAACGTAACTATCAAAGATGCCGCTCCACTCCCATGCATAGACGATTCCCTGGATTCCCTGTATGAAGCCTCCTGGTTCACTACCCTGGATCTCCAGTCGGGGTATTGGCAGGTCCGTGTGACAGGAAGATCGAGGCAAAACTGCTTTCTCGACTACCAACAGGAAACATTATGAGTTTAATGTCTTGCCATTCGGCCTCTGCAACGCCCCAGCCACCTCCTCCAGGTTAATGGAATCTGTCCTCAACGGTCTCACGTGGGAGATCTATCTCACGTACTTGGACGACGACATTGTTTTCAGCCAGACCTGGGCCGACCACCTGCAGCACCTCCACCGGGTTTTTACCAGGATCCGACAGGCAGGCCTCAAACTCCGGCCAACCAAGTGCGTTTTAGCCACCAGAAGCGCCTCATTCCTGGGGCACGATATCTCCCAGGCAGGCATATCTCCTGACCCTGACAAACTTCGCGCCATCGCGGATATACCCCCACCACAGGATGTTCATGGGATCAGAGCCTTCCTTGGCTTGACGTCCTATTACCGCCGCTTCGTGAAGGGGTTTGCCCACATCGCCAAACCACTCCACGACCTTACCCGTAAGGGGGAACCATTCCTATGGACGGACGAGACACGAGCTGCCTTCCAGCAGCTGAAAGACAAGCTCGTTTCCACCCCCATCGTGGCCTTTCCCGACTATGCCCTCCTGTGCCGCCTCTATACCAACGTCTCCCTCCTTGCCATCAGCGCTATGTTAGCATAAGTCCAAGAGGGCCGCGAACACATCATCGCCTGTGCCAGACGTACCCTAAACTAGGCGAAGAAAAATTATGCCGCCACCAAGCGAGAATGCTTGGGCATAATCTGGGCGCTTGAGCACTCCGGGCATCCTGGAGGAATTCAATTACAAAATTTCATACCACCCAGGCAAACTCCAAACCAATGCGGACGCCCTCTCTTGGCTCCCCATCCACGCCGCCCAGCCAGAACCAGACCTCCTCCAACAGTGGCACCGCAAGGAGCAGCCCCCTTGGATTCCCCACCACCTTTTCAAAAAACTGTATCACCAGGTCATACACCTCCTAACCCCATCAGGTCATATCCTCCTAGCCCCACACCGCCCTCGATGCCCTGCGACACCTCCACACCCACAACAGCATTCACCTGGGTACAATAAAAATTGCTGCAGGTTTTCAATGACACCTACTGGGCGCCCAACCCTTCCACCCTAGCCAAGGAAATTATCCAAGCCTGCCGCACCTGCGCCCTTGGTAAGACATCACCCGCACCGCAGGACTATCGGGCCATATCACTGCCCAGAAACCCTAGCAGCTGTTAGCAATTGACGTGGTAGGACCCTTACCTCCATAATCGGGCTATAGATACATTACCACTTTCATCGACACATATTCCAAATTCATTGTGGCCTGCCCAGTGAAGGAACACCTCGCTGTCGCAGTGGCCGATGCCCTCCTTCGGCACGTATTCCCCTATTTTGCCATTCCCCAAGCGATCCACTCAGATAACGTGCCCGAATTCACCGGTAAGATCTGGGAGGAGCTGGCCCACATCTTCGGGTACAACATCTCCCACTCCTCCCCCTACTGGCCACAAGGTAGTGCAGTATGCGAGCACAGCCATCGTACACTGATGAATCGGCTCCGCACCCAAATATAAGCCACTAAACGATGACTGGCCCGCCCTTGTAAAAATCGTAGAAAGGGGCATCAACTGCCCCCGAGACGACGGAATTTCGCCATATGAGCGAGTGTTTGGAGAAACGCCGCTCCTTCTGCCCCTTCAGCAGCATTTACAACCCCCCACCTCAGCTCCCACAACGGACCCACTACACCACCTCAAACGCCGCTTGACCCACCTCCAACACAACCTAGACCTCAGCCCTGACACTGCCTCCAACCCCTACAAACCGGGTGACAGTCATGATAGCCCAGCTCCCTACCCCCCACAAGCTCGCACCCCGCTTCACAGGACCCAACACCATCACCCGCATCCCTAACCCCTATCATGTCATGTTAACTACCACGGCACTCCTTGCACCCTCCAAAACCGGCACGTGCGCCCCTTCCGCATTCCTGCCCCCACTGCCCCAGCCCCGTGCCCCATCCCACCCTCTACTCCCACGCCACCCCCTCCTACTACCTATGACTGCTACATCTCCTCCTCCACATCCCCCTCCCCAGCCACTTCCGCCTCACCGGCCATCACGCCGCATCACACCTCACCTGACAACCCACCAACACCCCACCACTCCCCCACCCCTTCTCTACCCGCCACCCCCTCCCCTGCACCCAGCACCACATGTTCCGCCCCCACCCCCACCTCAGCCATCACCCACCGCCGTCCTCACACCCTCAAGCCCAACGCCCACACACACCCCCACTCCTAACTCCCCACGCCCTGCCCCAACCACCCCACACCCACTCGTACAAGCCCCTTGCACCTCATGCCCACGCCAATCCCGCACACCCACACTTACACTCAGAACAACTACCACCCTCTCCGGGCGCCTCTCCCGCCCACCCGCCCAATACACCCACTCTCCCACCCCACTCGCCTTGCCGCAAAATCACACTCCCACCCCGGCCCTAAACCGTCTCACACTCATAATACATCAAGCACAAATCTCAGCCACCTACACTCCTCCGAGACACTACGCCACATTACCCCGGCATAAAACCCGACGCTCACCATCCATCTCAAGCATTCAACACCACACCACACGCCGGGCAACAACTACCACCATGAAAATGCAGCCAGCTGTATGGGCACCGTCACTCGAACGCAACCAGCGAGTCTGAGGACCACACCACGTTCTCCAATTCCACTCTTCCACCACCATATCCATCCTCTTCCTCACCTGCGATGAGGAACAGGATGAGACCACCACCACCACAGCCTGGCATGCCCTCCTAAGACACCTGCAGCCAGTCTACACCACCTATGATACACAAGTCTACCACCTCCAGTCACGGGGACGTGACTTTTTCCCAGCAGACGGTGGTAAAATGCAGTATAATGCCCCCGAGAATACCCAGACACCCCCACAAGGAGCCCACAGAGGAGCAACGACAGCACGCCAGGACTCAGAGCTACAACAACCTAAGTCAGCCCAGGCCGTGTGCCCCTATGACCTGGAGCTCGCCCGCCGTCACCATAGCAGGAATCTCAAACTACCTTCCGGGCAAACTTCCACCAACCAGCTAAGGGGTGGAGCTGCCTATCCAGCTCCTGCCAGCACCCCAGAGACGGCCTGTAGCCACTCACCCCTCTTTAAGGAGACGGCCTGTAGCCACTCTGAGGGTTCCAAGGAGACGGCTTGTAGCCACTCTGAGGGTTCCAAGGAGATGGCCTGTAGCCGCTCTGAAGGTGTCTTCCTTGAGACGGCCTGTAGCCGCTCTGAAGGTGTCTTCCTTGAGACGGCCTGTAACCGCTCTGAGGGTAATCAGGAGATGACCTGTAGCCACTCCCGCCTTCATCAGGAGACAGTCTGTAGCCGCTCCAAAGGTGTTCTTCCTGAGACGGCCTGTGGCCGCCCAAACCCCCTCCTGAAGGAGACGGCCTGTAGCCGCTCCTGCCTTCATCAGTCTGTAGCAGCTCCCGCCTTTGTCAGACGGTCTGTAGCCGCTCCTAAGGTGTTCCCACCAAGACGGCCTGTAGCCACTCCAGAGTTCCGCCTGAGACGGCCTGTAGCTGCTCAACACCCCTCCTGAAGGAGACGGCCTGTAGCCGCACCGAAGGTGCCCCTGGGTCCACTGGCAGCCACCCACTCTCTCAGGCCACAGCCAGTAGCCGGGCCTTGGTGACGGCCTGTAGCTGGACCTTGGCGACGGCCTGTAGCTGGACCTTGGCGACAGCCTGTAGCTGCGCCACCAGGAAGCCATGGCCAGTAAACGGGCCCTACAGCAGGGGACAGCCTGAAACCACTCCGCCGCCTGGAACTGACGTCTGTTCCCCGACCCCTGACACAGAGGGAGTCTCAAGCGTTGAGAAACATTGGAGAGGCCCTGTAGTCTCACCCGGCCTCTGCTCCCTACGACTGGCTCTGGAGTACACCCACCTGATGGACCCTGATGCAGACTGGTGCCGCAGCCCCTTCCTGTCGGCGCCACCAAGCCCCGGAGACCGCAGCCCTCGGGAACCCCAGATTGCCCCCAGAACTCCCAGGCAGGAACTCCCCACACCTTGATGGCGGAGGTCCTCATCCTCCGTCAGGAGCCTGAACGACCGGTTCAGGCAATTGTTCGGCCCCAGTCCTGAAGGCCACACTCCTCCCCAACCCTGAGAGCGCGGGACCCTTTGCCACCCACAGCTCTGGACAAGAACGGACGCCCGTGTGTGTGATCCCATGGCCTCTAAGTACGGAGGCCCCTGGTGGTGCCTAGCCCCGTCAGTAGCGGAGCTGTGCCGTCCCTCCGCCCGCACCCCTGGCGCCAGATTCAACCGGAGTGACCATAATTGTGCAATGTCAGTGTTCAAGCAGTGCCAAGGCACAGTAGTGAATTGACCCTCTAGTGGAAGCCAGAGATAATACCAATGTGTTGGAGAGAAGAACAGATGCAGTGAACAGTGTACGGGGTAATTCAGTAATATCAAAGTGGTGGAGTAAGAGACAGTAACTGTAAAAGTAAAATACAAGTTGAGGGTTACAAGGTAAACACGCTACTATCTGAAAATATCTTGTAATACCAAGATCATAGTCAGACCCCAGTGCCTTACACAACACTCCCCAGTGAGAAATAACCTTAACTCCTCCACACGCACAGAGACCCTGGACTTCCCTGATTAAGAACGCTCTGCCTCAAGTGCTATTCACCATAACGCAAAACAGTATCCTGCGAGATACTACTAACCTTACCTAGGCATAAGAGTTTATAATCACCCAGTATACCTGTGCCTGTACCATCTACTCATTCCCATCTAACTAAGCAATACACGTACAAGGTTGTTGCCTGGAGTTTTTGTGTCCAGCCTCTCTCTTATTTGTCTAAGCCCCGGTCTCGAAAGAGAGCACTGCTACACGATAGATGTTTACGAAACGGGAAGCCGAGCCTAAAACACCTAGCATTACAGTAATAATAATCCCTCTAAAGCAGCGAGGTTGTCTGCACATCAGGGCTGCGTTTCAATAGGCCTTAGCGCCCCAAAGCAGTCCAGGGGTAGTGGAGGTAGCAGTGAAACCACCAAATTACTTGGAGCACGAATTCGCTTTTACTCCAGATATCTTTCTTTCAGAATACTTAGCAGTTATGTATATTTGATCATTACTGACAATATTAATGTTACATGAATATTTGTCAACAAAATATAATTGTAAATGCATATTGCCGAAATACTTTGAAAATATTTAAGCCGTAATAAAGAACCATAACAAGTCCTGCCTTCGTCACAGCTGCTTCCTCTTGTAATTTCCCCCAATTTTGAAGACGAAATGAACCCAGCAGTGCAAGACTACACTGGAACAAGATGATTTTGGAAGATATGATCATTGTGCAGAGATGAGGAGGTACTTCATGGAAGTATGATTTTTGCGGGAATGAATGAAAACAAACCCTCAGTCTGTACTCTTTAGATCTGCATAGCCTTTACTTTCATTAAGCCGAAAATCAATACTTAATTGAAATGAAGGGGGTATTGTAACAAACCTTTTCACTTGTGTTAGTATTCAAAATCCGTTCACTCTCCCAAATTACACAGAATAATACCCTGGTATTGAGAGTTATGTTATCCCTTACACGACTGTGATCTAAACCATTTACAGCTGTCAGATGTCGCCAGGGCTGCGTTTCAACAGCTGGAGCGCCACGGAACGTGACGGCGCTTTCGAGAGCGAGTGTGGGGGGTGAAGGGGGGGTTGTCGCGGTTGGAACTATTTGGTGAGGTGGGTCTCTCTGGCGACATCTGACAGCTGTAAATGGTTTAGATCACAGTCGTGTAAATGATAACGGAACTCTCAATACCAGGATATTATTCTTTGTAATTTGGGGGAGTGAACAGATTTTGAATACCAATATGTCATAAATGAAGATTTGTTACAATACCCTCTTCATTTCAGTTAAGTATTGATTTTCGGCTTAATGAAAGTAAAGGCTACGTGGATCTAAAGAGTACAGACTGAGGGTGTTTTTATTCATTCCCGTGAAAACCATACTTCCATGAAATACCTCCTCACCTCTGCACAATGATCATATCTTCCAAAATCATCTTGTTCCACTGCAGGGTTCATTTCGTCTTCAAAATCGAAGGAAATTACAAGAGGCCGCAGCTGTGGCGAAGGCAGGATTTGTTATGGTTCTTCATTACGGCTTAAATATTTCCAAAGTATTTCGGCAATATGCATTTACAATTATATTTTGCTAACAAATACTCATGTAACACTAAATACTGTTGTCAGTAATGATCAAATATACATAACTGCTAATTATTCTGAAAGAAAGATATCTGGAGTAAAAGCGAATTCGCGCTCCAAGTATTTGGTGGTTTCACTGCTACCCCCACTACCCCCGGACCGCTCTGGGGCGCTAAGGCCTACTGAAACGCAGCCCAGAGAGACTCACCTCACCAAATAGTTCCAACCGCGACGGAGGCCGCCACAACCCCCCCACACTTTCGCTCTCGAAAGCGCCGTCGTTCCATGGCGCTCCAGCTGTTGAAACGCAGCCCAGGTAAGGCAGGGGCCCCCAACAATTACCCTATATTCAACTAAATCTGAACCACAGCCACAAAAATCACCACCAAAACTGTACAAATCATACTAAAAAATATCATAACCTTAATTTAATCTGCAAAAATATAATTCTTTATATGTCACTCGAGGTACCGTATGGGGGCGGCCAAATGACCGTAGACGCTTACCTCATGGGTGATTATTCCTATTATTTTTACGTCCACTTGATGTCACCGTCTTCCATCCTGCTCTTGAATACCGATGAAGTCTTTTTGGTCCATTTTTTGACGTCTTGCTATCCGATGACCCACAAATTTGACGAAAAGTACCAGTTGCTCTTTCACCGCCTCAAAATGGTTGCCGCCCTCCGCCAGGCAAACATCCGGGACCTGAAAATTCTTATAGCGACATAAAACCAACGTCTGACTGATGATAACAAAAATACTAATAAAAATAATAATAATAACTGTAATAACAGAGCCCTCAAAGGCAGGAAAGTTACCTGCAAAAAGATAAACCTGCAATCTGCGGGGTTCACATCAGGTAAGCCAGGGACCCCCAACAATTACCCTATTTTAACCTAAATCTAATCCACATTGCCACAAAATTCTCTGCCAGAACTGAACAAATCGCACTTAAGAATATCGTATGAGCCTGCATTTCATCTTCACAAATACTATTCACCTTAAACTTTCCCTCTACGTATGGGCTGCCAAAGTGACGAAACAGACGCTTACCTTGAGATCTATACCCATTATTCCGATGTCCACTTCATGTCACCGTCTCCCCTCTTGTTCCTCGGAATCTTTGAAGGCTTTTTGGCCCGTTTTTGGACGTCTTTCCATCCGATGACAACAATTCTGATTTGAAGACCTGCAGCATCTCTTGCATCCCTTCCGCCAATACCGCTCACAAAATGGCTGCCAGCCTCCGCCGAGCACAACATCCGGGATCTTCTGAAAAAATTTTATAGCGACACAAACCCACCGTCTGATTGACAATATTAACAATAAAAATAATAGAGAAAAATACATAAAACATCCTGAAAGAAAGAAAAGAGCCAATTAGCAATTTACCTTCATTATTAACCTCGCATTTATTGACCATAGAAAACGCGTAATCTTACCTTATGGACCAGAGAAAACGGATTACCGAGAATTGTTCTATATTTTGTAAATGTGGTTGACATGGAGATCAGTTTTCTGGCCACCCCTTTCGGTATTAAGGCTACAGACAGTTGAATAGATGCTTCGATTTCAGACATTTTATTTGTTTACCAGAGCTATAACACTGCCTTATTTTGCCACTAAAAGAAATAAGCTGCAATAGGACGAAAATCTAGACCAATTTAACGTAAAAGCATGGCATGACGAAGTACCATAGAAAACAATGCTGGGCCATGGCACTGTCACTGACCTACATAAAAATAAAAAAAAATGGGACAATAAGATAAAAGGACTATTATTTAAGCTGTGTGACCCATCTCCCTCACAAAAAAAAAAAAAAATACTGGCCCGTACTCTCGTTGGTTAAGGAAGCTCCCTAACACTTTTTCCTTTGCGATTTATTTTTGGATATGGCTGGTTATTATCCTCTTGTACCGTTATTTATGCAGAGTGTGGCAATGTTTGAAGGATTTGTGCAACACAGAGGCTGACAGTAAGGTGTGATAAGCAAAATAAATCACTTACGAAAAGGTGTTACAATATTATCCGACGATAATATAGACCTTTGGCTCGTAGTTTCGTTGGTTGAGAAACCTAACACGTTTTCCAAAGCGATTTATTTTGCTTATCACACTTTGCTGTCCTATCTCGTATTATAAAAATCCTTCCAATACTCTGCATGAATAACATACAAAGGATATTAACCAGCCATTTCCAAAAACAAATCGCTAAGGACGGTGCTTGGGAGTCTTCTTACTCCTTGACAACGGTGACGGTGATGGAGGGACGCCTGCATGTGGTGGCACCGATACAACCGAGTGGCGCCAATGCCTGGCTATACAAACGTCCCCCAACTCTCTCCCTATCCCCCGAAAGGAAGAGGATGAACTGCAGGTGGAGGGCAATTTCAGCCTGCTATCCACTGGGTTCACATTTCAGATGAATATTAATAATCCAACCATCCATCATCCAATCCTATGCCGCCCCAAGAGGAGCGTAGGAGCACGGGGCTAGGCAAGCTGGCACTGACATTTGAGTGACCAGCCTCACTCATCCCTGAGTGGCATTACGTGAGCAATAGACCCCAACCATCCTTTGAATATAAACCTACACAGGCCAAATCCGATTGGAGAGCCTTAATTACCCACTAAACGTATTGGTTACCACCCAGGGTAGTACCGTAAATGGTTTCCTGGTGTACAGGAAACCATTTATCTTGTCAGTCAGTGTAGTGTCGCCCATAGGCAGATGGAAGAACAAAGGGTGAAGGAAAGACAGAAGAGGGAATGTACAGTTATCAGTAGGCAGAAGGAAGAGGAAAGACAAGAGAGGAAGGAAGAAAGTGCAGACACCCAAAGCAGCACTACATCGAGTTCGTGGATGGTGGGCGCCCCCACCTACCACATATTCAGTATTATATATTTATTTCATTAACTCATAATCTGTTTACGATATCCCTGTATGAATAAATTTCTCTGACCATCGCTAGAATAAGATCCTGAAATGCATCCTTTGTATGGAAAAGTGTTAACAAATCTTTGTTAAAGTGTAATGAATGTTGTTACAGTGTATACATTCATTATATAGAGTTGTTGTTGTTTATCACTCCTACTCTGCCCAAGCAGACCCATCAACTGCAAGCAAGCAACCATCCCTCCAGCAGTCCCATCCAGTGAACCAATATTCTCTTGCAGCTGACAGTGCCTCACCACAGCGAGATGTAGGGAATTATGTGGTTTGGTTCCTGGATGGATGCCACATTTGCATCTCCACCCAGTTAACAGGAGCACCATAGCAGGATCCACACCACCTTGTAATCTGGTTATTTAGTTACCACCCAGTGCTGTAAATGGTTTCCTGGGTTGCAGGAAACCATTCTACTTGTCACTCAGTGTACAGCCAACTGGAGTGGAAAGATTAATAAGTGACAGGAAAGAAAAGGAGATGTAGGAAGAGAGAAGGGCAGGCACAGAGATAGAATGAGAATGGGAATAAAGATGCAGACATCACCACATCAAGTGAGTGGATGATGATCGCCACCACCTACTGTACAGTCCTTTAATATTCCCGTAGATTAGGCTCCGTAGTTTGGGTCTTACCTTTGACATTGATAAGTATTATGTCTGTCTGGCACTGCATTTCTGAGTGGATGCTCTGTAATCAAACGATGGCAAATTTTTGTTTGAGCTTTATTTACGCTACATTTTTTTTTTTTTTTTTTTTTTTTTCCTTTTTTAATGACTGTGACCCAGGGTGAGGGGGGTGGGGTATTATGCAGGCTCTGGAATGTTATCTCCCCAACCAAGCTGCCAACAACAACTGCCTCCACAAAACCTGCTGACAGTGCCAACCCAATTGAACCATTACTACTGCCACCACCACCAAACTACGAACATTAGCTCTCACTTATTTTTTTTTACTGCTGACTGGAAAATACTGGCTGCCAATTTAATAAGTCAACTTTAAATAACTGTAGGTTCCACTTTTCGTAATTCACTCATGCGCAATATTATGCTATTATAACCACCTAGTATCATTTCACTTATTCTAAAGACATGCTTGTGCTACTCGGTAACATCAATAATACTGACTTTAAAATACTATCACACAACTTTTGGGAAACCACTGTAAAAAGTACACTGCACTTCTTTTCATTAACCTTCACTTATTTTTTTTCACATTCAGCATAAACCTAGACTAAAGTCTGTTTCCTATGATCTATTTGAGCCCTATCCATCCGTAAGCTGTATTCCACTGGAAGTTCTAAAACAGGATCCCTATGATGACAACATCTATATACTGTATTTATAACATAAACACATGGTTCCACATGCAGTGGTGTCTCTAGTTCAGCCCTGGTAACAAAAGTCAAATGTGGAGACCTATATAAATCTAAGACACTTTCCTCAGCAAACACCCAGAGAATCTATAAAGGTTAAGTAAAGTGAGCACAAAAGGAAATACAGTATGCCAGGAACATAACGCAGCACAAACCAGTTCTCAGCAATATTAATCAAGCCCTATTAACTACATTCTGTTTGTAAAGCTTTATACAGGAAGCTCTACATTAATCTATCTACATATACTGTCTATTTATATATAAAAAACTAAACATAAAGATCCATATACAAAGCCATTCACTATAAGTACACACAGCTCAACACTTATTCGTTGCTTTGACAATACATTGAATATGTTTATATGTATATTGCTAATGTGGTAGTTTTACAATCACCTCAAAACTGTTATATGGGTGGTGGTGGCCATTAGTATTATAAGTGGTGACCACAGTACAGCCAGCACTGAGCAAGGTTTGGGGGTCATCTGCTGCCCACACAAATGCATTTAATATTACAATCCCTCTACTATATTGTCTATTAGTCTTAACTTTCCCTCTATTCCATTAATCTTCTTGGTAATTTCCCCTGTAAATGACTGTGTTATTTTTATCTCATGACATAACCTTAGATTTATAAATAACAATGCTTACATACCTAGCAACATAGTATGGGCAGCATCATGTGTGAGTCTGTGTGTTTGGGTTCTATTCTCATCAGTTTAGGAAGCTTCCTAACACCTCTACCTTGACAGTTCATTTCTCAACATTTCTTTTTAATATTCTCTTGTATGTTATTTATGCAATGTACATCAGTATAAGAAACACATAAACAGCATGAGAGAAAATATTAAGATATAAAATGTAACATGAATTTGTAAAGATGGGGTGCTAGAAAACCTCTTATGCTAAAAAGAATATGGGTCTTTATCATTTTTCCCCAAGACGTTGGCACTATGGTACACTTGAGCACCCCGGAGTACATGGTACAACAAGAACCCCCCAGGGTACTGTCCTCCCCACCCCCACCACCTTCCAAGATATTTATCATCTAAAAAGTAGTAGTAATAATTCAGACTTCACGCATACACAACAGTACAAATAACATACAACTTGGATATGCACATCTGTTTTTCTAACTTTCCTTTTGCTTTGACTTGGCATGTTTAACATAGCAATATATGAATGGCTGGATAACATTTCTTAAATGTATAGTAAGTAGTCTTCTAAAACTGAGGCATGGTTGAATCAATGCACTATTTTCAAGAAGTGCTCAGTTACAATGAAGATAAAAGTATGAAAAATCAATGACAAACTGCTAAGAAGGGTGCCCAGCAACTAACTCCTTGGGCTGACATCTACACCCAATATCTTGAAAGAGGTCACAGGTATTCAGTATCATTTCTCTCCCTCCAAGGGCTTCTTTTTCTTCTTTGTATAAAAGGGGATGCTACCTTGGGGTCACGCTAATGGGAGCGGCCTTGGATGGGCTACACTTTGATCTTATACACTTTCTCCCTTTGTGAAACCTTTGTATCTGAGATTTGAATCACATGTAAATTGTACAACTTATCCTACCTACTCCCTAAGGATTATGCATTCTCTGAGACCACACTCAAATACTGCATTGTGTAGCTCTCTTCATTGTACAATTTCTTTCTTATGTCGTAAACTGTAACCAAGGCTGAGTATATCCCACTATTATGAGTGGAGAGTTCATGCATAAGACCTCAGAGTGTCCTTTCCATGGTGTTGAAGCCAGTGTCCCTCCCCATTTGCCTGTCTCAACTCCATGTGGTTGAGGCAGGTGCCATGGGGGTGGGAGTGGTGAGACTGCTGCTACCCAGTTCACAGTGCCCAGGTGTCACCCACCCTGGCTCACACAGGAAATAAAAAGCGAGACAACAATAAAAACCACGTGGAGTAATGTGTGGCCATCATGGCTCAGTCAGTGCTCCACGGGTGGTCAAGGACTGAGTGTGGATGGCTGAGGGCTGGGTGGCTGGGAGTGGCTGGGTTGGGATAGTGTGTCCCACTGTGGCAGACTCACCACAGTCTCCCTGCGTGCAGCAACCTTAGCCTAACAAGTAACATAACAACGTCAGTAGTCACAGGAAAACAGAGAAATCGACTTAAATAACAATAAGAAAATATCACAAAATGTTGGGGATCTTCATCCCATACTTTACTACTTTATTCTGACAAGGAGTCAGAACACGGCCTAGCATACCATTAGTAAAATATCAAAATCATTTATTTAAACATTTGGAGTAGCATTCATAGAAATTAAATTAGAAACAAACATGTATAAGTATAAAACTCACTTAATTTGTGACTTTTTAAAACCAAGCCAGCACAAATTAACTGCTAAACAAGCAATGAACATTAAGTAATGATAAATTATAAAAAATAACATTGGAAATGTGTTTCTCTACATTGAGACTTCAACCCTGACAAAGGTGGGGACGATTGGAAACACGATAATTTCTCAAAAACTGGCTTAGTTCATTACAGTGTACAAATATTCTCAAGTAAAAATAAAATAGATACTAGGAGCATGCATCCCCGGCCAGTGAGGTGGCGGACACCCCACCTTTACTGCCAGGACTGTGATCACCACAGGGGCTGGCCATAACAACACCCTCTGTTTTTAACGTTTGGCGCAACCCTGGCCAACCCCTAAGGCCCCACTGAGTTGTCATCAGACTGGCTATATGATTATCGTGATTATAATTATGATTAATATTACTATTACTTCATATCATAATGGACCTTACGGTAACCTTGGGCTGGGCAGCAGTGGTGCCCAACTGTCAGTTGACTGCAGCCGGGAACTCCGGCAGCATTACAAGGAACAGATCTTACGCGGACGACCCTCACGAAGGGCCAGTGGCGGCGTGGAGGAGGACTTACACAGATACATATGGCGCTTGAGTTTTGATTTGGCTTCGTGAGGACATCCTCGTAAACTCTACTGCCCTCTCTACCCGACCCCACCCTGGCTACCAGAGATGAATTTGATAACTAAACCCTTTTGATTGGGATTACTGACTGAAATAAAGAGTATGATGGCAGCCAGGGTGGCAAACTGGCTGGGATCAGAGTCGGAGATGGGCCGGGGTCGCCAGGCAGTGCGGGCGCGCGGGCGGGCAGCTGGGGCGGCAGCGGGCAACCCCTTGTCATCAGGAGGGCACAGCTCTAACATATAGAGTATAGGAGCATCATTTATAGGTTACAGGAGATCTATTCACATTGATACAGTTAAACTGGTTTAAGCGTGGTGCTAACATGCAAGTGTGCGGGGGATTTGTGCCCCAGGCCTACATTCTACCATTTGAAGCTAGGGTGCTAGGGATCCTACATGGACTACCCACTAGATAACTGGTTACATGCAATGCCAGCCCCTGCCCTCCATGGTCACCTACCCAGTGTCCCCAGAGAGAGCACCAGTGTGGAGGCCAGAAGAAGGGCAGGCAGTGGCAGGGCAGGACCCAGCACAGCTCTCCTCTCTCCCCTGTGCTGTCCAAGGGCCTGCCCAGAAGAACCCCGACAGATGTCCAGGGTCACCCTGGCTGACCAAGGTGGGGGACACAGGGGCCACCCAGCACAGTAGCTAAACACAGGGCACCATTTCTGGCCGAGAACTGTCGGGGCTGGGAAGCAGTGACATCATGAAGCCTGCAGTTTGGATGCTGCACTCTGAAGAAAAAGCCCCTACATTTGACTGTGAAGCAAGCGCAACTCTAGGGTCCAAGTTGTACCCTGCATGGCCGGATTGTGAGCGTGACTTGAGGTGTGCCCCGACGCCAGCCCTGGTGGAGCCTGGCGTGGCGTGGCACCACCTGCAGCTCCTCTTATCACATGGCTGAAGTTAGATCCTAAATTACAGCAAGCGTGCTGGTGGAGACCGACATTAACTGTGTGGGAGGCTGCAGTCGGTGGCACAGGAGAGGCAGGGGGAGGCACAGAAAGAATGACACATAAAAAATGTAATGTTATGAGTGGCACAGAAATGGAGAAAGACAAGAGGAGTCAGGGAGAGAGCTTTATACTATGGCTGAGTGTGGATGGCATCTCTTATGGTACTGTTGCGAGGGATTTGTGTAATGGCCTGAGTCTTGCCAGTTATGTGGATGCGACAGTTAAGTGAAAAGATTTAGAAAGATGAAGATGTACCTACAATCTTACAATATTATTTTTATTATTATTATTATTACTATTATTATACATCACTTTAAGTAAACAAAAATTAAAAACAAGTGAGGGAGGAGGAAAACCAAAGCAGGAAATGGAAGGATTCACCCTGCCACCTAACTGAGCCTGACAAACAAGTGAACTAGCGAGAGAGTGTGCGTGTCCGGGGGGCCTTTGTCATGGAACACTTTGCTTTTAGCATTTGACCGGGCTCAAAATATCTGTATAAAAAAAGATGAAAAGAAACTCTGGCTTGAGCATCATTAGCTTAACAGTGCAACCCACAACCATCCATCTCACATTCCCTGAAAACATGTCTGAGCACAAGAGATAAAGGTATCATATACAGTTTTTGTGTTTCCAAACATGAAACTCCTACCAAGGAACAATTTGTGTGTGTGGAAGATGAAAACCTCATGAAGTACAATAATTTGGCAAACAAACTGCAGTTGCATCATTACTTTTTTTTGGTGAATTGCAGTATACGTTCAATATAATATTTAAACATATGAAGCAGCTTTGTTATTAATTTAAGCATAATAAAGATTCTTCCTTGATTTAATTATCTAAATATATGTATATAAAAATGTTGATATGTTTGACATTTCAAGCACAAGGCTTCTGCATTTTGTGGAACTTATCTTTGTCAGATAATATACTGTACTTTATAATGAGTTAAGAAAAAGTTGAAGGACATTTTCCCACAGCCTGATATCGAGATAAAACTGTACAAACAGGCCACCCGGACAGACTGAGTTGCCAAAACAGTGTCGTCTAAAGCCTGAACTTTTTCGCAAGCATTTCAAAACCCTCCCTTATACCCTCTCTTTGATTCCTAAATGCGTCAATTGCAGGAACATTAAAATCGTGGCACTTTACATGTAATAAAAACACCAGAGTTTTCATATATATATGTAAAAATAACACAAGGAACTATGAAAAATTTCTCCATTACAAGTACTACAACATACATATACGGCTTTGCATAATACAGCTTCATATAAAACCAGACATACTGTACTAAGTTGTCACAGCCCCATAAATTCACCGAACTAGTCATGGCGTGTACAAGAAATAAAACAAAAGAGTAAATATGACTAGAAACCAATTCGTGTAAAAAAGACAAATAAAAAAAAGTAATAAATAAATAAAACCATTTGTAAGTATGAGATTCCTTCCTGGCTGGGTGTTGTTGTCTCACTCAATGACCTGGCTTCCTTAGGGTGCTTCCTTCTTCCTCTCTCATCTGTGTTCCTTATTCTCCCAAGTCTGCTGCGTTCAGCCGAGCTTCTCGCTGTATCTCTTTCCTAAGGTAATGGACCAGCACACCGGCGGGGGCATAGGAGGGAGCCATCCCCCCCAGGGGACACCCATCACATAGGAAACAAGAGGGACATTATATTTAGAGTTGTCATGAGAGCTAACAAGTGGTGCACTACTAGGCAGGTGGGGCCCCGGCCGCCCCATGCTGCCACCGGGCCACTCCAGGCCGGGGCGGCCAGGGGCGCTGCCGTGCTTGGCTGCTGCCGGGAGCTGCCACTAGAGATGAGCTAGCCAGGGCCGCCCCGGGCCTGCAGGAGTGCCAGGGGCGGCGGGTGTTGGGTGCCAGGGGAGGGTGGCACCCTGGGCCGGGCGCTGGTCGGGGGCTTCACTGGCACGTGACTTTGTCATGTACACATAACAGTCCAAGAGTCTGTTTCACTGGTACATAATAGAAAATAATTAATCTCAGCCCTTTATAAGGGCTTTCTTCCCTACCTTATCCTTATATAAAAGAGATAAAAACAAAGTGAAAATTTATTTTTGTTATGTTTTTTGAAAAAATACCCACGAGTGCTGGAGTTGACCCATCCCCAGGGGAGGGGATTGTAAGGACACACTTGACAAATCACATTATGTGAGCATGGCTGTGCTAGCACCAGAAGCTCCGGTGGCCTGGGACTGTGGCCAGAACCGGGACCGGGGCTGGGGCTGGGGCTCCCGCGCCCCCACCATCCACCACCCCACCCACCCCACCAACACTAACATTATGCTCCACCTTTACCACCAGCTTCTAGTGGGTTGGTATAATTTTATTCATTTATAATCTCCAAATACTGACTCTTAGGTCTTCATTTAATCTTTTATACCACAGACTTAGCTTCTCCCTGACAATACAATTACACTCAAAACTAGTTGCATATGATATTATTAGGACTAGTCAAGCTGGCAATGACATGGAGAGAAGATGCAGCAGTGCCACTAGTGGTGCTGCCAGCCAATGGTGGCACTGACAGCTGGGAGGTGTTGGCACTGGTGGTGATGGTGGTAGTGGCATTATGGTTGTTGATATTGCTGCTACTGTTGTTGTTGCTCTCCAGGTAACGTGTGGTGTCGAAGAGGAGTGGGTGTGTGGGCGGAGGGTGGAGTGGGTGATGGCGCGGGGTGGCATGGTGGGTGCGGGCGGAGGGAGGGTGGAGGGGAGCAGGGGGCAGGGAGACGGGCAGGTGGTAGTACTTGCACAGCCCCCGGCCACACCGCCCCTTCACCGCATCACGACAGACACTCACCTTCATGTCTGTCACCTCTACATGATCTGTAAAAGTGGGACATTCTCAAATGCCATCCTTGAAACAAATGGAGAGTTAGAACCTATTTCATACTGTACATCAAACTGGTTGTGGTATGTGCCACTGAGGCATATACAGTATATATATATATATAAATATATATATATATATATTTTATATATATATTCTACAGTTCTGTGTAACTTTTAGGTATATCAATAACTTAATCCTAAGGCTTTGCAGCATCGCATATCAAGAAGCAGTGTGTGTCAGGATGCCATTATATATAAAGACTGTCTTTTTTATTAAAATTAAAAACTACCCATCACCTTTGAATGGAAGTAAATTATCTGCATTCAGTGGATCACTTGTCTAATATTTCTTAAAATACATCTGAAGCACAGTTGAACCTGATAATCCAGCCATTTCCATGTATATGTAAGGCTTCTTTACTACTTCTAAAAACTTTGGATTTCAGTTAAAGTAATGTATACATAACACGAAAATAATGTGCTGTATTACAGGCACAGCTAATGGCTAGCCCTATACTTTATCATCCACCACACTGGTAAAGTTTCACACATATTGCACACAGCAGTCTAGCTATGAAAAGTGTTATTTAGAAGATAAAAAATTTCTCTCGCCAAGTATAGTACCAGGAGATTAGCACAACACAGATTGTCGGGCTGCAATAAATCTCATCTACAAAGCCATGGTCAGCATAATAATTCTAGCCTGCATTCCCATGTTTATATGGGGTCAGGAGGTCTAGGTTCAAGGGTCTTTGATCTCTCTGAAAACATGAACCAGAGCAGAGAGGAAGCTCTTAATTCAGTACAAACTTTCCTCTTGGGCCATTGGAGGTTCCCAACTTCCAACTCCTACCCTGTTCAACTGCCTTTATGATACACAAGGAATGTGTGGGTGCTAGTTTTTCTCTCTTTGGCCAAGGCTGATAAAAATTATTCATTCATCCATCCATTCATTTGGCAATATGTAATCCTTTCTCTTCCCATCAAGAGCATAGAAGTTTGGGGTTTGGCTACTTAGTGTGGACATTCAACATGAGAATGGCTAAATGCTCTCCCCTTGAGTGGCAATACACAAACAATAAAGCCCAAACACTACTTAGATTTATACCTAGTTGGGAGCACTTTACTTCACCCAACCACCATGAGCCATTTGTTGATTTTATAGTTACCACCCAATATAGTAAATGGTGTCATATGTGACAAAAAATCAATTGACTTGCTACTCCAAGTCACCTGAAGGTAGCACTACATCAAGTGAGTGGATGGTGGATGCCTGTTCTTACCAATATCATATGAATCAATTTATACGCAATGTCAGAGATGAAAAAATATCACACACATCTCATTCACCAGTAACTGTCCCATTTTTAGCTTTACTTCTGAGGCCACTTCAAAGTTTATCCAGTGGATTACATTAAAATCCCCTCATACACCTGCATACACTCTTAAAAGACCATGATATACCCTCAAACTTAAAAGACAATCATACATTCTGAAACTCCAGGACACCTCCTTAAGGGAAACTGTCACTATAGGACAAAATTATCAGTCACATTTTTACGTTTTATAATACTACATGGATAAATTCAATGACCACTTCTCAGGTTCGACTGCACTTTATGTGGCTAATGGAAAAAAAGTACCAAGTGTTTTATTTATAACAATAAGCCTCTCACAACGAGGGTAGTTTTTCTGTGAGGATATTTACATCATAAGCGCTCTAAACATTTGACAATTCTACTACAAAGCATAAGAGAGGCGGAAAGGAAAGCGAGCGATAGCAACCACTTGAAGGTGTATTCTTACAAGGGGCTTGCGGCTCTTGGGTCACTGCTGTCCCCCCCAATACACTGCAAGAGGTGAACAAAACCAAAAATTAGAGGACGAGAGGACTGGGATCCAACTCCAACCCCATTACCTTCAAGAAGATGGACAAACTTGCAGGCAGGTCTCACGCACTGTCCGTACTTAAAATCGCGGCATATTTGTAGGGTGTCCAGCAACTGCAAGAAAATTAACCCTGTCAGGAGGATTACTCTCTAACTGATATGAACGAATTCGACTGCTGGGCTCATATGGGTGTGCTTGGTTGGCTTAATCTACATTCTCTTATTTTACTCGGTGTGCAATTTGCTTATGAATTAATCTCAGGGTTATTCTTGCACAGTGCTTTACCCTATCATAATTAAGTTTATAAAAACCATAATAAAATTTTCAAAAAATACTTGCAAATGTGCTGATGTCATCTGCAACCATTATACTACATACACGGTAACCACATTTTTTTTTTTCTTTTTTAATGTCAATGCAGTACTGTACTGCATGGCAGACAAAAAGGAATCTTTATTTCTGCGAATTACCTTCAAAAGAGTAAAAGTACAACAGTAAAGTTTTAAACATTAAATATCCAAATGGCTACCCTTTATAGTGAATATTAGGGGATGAAAAAAAAAAAAGCTTTTTCTGTAGGTACATTTCTGCCAAGGAATGAATCATATTTATTTTACTGAATTAGGATTCTTGATTCTAATTCCATAAAACCTAGCATGAAGCGAACAGTATTGACTGACTTACTGCACTAAACTACTTAAGTTATTACGGCTATGAAAAACACTCAAACATGAGTGTTATCGTACAGAAAAAAAAAATATATATATATGTATATATATATATATATATATATATATATGAAATAAAGACGAGAAGAGAAGAGTGTTCCAAGGTAAGGTGCAGTAATAACAATACCAGCAGTCTTAAGAAAATACCTACTCTAATGGCAATCTATAATACTGAAGAGGGAAATCAGATGCACGCACCCTAGAGTAATGGTAGAACATTAGCCCAGTTTAAATGTAACGATTCTTATGGAGACTTGGCAGTTTAAAGCAAACGTATTGTTACAGTATATGGTCACAGTCTTAAACTCTGATTTCCCCACATCATATTTCTACTTTGTTGTACACCAAAGAGCCAGGAAATTAACTAGCTACAGAAATATGAGAGGAATATGCTATTTTGCATGACTCCAGAGCTATCTCCTACAGATTTCACTATGTTACTAAAATAATTCAGCTAGTATAAAGAAAAAGGATCAGTATTCTAGGTGGCACAGAAGACTCTGTAATACCTCTTCCCCAGAGAATTATCTGGTATATTACACCTTTCAGTCCTCTTGTACATTGAGGAAAAATGTCAGTACAAAATATTATATAAATATTACTATAGCACAATCAAGGTGTAACATGCATGATAAATCACTATGAAAAAGGTGATAAGAAGCCTCCAGTGTGGTGATGCCATCTAGAATATGGCCCATGGGGAGATGTACTGTACATGTATTCATGCAGCCCATGTACAATGAAGCCAAACACATTCAACCATACACACCAAGGCATGCACCACAAATCCGTGAATTGTGGAGGGTCACTGTCAACCTTGTACTTTATAGCTGTGATTATACTTTAACAATGAGGACAAATACTGTATCATATTACTCCAGGAAGGTTACTGTAATATCCTCAGGTCATGATTACATTCTAACATCTAGAACTTATTACAGAACACTATTCAAGCATGGTTAGCAGTCTCCATAGGCCATGCTCATCATTGCCTGAAGTAACCAGGCACAAGTAATCTGACCTCATCACTCGATAGAAAGAACTCTCACAGGTTTTGGTCCCATCTACTTTCATACACACACACACACACACAAAACCAGTTACAAAGTTAATGCTTAGCCTACATCATAATAAGAAAGCTCAGGTCAGTATGACAAAGGTGATGTTAAGTCTTACAGAAAATATATTACTTTTTACATGATATGTGAATACCATAGAGATCTCTATGTGTTCCCTCCAAAATTCAGCCACAAAAGAGCAAATCAACAGAATGGTAAAGCAAGATAGTGTGCATTACTTACCACTGCTGCCAGTACAAGCATAACATAAAGAAAAGTGAAAAAAAGCATCAGCCATAAAACAGTCAACATAAAGCACACCCAGCACTGGATCCTTACTAAACAAAAACAATAGCACTGGATGGTGAAGTGCAGAAATAGACAGAGAAGCAGGTTTTTGATAGCAATGCTACTCAAAGTTTAAGGCTTTAGCACACCACAAGTACCTGGCCATTCTCATCTGTGTAAACTACAGATGTGGCATTGCTGGGAAGCAGTGTAGCTGCATGGTGAATAAAATTAACAATAATAATGCAAAAGCAATTCAAGATGGGAGCAGTATGTGAATAATTTACCAAACAAGCATGGCATTTATGATAATTTCCAGCATATTATATTACAAGTACATTGTATACCGGTATTACATGATAAGCATAATATGCATTTAAAGACAAAACATGGTGCAAATACAGATATATATAAAAAATTAATAAAAGCGTGATTTGTGAGGTTGCACACATATCACCAATCAGCGTGCAAATTATGTCATCAGCATGCAGTGCAGTGAGGTTGGTGCAGCAGTCAGTGCAGAGGAAATGAGGTCCAGTACACATGGCGAAGCAGGTCCATTGAGGTGCATGTCAGGGAGAGAAGTGCACATGTGATACAACTAACAAACAGCACAATAACAGAACAGCTAAAACTGGATTTAAAAAAAAAAAAAAAAAAAAAAAAAAAAAAAAAAAAAAAGCTTTGTACTTACGTGCAGGCGTTGTAACACATGCAATCCAAGGCTATACACTGGAAAAGTCACCCCCTCAAGCGCTGTCAGGCCGGCGGGTTCCCTTAAAGCACTTTATATAATTTTGGGTGAGGCACATGCATATCCAAACAATCTGAGCCACAGGTAAATATATAGCCTTCCATGCACTCTGTACTAGAAATAGATTCGGACCCGTGCCTCCGGGACATCATGCAAAACACTGACTGTCCCTCATTGTGAGTGAACTCCTGGTGAGAGTTTTGAATTTGAAGTCTGACTTCAATCAAGAAATCAATGCAACTATTAATTTAAAAAAATATACTGTAGAATGGAAATCTGACTGAAGCTGACAGGAAATATCTTACTAGATGTATGACTGAAAGTAAAATGAGCCAATATTAAACATGGCTCATGTACTATATATGGACTGCACAGTACATGAAAATGGTGGCTATACACTTGCTTATCTGTGTCTTCGTTTACCTTCAGAGGCTGAGCTTATCTGTGTTAGTCTCTCTCTCTCTCTCTCTTTCTCTCTCTCTCCCTGGAGGATGTCTGTGGCTGTGTCATGAAGTCTCCTCAGTCCGGGGGGGGAGGTCAGGTAGGGGGGGGCAACCGATCCTCTCGACATTAAAATTTTCTTTCGGCAGGGCCACGACGATCCTTCCTCAGAGGCTAAGATATTCAGTGGCTTGCAGAGCTTACATTATGTTACTCATCCTCTCTTCTCCTGTAACCTAACCCGCCGCAGGATTATTCTTTTCCCCTTGAACTATTTGAGCTCTGTACATGCTAATTTCACAGCTGCTTAGTACTGTTATGGTTAAGTCCAGTAATCACAATAATTTCTGCAATCTCTATGATGGAGATGTCTTAACTATAATGATTTTACTTCTTTAAGGTAAGGTCAGTGGAATACTGTATATAGTTCAACAGCAACACTATCATCGAATCATGAGAATAGGATACTGTGCAGGGTATAGTTTTAGCAAGTGGTATTGATTAGTACCATAAATTATCATCATCATGGTTCAGCTCACCCAATATTGGCATTTTTCTTCTCCCTGTACAGAACATTGCTATGGAGAACACTAACAATTCCATTAGTTCCTCTCATTTTTCAAAGCTACACCTCGGTACTTATTGTTGTATAGTGATCCATGTATATATATATATATATATATATATATGACAAAATAAGTTCCACCAGAAGAAAGTCTGATTGACTTAATATTTAACACCGATAAATGTGAAAATCATCATCACAGAAAAACAAAAAATCCTTCCAACAATACTGAATGCAAGTAAGCCAAAAATCCATAAAGCTATATTTCAGTCATTCCTTGACTAGGTTTCTCTGCTGAAGCCAAGCTCTGTATTCAATATGAAATATATACAGCCAGACATATGAACAATGAACTACTGGAGAAGGGTTGGTGGTTTTACAGTCAGAGCAAATACAACGTAAGTTATTGTATACTGTACATTACTCCTATTCACCAAGATACTGTGCACTTGAAAATCAACTGCCTGTTTACAGACCTTTTCTATATAAAAAAATAATAATAATAAAAAAAATAAAAAAAAAAATCCCCATTTCTTGGGTTTATATGGTAAGAAAGAGCAGCTAATAGTGGGGATAGGGGTAACCAGGAAAAAAAAAAAAAAAAGCTTACCCCATTTACAATCACTCATTGCTCAGTCTACATAAAACTACACAAACTAAGTTCTTCATATATGTCTGAATACATAAGCAGTATGATCCTCCAGGAAATACCATACACCAAAATCATAGATACCAGCAACTTTGGCACGTGACACATACACACACATACACATACACACACACAAAGAAAGGCCACTGAAAAAATTATATACTATATATACCTGTACATGGCAGTCATATTGCTTGAGAAAAATTGTAATCTAATATGGCCAAAGATGACAGTATTTTCAAGTAGATAATATCCTCAAGTTCTAAACTGGGAGATAATGTAAGTACTGTACCAGACTTAGGCCTCGTACATGTGAACACTGGCAATCAACCGGTCACTGTTTTCACCATCATCATAACTTTTTCCCCAGCTGTCACATGGGTGGGGAAGACCCAAAGCAAATATCCACCTCCCTTCCTCATGCACCACTAGAGCTATGGTGCTGCACACATAAAAAGTTATGAGTGGATGGGTCACCATACTATTTCCATCATCCAATCCTACGTTACCCCAGGAAGAGCGTAGGAGCCCGGGGATAGGCAAGTTGGTCCTGACATTTAAGATGAGAGTGACCAGCCTCACTCATCCCTGGGTGGCATTACATAAGCAATAAACCCCAACCACCCCTTGGATGTACAGTAAACCTTCACTGACTCCATCTGATTGGAGCACCGTAATTGCCCACTAAACCACCAGGCGCCATAATTTGCTTGTGTGGTTATCACCCACTGTAGTAAATGGTTTTCTGGGGTACAGGAAACCATTTGGCTTGTAACCCAGTGTAGTCACCCATTTGCACAAGGAAGAGGAAAGAATGAAGGAAAAAAAGGCAGAAGAGAGAATGTAAAGTCACCCATAAGCAGAAGGACAAGGAAAGAATGAAGTAAAGACAGAGGAGGAAGGAAGGAAAGAAGGAAGGGGAAGAAGGAAGGGGAAGAAGGGCAGACACCCGAGAGCAGCACTACATCGAGTGAGTGGATGGTGAGTGTCCCCACCTACCACCTGCCAGTTACTAAATAGATATGCTTTTAATATATGATTTAACATCTTCAGTCCAATTACTTTTTTCTAGCAATTCCAAGACAATTTTAACAAGCCTTCAAATGTTTCTTGTGCTGAATGGGTTAATGATGGCTAAAGCTATCAACTCCACTTAGAACAGTCTCCTAAGCCAAATGAAACTGTCTGGAGATGGCAAAAACTCCTTTAGATGAACTACTTATTCTGAAGCAAAAGACCACCTATTATTATTATTATTATTATTATAATTACTTATTATTAACTTCTTTTCTGGCTATCTAGACCCTAGGTCACCTCATCTTGGAGTGGGAAAGGAGGTCTGAATGGTGGTGGTGATGATGATTACAATCAACATTACTGTTATTATTATCACCGTATTGAAGGGATTAAGAATATATGAGAAGGATTCACCAGTGTGATTGCGCAGGAGGAGCAAAATCTAACATGCCATACTTTCATATCATCAACCACAGAACTCATCTTGCTCTTAACCCCTTCACTATGACAAATTTTTCATTTTACTCATGCTACTGCAAAATGGCTTCATTGAGCTATGAAGGACCTCTGATAGTGAAGGGATTAAATGAAGGTTGTACTTATTTTTTGTAAAATGAAAAGTTCATACTCAGGTGAATAAGATCCCTGGAGACAGCAAGAACAAAATGAAAATTATGCCATACAGGCTGAAGCAACTAAATTTCAACTTGACAAGGAAATAAGGCAGCATGTAAGTTAACTCTAAAATAGTCTACCATGACTTTATGAACCTATTCCATGCAAACAATTATAAACCTAGTTAAAGTGGAAGCAGTGAATTCTATCTAATGTATAATCACACACTTGGTGCCATATTTATAAACCTTTTTGAGCTTATGCTGCATATCAGAACCTTCACTAATAACACAAGTTAACACATCACAAAGTAGAGTGAATAGTAAAATGAAAAATAGGACCAAACAAAATGACTTATGAAAATAATTAACTGCTGAAAAAACTTTTTTATCATAAAAGATGGTTATGCTCTTACCAATACAGTACTTCCCCTGATCCAAGAATTCATTCAGTCATTGCACAAAAAATACTTCTAAGCCTCACTAACACAAATTCTCACCACTTCCTCCGGCTCCTCTAGGTTGCCTTACCTCATATCCTCTGACACATTTCCATCAACTTTATTCTCTCACTGACCTGGCTATAGACAAATGGTTAACTACTCATTTTTCAAGTGTTCTTTAACCTTTGGAATAAGCGTATTATACTTTTTAGTTTATTACTGCTGCTACCAGACACTCTTATTCAACCTACGAAAGGCCTCTAGAGTGAAGATGTTTATTAAGGCTATGTCTAATCTCTCAAATTTAAACATTCTATCTTTAGCTGAGTAAAATGATCAGGAAATGGAAAAAATATAATGAAAAAGACATCTTCGAGCTAATTTGGTTTAGCTTTAACTACCCTCATGCATTCCTCTTTCAGACACCCAACCATCTTCCCAAGCTCTACTGCCTTGTCAAGAGTGTAGAGGCCTGGATCTAAGCTACTTGATCAAGACATTTTAACATGAGTGACCAATAATCCTTCCCTGAGTGGCATTATGTGAACAATAAACCCTAACCACTCCATGACCACATTCAAGTGCCTTAATCAATTAGACTACCAGGTGTCTACCTATTTTCACTCAACATGGTGAGTGGTTTCTTGGGTTGCAGGAAAGCATTCGGTCTGTCACTCAGTGTAATCAGTGAAAGGTAGCTCTACATACTGTAGAGTGAGTGGATGGTGGGCACCCCCTTGTATCACAAATTCCTCTTTACTGCTCCTATAACATCTAACTTGACGCACTCAGTCAACACAATTCAAACTGGAAAAATGGATGGGATGAAAACACAATAATCAGCTTAAGTAGTAAAAATACAATATATATAATACATCTGAGTGACGTGGGTAGCCTGGGCAATGTCTTAGCCCCTTCAAGAGGAAAGTGCATGGTGTAAAACTAAATCACTCTGATAATTCAGTGCCCATGCAGAACTCCGAAATTCATGAGAAAAATTCTGAAACCTTTTTCCCTCACCCTCAAGCAATGTACCAGCATCATCTTCCACAAACAGGTAAGGAGCTGATTCAAGCTTTTCCCTTGTATCTCCTGCTAGCTCTCTGCCTACTACCCTCTCCTCATCCTTTAACCAACTGAGCCAGGGGACATACTAAAACTATCTGGTAGCAGGAAGAATAAACTAATAAAGTTATCCAAATTCAATTGCTTAATTATTCCATCTGAAATATATCAACTGAACAAATACATACACTTTTCACTGACATGTCCATTCACTCTGACTACTGCTTTCTCTCCATCATAAGTGCTATATATCATTTTTACCACTCTCTAAGCCACTACGTGTATTCTAACAACTGTTCCATTGCTAGTTAGATTTTTTTAGATTCAACTTGTCAAATCTCTACAAAAACCATCTGATCCTAACATTTTCTCCCCCCCCTCTTATTCCCTTAACACAAAGATGAATTCTTCATTACACTCTTTCTAACTCCATACGACTGTGTTCTGGTCCGAAGAACTTTTTGATTCACTAACACGATGCACTACTAAACTGCAAAAATATCAACTGGTTACAACAAGAACAAAATAAACATGATGTACTTGGCTAAAAGAGGGTAAACTCATTCAACATCAGCCTCTCAATAATTCATCGACTAACCACAAACTATCACTACCATTCTGCACAAATTAACCACTTCAGTCACAGGATGTCAACTTTTTATTATCTCGCTGTATGCAGATGATTTTATACAAGCCTGGCAAGACCTCCAGAAATGAAGGAGATTAAGAAGGCCATATCTACCTCCTCCAGTTCATAAAATCCCTCCTGAGTTAAACACACTCATCTGAAGGTTAGGGGGGCGGGAGGAAAAAGTGAACACCTCTACCACATGCAAACTCCCTTTTATTGCCTACTCCTTGTATGGTATTAACGATACACTTTCACCTTCATATCCATTATCTCGTACTCTTCCCTGTTCAGAGAATACTGTATATCTATTTATCTATCTGTCTGTCTCATGAGATACGTTAAACCCAGAAGGGATGGCAACAAATGAATAACCTCCATGTCACTCTGTTAAAAGTACAGTGCATTTACTGCTAAAAAATTCAACATGGAAGGATAGCAGATTGGTGTATATTAGCCTAGGGACAAAAATTTTGCAGTTTCAAAACTCTATGACAAATGATTTTATTCTAAAAAAGCAGAGCCTCTGCTGCCAACTGAAAGATGATATTAGCTGTACTGGATGTCAGACAATACTCCTCATGCATACTCACATTTGTTAGCAAGTCTCAATATTTCTTGCTTATTTATACTTTTATGAGATTTTAGCACATTTCCAAGAAGTTATTCAACCTTTCATTCTTTCCGTGGACTTATTACATAATTTTGTTCTGGTTACCACAAGACAATTTTGTTCAACTGAAGCAAATTCTAGCTGTCAGAGAATTGATAACTATCTGCTAACTACTGCACTGCTATGAATTCCCTCAGCTGCATAAATGGTCTGTCTTTGGCCCAAATAAAATACCCGAGAGCATCCACGGCAGTGAAAGGATTAGTATCAATGTAATAAATGACGACTCACCATCTATAAATACATATATATATATCCATCCATCATCTAATCCTACATTGCCCCATGAGAAGCGTAGGAGCCCAGGGCTAGGCAGTTGGTCCTGACATTTAAGATGAGAGTGACCAACCTCACTCATCCCTGAGTGGCATTACGTGAGCAATAAACCCCAACCACCCCTTGGATATAAACCTTCACCGGCTCAATCCAATTGGAGCACAATAATTTCCCACTAAACCACCAGGTGCCAAAATATGGTTACATGGTTACCACCCAGCGTAGTAAATAGTTTCCTAGTGTACAGGAAACCATTTGGCTTGTCACTCAGTGTAGAGTCACCCATAGGCAGAAGAAAGAGGAAAGAATGAAGGAATGAAAGACAGAAGAGGGAGTGTAAAGTCACCTGTAGGTAGAAGGAGGACGAGGAAAGAATGAAGGAAAGAAAGACAGAAGAAGATGGAAGGAAAGAAGGATGGAGGAGAGGACAGGGCAGACACCCGAGAGCAGCACTACATTGAGTGAGTGGATGGTGAGTGCCTCCACCTACCAAAAAATATAATACATATAATATACATATATATATATATATATATATATATATATATATATATATATATATCCATCATCCAATCCTACATTGCCCCAGGAGGAGCATACAAGCCCGGGGCTAGGCAAGTTGGTCCTGACATTTAAGATGACAGTGACCAGCCTCACTCATCCCTGAGAGCATAACATGAGCAATAAACCCCAACCACCCTTCAGATATAAATCTTCACCAGCTCAATCCGATTGGAGCACCGTAAATACCCACTATACCACCAGGAGCCATAATTTGATTATTTGGTTACCACCCAGCGTAATAAATGGTTTCCTGGTGTATAGGAAACCATTTGGCTTGTCACTCAGTGCAGAGTCACCCACAGGCAGAAGGAAGAGGAAAGAATGAAGGAAAGAAAGGCAGAAGAGGGTGTGTAAAGTCACCTGAAGGCAGAAGGATGAAGAATGAAGTAAAGAAAGAAAGAAGAGGAAGGACGTAAATGAGGAAGGGGGAGAGGAAAGGGCAGACACCCGAGAGTAGCACTACATCGAGTGAGTGGATTGTGAGCACTCCCACCTACCACCTACAGAGATAGATAGATATAGATATATAGATTGATAAACAGACAGATAGATAGACATATAGATAAATAGATAGATAGATAGACAGACATATATAGATATAATAATAAATGGGTAAAGCCGCATTATTCATAATAATGTATGGTATTTGCCAAGATGCAGGCTCATACTGCACACAAATTTAGCAAAGCTAACACTTATGTGTACATTTTCCATGCACTGAAAACAAACTGTTTTACAGTATTTACAAGTTCACCCTTTTGTCTGTGGTACAGGTACTATAATTTAATCTTCATCAGATTTCTTGCCACATATGAAGTAAAAGGGAAAGGTGTCCACACCTTCTTCTAAAAGAGCTGATCAAGATTTCACTGCCAGGAAATAATTCTCATAATACACAACTTAAATGTATATCTGATCAGGATAATAAACAATTTAAATGTATATTTGATCAGGATAAGAGAGTATATGCAACTATCAGAATTATAAGCTGCCTTACAATTTATGAATATAATTTTACATTACCTAACTTCACAGCTCATACTTTAACCCCTTCAATGCAATAACAGTTTTCTTTAAACAGTATTCTGACACCTTTAAATTATTTTATTCATCTTCTGAGAAGCTTTCAAATAGGATGGATTAGATAAAGATTTCACTGACCCCTTCATTGCAAGACATCTTCCTACAGCTAAATCAATTCATTCAGTGGTAGCAAGACCGATAGGAACATCATGTACTCTGAGCGATGAGGGTTACCTACCAAATCATCAAATCTACTGCAAGAGTCTACCTACATTAATTCCATATCTTGTACTGTGCGGTACTGCATTGTATATCAATACTTTATATTGTAGTATGTCTGTGCATCAGCTGAGGTAGCAGCTTCACAACAGTTGCTAGCATAAATGAAGATAAGACAGTGATTTAAATGTATTTTGTTTAATTCCTTCAAGCTAAAGATGTACATTTCATCTTATTCTTTCTATCTCTAGACCATTCTGTCTATCTATGCAAAAACTTTCCAAACCACAGGTTTAATACACCCATCATTAATCCCTTCAGTACAAAAATAATCTCTCCTTAGTTGAATACAATCACCTGAGGGTAGCAAGAATATAATGAAGAACTATGCCATCTAACTGAAAGGACTGAAGAGATATTTAACAACTTTGATGAAAAAGTCTTAGGCTTTCAGCTGAAACTGCTTTAATTGTATGTGTTATCCTAGTTCTTTGATAATGTGGACAAGAGTTCATTTTCCTATTGATTACATCAAAATTTGCAAAATTATGGTCTAAATAATAAAAAGTATATGCAGTCACTGCATATATGTGTGTGATCAGTGACAGCAAAGTCCAATTACTCAGATAATAAGAAGAGCCTGTTCATCAGCATCACCAACAAGAGTTTTTCATTCAAATAAACAACTTTATTTACAGATCTATGGCACTGAAGCCTCACTTCAAGCTCTTTTGTATAAAAAACATTCCTATTTGCTCTGTTACCCCCATGTCCTACTCTCAGTTGTGTACTAAATACAGTATGATGAAACCAAGTGCGTTAGAAAATGTTGGTGTCTAACTATCCAGCTACAGTGTTCCATAAGCCCTTGTGAACAGCTAAAATATAGATGATCGGACTTTCTGCTGTACAGAAAGTCCTTGTTATTTGTTGCCTTTCTAGTACTCCTTTTTGCCATTAATTTTGCAGCAAATTACAGAATTGTTGCCACCTGAAGTTTCATTGATATCTATAGTATAGGTTTCATAAGCAGTTTCCCCAATTTACAACTCCTTATGGATGTAAAGGTTGTTGTATTTTGGAACACATTCCTAAAATATGACAAGGACCACCTGTACTCAAATTTTGACAGCAACTACTATAAATGAGACATAAATATAAAAGAACAAGTTCACTCTGTGGCGATTATATTATCACTGAGGTAAAAGGATCAAATTTAAATATGAAGCAGGGTACAGGAAAAATGACTTATCCTCTGGGGAAAAATAAAAAAAAGGCAATTTTATCGACAGAAAAGTTACTGTAATATCTCTATATCATGGTGCACAGTACTATCAGTGTTGCTACTTATTACATTTAGCTAAGCACTGGATATGTTCATTGTTCATATGAATTCTTAGCTGGCTCCATTTCCCTAAAACTGTAAACATCAAAATTCAACTGTAGAAATATACCACTAACTTTTATTCCTTGTACTTTTTTTTTTCTTTTTTGTAATTCCCTTCATAACTGTATTATGCCTTTGTGTGGCTTAAACTGTTTCATAATTTCTCTGGCTTCCTGCATAGGACTTGATGTAACTGCATCTTCATTTTCTCTAGCCTCATTAATTTCTAATACCTCTGAGCAAGCACTGCATTGGGCACAACACGCATACTGCCGCATGATCATCATGGATTCAAGTCTAATGGGAGCATCTGGGCAAGGTGGAATTATTTAACTTGTTAGACCGGACTGAGGTTTCTTTCCATATTAGATGCATATAGAAGACCGTGGATGGAAAAATCAAGCGTGATTAAGTTTAAAATACTACAGAGTGACAGACAATAAATTTTTTTCTTACAGCAGGTTAAAATTCTAAATACCTGCTACTAAACCACACACGGCGATCAAGCCAAACTTGTATAGCATCAAACTCAAGGCGTGAGCATGTTACCGGAGCTGTGACTTGGGCAACATCGTATGTCACCATCACTCACTGCAGTCACCTCACCACAATCTTCCTACAAAAACATTTCAACACGTGCACAAGCCAAACAAGGTTTGTTAAACATGCAACTCACAAGTGTAATATGTAAGTTCACCATGGTAAAGCACATGAATTATGAAAGTCACTTTACATGTATCTACAGTACAGTATCAAATTTTTAAAATACTAATTCCTGCACAGACTCTTAATCTGTAGTTTAAGCAAAAACCATGGTACAACGAAGAAATACTATTGATTACAAACATATAAGGAAAATGTATTACTTGTATCATTATTTCCTGTACAATTAGGAACACAGTACAGTATTCCATTTAAGACTGGTATCAAGCAACATGACCTCTGAATATCCAGTTACATCATGAATCATGCTCTTCATACAGTATTATCTTTACAAAAAAAAATACAATAAGCCTATATCTTTCCCATGAAATTTAATCACTCATTCCTTCATTAATCATCTAATCCAGTATTGCCCCATGAGAAGCGTAGGGGCCCAGGACTAGGCAAGTTGGTCCTGACATTTAAAGATGAGAATGGCCAGCCTCACTCATCCCTGAGTGGCATTACGTGAGAAATAAACCCCAACCACCCCTTGGATATGAAATTTAGTGCCTATCTATATTAAATACACAAATCTTATATAAAAAGGTATTTAGTACATAACTGTACTGTGAAAACAAATGATAAGAAACTGTTACTAGTATCAGTCTTTAAATTTAGAACTCTCCATAAGGTAGCTTGATACGAATATATTCTACAATTTAACATGACCACACCAAGCAATATGAAAGTTTGGAATTAAATCATCTTAATTCTGTATTCAAATATCATAAAATAAACATACTGGAGTTACTACAAACTACAGAACTGTACAGTATAAACTGCATATTTATATATAAATGTCGTATGTTCTGTAATATATTTTAAAAATCTTTTTGCAGTCATTCAAAACAAATCTGAAAACATTTAGATATTAGTGGTACTGCAACCATAGCTGGGACATATTGTTTCATATCTACACTTACAATCAAGCTGCATATTTAACAACTAGCCGTGAGTCTAATAAGAACAAGGAAAATTTATTTGGCAATGATATGCCTGGTTTTAAAGTGCCTTATGAGATGGAAGACTTGATCATTGCATAACCTGTTGATATCTGAAAAATGGCTTGTAGTACTGTATTACAATATGCAGTACAGTAAAAAGCTCCTACTTTATGTGCTACTTTCCAATTTCTTAAAACTTTACTGTATCATGCTGCAGCCATTTTAGTGGGCTTTATGCTAGAAAGCTGTTTTTTGTAATTTACAGAATGGGCGTACTGAGGTACCACTGCTGTAGCAGTGAAAGAGCTAATTACAGCACAATATGAAAGAATGCCATAATTGTAACTTATGCAGAATCAGTAACTTTGACTCCCTATTTCCCCTTCAAGGGTATTTTATCAGACTGAAGAAGTGACTGCTAGTGCTTCGTGTGTGACATACAGTGAAGTGATCAGTCATGGTCAGCTGAGAGGAACCATTAAAGCAAATGAAGCGTGCACACTCTGAGTCTCCTGACTCCAAAATATACTGCTGTCAAGTTTGCACAAATCTCCAACTGATTATGGCAAAGTCACCAGCTAGTGGGAAAAGGGTGGACTACATTCTGGCTGGTTTGAATAACATTAATTGACTACTGGCAAACTCTTAAGCCAGAATTTAATCCACTGGAGCACTTATGGTGACCTGTAATTGGCTGTGTCCAAGCCAAGCTGTGAGTGTCTGTACTTCAGATATGCTACGGTCCCTCACGCCGTCACATGGTCACAGCCTCGGTTGTCCGGCCAACTGGCAACGCCACGCACCGTCAGGAACAACCAGATTTCCAAGTTTATTAAGCGATGGATGGAACATGACTGACTGTCTCTCTCAGGCACTGTGGCCACTATGTGACGGGTGCTGAGAGCTTGTGGCATTAAAGAAACACTGAACTAGGAGACAAAACATCCTATGTTAAAGTGATACTAACAAGAATGCAATTAGACAAAGCAAAAAATTAGTAATACAAAGGCCAAACATTAAAGCTGTAGAGGGGAATACTGACAGACATTAGCATTTATCTCTGATATGTGCAACTCACCAACTTTACAGAACAGACAGCTGTTTGCTGTACTTTGGCTAGTTGGGTTATGTGATGGGTTAGCATTATGACTGAAAAACAAAATGTAAATGAAAACATGCGACAAAAGATCTACTGTACTGAGCATTCTTATATCATGATGCACTGCAAACCACCTCCGTGCAGTCTTAGTGAAACATAAATATATACTGTACGTATATATATGTACTTATATATTGCATGACTTAAGAAAAATGCATAAGAATTTCTAAGTAGTCTCTCTAAATTAGGGAATAAAACAGGGAGTGATCAGGTTAAGTGACTTCATGAACATTCAGGAACACTGACACAAGTGGCAATTTGGTAAGCATAACTTTTGTGTTGAGGGAATGGGAGGGTATGGGAGGGGGCACAGTAGCCAACAAGCACACAAAGTGGGGAGCGGTATTTGTGCTTCTAGAACGTGAGAGAAACGTCACTAAAGATCTTTAATGTTGAAGATGGAGGCTAGGCTTGTTCCTGACGTGAGAGTGGGTCCCGCACCCTGCCCAACACTGTGTGTCATCTTAGCTGGGCTGGCTCCAAGGTACTCTCTACTTGGCCCCTGGGAGAGCAGCACTCTCACTCTCACCAATATCACTGGGTTATTTCTCACACTCTCTCCTTTTGCTGCAACTTCAACTTCCTAAGAATATCTAATTGCTTTCCCTGGCATAGTCAGTGGTGCTTTGACACACACAAAAAATACATGAACTGATGTGACTGAGGCTAATCACATACTAAATTAAAAATGTGATCCTGAATCACATTCACTTGTAATTAAGGACAGAGAGTGTGAGATTATATGATATTACTATACAAGGACACATCAGCAGTTTACAATATATGATTTTTTAAAGTGAAATAAAGTATTACTAAAAGCATATTTATGCATAACTCTTTATAAATACTTTAAAAATGGGTGAGAATCTCCCAAGGGCAGCCAAACCATCACCAAGCAACCCAGAGCCCCACTTGTTTACACATCATCTTTTAAAATATTGCTAGTTGCATCTGCCTTGCCCAGTCACTGCTCAGAGGCTTCACTGTTGTGTCTAAAACCCAGGTCTGGGAGTCAGCTCACGCCCGTTGCTCTGGTAGAGTTCACGACCTACAGGAGAGTCAGTCAGCGCAGGGAAGACTGGTCAAGGCAGGGGAGGGTGTTGTGCGTTTCATATTAGCCACTCACACACCTTACTGTCTCTCACACTGGGGGTGCAAGCATTCAGAAGTCAATGAATCACTAAATTTGAGAATGATAAATACAGACAAAGAGCGATGAAAATAAGCAAACTATGCTTATATACATCAAGGTATAACACACATACTAATTTATGTATGTTTCTACATACATGTGAAAAGCACACATCCACAGATACACACTGGGGATGCACATATGCAAAACCACACACACATCACATCAAACATGGACAGGAACAAACACAGCAAGGGCTCCCTCTCTCACAAAGCTCAAGTATATTAATGCATGAAAATAATATATTCTACTAGTGAAGTTAATACACTCATACCATCCCATAAGCAATTAGTCAAAAAATCATAAGAAATTTTGAGTATGTTAATATCCAATAGTAGTCAATCACTACTTTGTCAAAATAGAAAAAAAGCTAAGTGTCATCCATTAATACCACATTATTGCATCATGAACTGATTATAAATACATGGGATGTGACAGCTGTGACATGCATACTATGATAAAGTCAGTAATGTACAGTGTTGTATGATTAAAGTGCAAAACTCAAACATTTCTCTCCCCAAGTAGGTCGTGAACTTACCCACCAGTGTACTGCCTGCTTCCCTAAGTGATTTTTAGTTACCCCTGTGCCTACACCCTACATTCCCACCCTAACCAAGCCTCCACCACTGAATCCAGCACACCTCAGCACTCGACATAGACCAGTACTACATTTTAAAAAAAGTAGGTATCTGTTATCAAACCCTAAGCCATTATGATTTACCTGATCATGGTACATTGTGGAGCACAGTAATGTCAACACCAGTTTATCATACGTGACACAACATTAAACCAACAGTAACCAAGCACTGTGATGGTGATGCTGGATACGTCTAAAGTGCTGGGAGTCTCAGAGGCTGTGGGTTGGAGGAGAGGGTGATAGGTGGGGTGAAAGCATGACTAGAGGGAAGTGAATGAATGAGCGAGAGATAGGGATATGGTAGGTGAGAGGTTGGGAGGCTGCCACAAGGGAACCCCAAAAGCTGTGTTTACAACCCCTGCTGCTGGGTACTAAGCTGCCCCCCCCCACGACCCAGTACAGGCTGCAAGCGAGAGACAGTTAGCAGACGGGCGTGAGCTAACCTGACCACAGACTTTAGTGCCATGCCGGGGAGAGGAGCAGTAAACAGTAAGAGAGTCAAGCAGAAATCAAACACAATATCATGCATTCTACAGACTTATTATTTTTAAAAATATTCTTATACATAGGCCAGTATTTCTGTATCAGTAAAAGGACTGAAGTACACAGGCAGATTGTACATATACTGTACTCGATACCCAGACCAATGTTGAAAAAGCACTAAAAGCTAGCAGATATAATAATGGTAAAAACAGAATCAACAGGAAATACATAACAGACAAAAAAGAAAATAATGGAAAAAATAAGATCAGAGGCAGTCCAACAAAACTGGATGAACAATGTCTGACAGAGCAAAACGTGTCAATGTTTGTGTACTGAGTACTAAGCCTTGATCACAAGGAAGGGAGGGTTCACCTGGCTTACAGAGCATCATACCCCTTACTACAGTACTGTAAAAGGGGGAAGAAGGAGATGAGGAGGAGGGAAGAGAAAAATTATAAAAGCAAAAATACAGAGGCACATCAACACTGTCCAAAATACCTAGTGTGTTACCATAACATAGAGTCGGGACGTGAGCATGGTACGTACAGTGACACTACAGAGTCAATACTGGCAGCGCTGGGGGTCTCTGCAGGCAAGTACACGGAGACGGCACTGCTATACTAACCATGTTCTGTGGCACTGCTTCAACCCCTCCTCTCACACTACACTGTCTCACCTATTCCACCCCCAGCTGAGGCCATTCTCTTGGCTCCATTACCCCTCAGCCTACTGGAGATAAGCCCTTCAGCTTTCAGTTCTGGCACATGCATATATCCTTCAAACCAATCTAATACTTTTTCTATTTCACTTTAATCATGCAAATTTTACTAGTACTGAAGAATCTACACAGGGCTTGTCCAGACTGCTTGGAGGTATGGGACTTAATACTGGAGGCAGGGTCAAGTAAGGCATTGTCAGCGAGAGCTGCAGGCTCTACATGAATTGAAGAAGTGCATCACAAGGGAGGGTCAAGGAAAAAGAGTAACTATACCTAACTTAAATATATAAGTACAATGATGAACTGTAAAATGCCAGGTTAAAGGGAACTGAATGCAAATGAAGAAGCTTTTAACCCCTCCCTCCACCAAGCCTCTCTTCTTCACCCCTCCCAGGAAGCAACCCTGCCTTGTTACTACCAAGGCCATTACAACCTCCCCAGTCCCCAGGTGAAAACACCACGCACCACACTCCGGCCACAAAACGGAGGGTACCTATGGGAATGGAGAATAGCACAGGAATTGAAAAATATAAAGAGGAGGTGCATTGCCTACATGATGGGATTTATATAAATAAATAGGAAGAAGTGTATCTATGTGAATAAAAAAAGAAGAATTAAGGAAATGTTCAGGGGAACAAGACTTCAGAGCAATCATATGCAACGAGAGAGAGAGAGAGAGAGAGAGAGAGAGAGAGAGAGAGAGAGAGAGAGAGAGAAAGAGGGAGTGTATGAGCTAAAAGAGACTGGAATTTAGAGAGAAAGTGTGATGACTGAGGAGAGTATGTGAGGGCTGGGGGCCGGGGAGGGGCAGTGCAGTCTCCGTGCATCACATCTCACAAACACTGTGTGGCTCTGGGTACCATGCAGGCGTCTCCCCCAGTTACCAGCGGACATGCAGCAAGTCTGCTCTGCTGTGTCATTTAAAAGCAAAATAGACTTGGGGAATCTTGTTATAATCAATGACTATTAAGTCTCAAATACTTCATCAAAGCTAAAAATCATTAATATCTAAAACCTCTAAAAACAGGTACAATAACAAGAAGTACAATGACAGATACATGTGCTACATCAATAATCTAAACTCAAACGTAAAGGGGTCAGTTAGTAAGTTACTGTGTGTCCTAGAGCAACACTAGATGTTAGTAGTGGCGTGACTAGAGTCCACTAGACGCTGGTCGTTGTCTGGGCGGCTGTGGGTGGGAGCGAGGGAGACAAGCCTGCCCACCGCCCGCCACGGACACATGCATACACACTCTATGATGTTTTCAGCCTCTTGCTGGGCTGTTCACCTCCCTGGGCCAGCGAATACTGGGTGTTACTGGACAAAGCTGTGTACTGGGGATGGTAGAGGGACACAGGAGTCTGGGGAAGCATGATGGGAGGACTCATGACTGGCACACTGCTGCTGAGGCCACCCAACCCAGCCATGCCACCCACAGCAGGGGCCACACTAGCTGTCAAGCCACCTAGACCTGGCAACATTCCTGCCATAGTGTTGGTCATCACAGGAGCCACCAGGTGCTGACTGCTGGAGACATATGGAGAAACTCCAATCCCAGCTACACTGCCCCCCATCCCATAACTGAAGTTGGGTAGAGGGGCAGCCTGCATGCCTGGTGGTGCAAAGCCACTCATAGCTGGCAGTGCCACAGGTCCCACTATGGCAGGAGCTGGGGGCAGAGGTGGTTTGAATGGCTGACGCAGCCCCTTGCTAAGGGAGTACCCTGTGTAAGAGAAGACATTGACTGGCTGTTGGGGAGCTATTGGTACAGCAGGAGTTGCTGCCACAATCTCCCCCCCACTTGAAGAGGAGGAGGAGGAACAAGAGGAATTGGTAGCCACTAGGGCAGATGGGGGAAGTTTGTTGGTGGAAGGAGGAGAGTTAGTGGAAGTTGTTGTGGTGGGTGAGGAGGTGGAGGTTGTGGGGGGTTGCGCAGGGGAAGCGGCAGCATGGTGGTTGTTAGCGGCGGCGGCGGCGGCAGTGGCGGTGGTGGCAGTGTCGGCCTGGCCCCCAACCCCTGGCAAGGCCACACCCCCGCCATACTCACATGACACTGGTACAAAGCTCTGGCTGCCCAGTTGCTGCATGAGTGCCTGCTGGTACGCTGCACTGCTGGTAGGCTGGTACACTGGCACCCCAGACTTGTCCCCAGCTGGGCGCTTGTACGGCACCACACTCCCAGGGAAGGCCTGTAACATCACATTCCTCAGCACCAAGGTCCACTCACAGCCACTACCCACACTGCCCTGCCACACCTGCAGTGGGGCACTGGGACTGCCAATGATCACAAGTTCACTGGCTAATAACATCATTCATAGCAACATTAATAAATATAATAACATGATACATCCTAGTGCTGATTCATTCATACCAATGACCTATGAACAACTTCTTTCTCTCACCTTTCACTGAAGATACAGACACCCATGTGAAAACACTGTACTGTTTCCTCATTCACTAATGTAGCTGTCATAAACATTTTTAACTACAGTGCTGTGCAGAATATCAGCTATTACAAAAAATAACTAAGTAAATATCATCTGCTAATCACCACGTCACCTCATCAAAAGAGTGAATCAATGCTGGGAACCAATTATACAGTGTAATTCAAGGGTGAAAGAAAAATTAATTAACTAATTCCTTATAGGTATAGTGTCGTCAATGACAAAATGGGTTCTAAAATACTAGTTGGTGTCTCCATAATGCTCACATATAACTAATTAAAATTACAGTTACATATCTGAAAAGAAGTAAAACAACTGTACACCTTTATACAAGGTCAGTATAAGGGAAAAACAAAAAAAAAAGTCATTAAACATTCTCCCTTTTCGAATGATGAGAGAACAGATGAAAAGTCAAAGATGATAGGGGAGAAAAAAGGAACTGATGTCAATGTAAATATTCATACTGACTGGCACTGGGCCATGAGAGAGAGATGAGGGTGTGAGTGGCCTTCATTGTGAGGCCACCCAGCTCTCTTCCCTCACACCACCTCCTCTCACCCCATCCACAGAGCAAAGAGCTACCCAGTGCATCAGTCTCACACTTTAGTCATTACAGGCAGTCTCTGTTATAAGTACAGGTGCAGTTTTAAGTACACACAACTGCTGGAGTAAATTTGGGGAACTGCAAATTATGGGATGGGTTCTAATAAAACAACCTTTTTATGCACAACTACTTCTGTAAACTGGAGGAACATGGCACACTGGCTTCAAAAATACTGTCATTATGAAACTGTAAAATACTGTACAGCTTTTCCTTTATTTACTAAAGACTTAGCAGCAAAAATCTGTGTCAAAAGGGTTATTTATCATGATGACAGCATGCCTAGCACAAGTTCTCCTAATCACTTTTTTTTATAGTCACATTCATTACAACATTCACAGAATACTAAAGAAAAAACTGCCTATTCTATGGGTATGTAAAGAGCTGATATGAGTTCCCCCAATTTACACTACCAGCTGCATGGAAAAATTTATATCTTGGACCACACCCTTGACTGATAGAGAGGAATAACTTTATTAAGGTCTCATCACTGTGCAAGGAAATTTGAAATGGCTGAAAAATGGTATGTTACTTTTACCTCAAGCATAGATGATTTTAAAACTTCAGCTCAAGTAATGTGCTAGTTATACTGTGTCTATATTCTAGGGCTTACAGGTGTCATAACTTAGGAATGCTGGGCACTTACACCAATCTTTAGAGATAATCAGTATCATCAGGAATGATCTTCTCCTATTCTCAAATTGATGATTAAAACTTTCTCAAAGGTTAGTTAAAGATGACATCTGCTTCAAAATTATATAAATACAATGGACAATACATGTAGCATATAGGCCTACAATAAGCAGGGGCTGATGAGAGAACACGACCAACAAGAAACAAACTTGGGCACTCTAGCACTGTACCACTGCCATTTTCATGTCAAGTTCTACACCTCTCTCTTATGACTGTTTTGGGCACATGGGTGGCTGAGACTGCAGTAGTGGTGGTACAAGTGAGCCACAAATGTGTACTGTATCCACCATTTGCCTACTTTACTCATATGGATTAGGTATATAATCAAAATGATAACAAATATTCTGAGAACCAATTTGCAAGATCATGGTCGATTTTCTTGCAGTAGTTAACCCTTAATTGGAAACCTGGAGATTCTCCCTGCAATCCAGATACACATATGACTGACTATGATGATATTAAACAAATATCTATAATGAAATACATTATAGGCATAGCAATAAAATTACAGTAGATGGTACATATCATGGGTGACGCTTTCAATAATAAGGAAATGAAACTGATGAAAAGGGAATAAAAAAAAAAGGTTATCAGAAAACTAAAAAATTGCAGTACAGATCCTGTGGAATGAAAGAGAATAATCAAGAAGAAAATAAGAAATGTAGAGCATTAGCAAAGAATATGCAACTGGTACATACTGCAGGATGGAGAACAATGAAGAGGTTAACAAATAACCAACCCAGGAAAAGATGGAAAAATAAAGGGAGCGTTTACCAGAACTGGGAGACGGAGGTATGAAAGTGGGAAGGGGGAGAAAAAGAAGTAGAGCAATTATGGCAAATAATATGGAATAAAAAAATACCAGGAATATATTAAACAATTTTAAGTTACATAGCAAGCACAATGCTAATTATAAAAATAATAAATTATATCAATAAAATATTGACAAGAGAAGCATATACAGTATAAGGGGTTCAGGGGTAGTTTGACAGTGGCTGCCTGGTTGGGGCTGTGAGGGGTTAGGCCTAAGTTACTGGCATGAAGCGACAGAGACAAGGAGAACAGTATATATAAATATATATATATTTTGGGTGGTGGATTAATGAAGCACAAAATAACAGAGAAAAATATCATACAGTCAAATCAGGAGAGTAACAAATAAGAGTATAATTGTATCATAATTAAAGGAACACTCCAGGAGTAAGGGTGAGGGAGAAAGGTACTGGTAGCAGTTGGTGGAGGTTAATGGGTAAATAATTAATAAAAAGCAAATAGATCTGGTGGATTCCTTACTCTTAAAACACAGCAATGTGGTTCTGTGAGATTTGGTCTACAAGGCAAGTGGCAGCAAGGGAATTTTTTGTCTATTCGCTGGTGTCAAGAGCCAATACTGTATATCGTGTGTACAAGTGCTCATAAAACATACTGGCTACATGCACAGAGGTCTATACAAAAGAATGTGGTTGCTTGTGAGAACTCTCCTTAAACAAATAGCTACCAAGACATATTATGAAGCTGGATATCATGAAGGAGATGGCAAACATTCAATTTTCGACATCATTTTTGCAATACAGTATAGTATATGGCTGGGGGAGGGAGGGGGGGAAAGAGACTTTTCTATCTCACTGTTCATTTTACTCTGTAAAGCAGAATGCAGTTTAACCTTTTCCTATTACCACTGTTGTTTTGGTATTAACAGTAATAAATTTGGGACTTCCATACACCTTTATGCATTCACTTTCAATAAAATAACCCTGACTAAGGGTTGTATGCTGAAAAATGAGGCTGCAATACTGTAACTAAGTCCTTTATCCTGAAGATAATTCTTGAACTATGTGATGATGACAAAGCATATCTAACTTCCCTGTATAACGTCTGACTACACTGTAATGTGGGATGCAGGTCAATCACATAAACAATAACAATAATTACAAGTGTTCCATTAATGACAGTAAACAACTGGAGGTTTGCATCGCCTTCCTGTTCTCAGTTTCAATAATATGGCCATTACCTACTCCAACCGTGTCATCATCTGTGACCAATATTTCAATGTTATTTCATCGTACTTCCTGCTCTTAGGGTATACTTCTGTTCACAAGATTCTTGGATGTGATAGTCAAAAGGTACATGTGCATCTCAATTTAAGCATCAGTAACAAAACTGCTGTACAGTACAGTACTTCACCCAACTCTCCACAATATTGCTCATTAAGATACCTGTATGTTATTTCAAATTCATCATGTATAGACACATTTCAGCTTTTAAATAGATTTACACCTTAAGGTACCAAATTTATGGAAGCTTTTTTTTATTTTATTTTATTTTTTTTTAATAATACTGTACTGTAATTGTTTCCTGTTATTACTGTTTTCCTGCTGGTGTTTTTCCTCCTCCCTCGCAAGAGCTTTCTTGTGATCACTCATGAAGCACTCCTCAAATAAACTCAGGAACTTACTACAGTACCAGTTAACCTACCTTAACCAAAGTAACCTTGATCAAGTCATGCCCTGTTTATGTTTTGGTTTGGTCTGAGTAGGTTACAACTGGAACCCCTCCCCCACAACAGTGGAAAAAGAGCACATGCATGAAGAAAGACACTGGGAAAAGACTGGGAAAATAATAATATCGTAAAAGCTCTCTAAGTTGGTTTTCAATTAGTCAGTGTTGCAACTAAGTCACACTCTCTGACTCTGGCCACTTAGCAACAAGACAGAATTCTTACTGCTATGTGATCTAAGCCACCAGGAGAGTTAGTGTATACAGTCAGCCCTCTGAGCAAGAAATCACATGTGTGTGAATAACTATTTTCTCAATTTTAGATTATCCAAATCTCCATTTTGTTGCACATTTTTGTTGTTGTACAACTGAGTATTCTCATTTATGCAAAGCCCCGATACAAAAATATACCCCTAAGTAAGAGTTCTCCTACATACATGAACCATTTGATACAAAAAATTAAAAGTAAATTGAAATAAAAATAGCCAACCTCTTGAACCAAAGTCGGTTACTGTTAGGGACCGTTCATCTGCCCATCACATAACTAACTACATCACTCTGTACGTTTATACACAGACCATGAAATGTTATATTATTTCCCCAGTAAGTGATTAGTGGTGTGTTATTTCTGTTGCAGGTGCAGTATTATACTTTCACTATGTTAATCACCTGACATTCAAGGGTTAGGGGGCCTGTTTGTATTGTACAATGCCACCGACACCCTGCCCCTATCAATCACCCACTTCACAACCGGCTATATGGTTTCATGTGTTTATACTCAGACTGTGAAGTGTTGTGTTATTTCTGCTGCAAGTACTGTGCTGCTGTAAGTGTGTAATAAGTACATTATAATGATATGTACTTGAGGGGGTGGGGGTGACTAAAGTGACATAAATGTAACCTATGATCACAGAACAATGTTATAACACTGTTGTTATAAAAAATGACAGACACTATCTGAAATAATTTTTCTTGACATAATGCTTTTAGATAAAGGGTGATTCTTCTATTTACAGAGAATGTAAGAGACATCTTGCACATGGCAAAATTCACAGATAAGTGGTGCCTCCCAAAATGGCTTCTGCAGTCATAATATACCATAACCACATGACAGCCTAAAACCCTCTGCACTGACCCAATACAACATTAGATATTTGAATCTATTTGCTTAAAGTATACTTTGAGATAATTTAAAAACAGACTGTTACACCATTAAAAACATTAATTTTAAACAAGTGCATTTTGTTATGGTTTATTAACCTGTTAATAACCAAACCAAAATACTGAAGCTGCAAATAGTGAGGGCCAACTGTACTACATTATCATATGTCTAACTTTTAACGTCTGGGATTATTGTAATATTCGTTTTATTTCACAGCATTTTTTTCTTACACTGCATATACTTAACCTATTTTTAAGCAATGAATGTGCCCCGGTTATCAAGTACAAGGGCAAATGAGTCTGGAACCTTTTACACAGCTGAACTTCTTCCATCTTAATAGCAAATTACAACTTTCTCAAAGTCAGGGCCTTACATTACTTGGACTGGCTAAAGTCCCTATTTGACTTAATGAGCTTTTACTGTTGCTGGAAAGAAATGTTGTACAGAACAAAGAATTAGGGATAGTCTAGAAAAGAGCGACATTAGATTAAAGTATCAACTTTTCAGGGCCAACTTATGATGCTGACTGTGGTGGTGATATTAATTTGTTTGGGAGGTATTTTACTTATACTGTAGCGCCTCTTGTTTTTTTCATAGCCCCTGCTCCTCTCAAGATACTAAAAGCAAGTGCTGTCCCCCCCCACACACACACATTTATCCACAAGTAACCTATTTCTCCCATCTTTCCTGTCACTACTTAATGCTTTTCTTTCCGTTACAGGTGGCTTTACATTGAGTGACAAGCCAAATGGTTTCCTGTAAGCCAAGAAACCATTTACAACGCTGGGTGGTAACCATATAACCAAACCATACGTGCTCCCTACATGTCAAGTGGGTTGGTGGAGGGTTAGTGCCCCTCCCTGTAAAACAAATAACTCAGAGTCAAATGGCCACTCCTTGCGGGATTATGGCGTCTGGCAATAGATAGATAGATAGATAGAATTAGAAAGAAAACTATCTTGTGATATCAATTAACTACCAGTTTACCATTAATCTTATTAGACTTTGCAACTGAAATGGTATGTCTCTAAAAGAAACACTGCTTATGGTCCAGTCTCTACGTTGGTGAATGGGTCACTGACAAAACGTCGCTTGTTGTGGCTATTTGTCTTTATATTCCCAAAGGACCAATCGAATAATAAGCCAGTTTTGGCACTTTCTTGTTAACACACTTTGGCTTTCATAAGTCACTCTTATCTAAATAAAATTATATGGTGTTTGCAGGAACATAAAACTAGAATTGTCTCGACCATGAGAGGCTTTCAGTTGGAAAATATTGTCTGGTTATAGCTACAACAGCTTACTAAAGTTGTCACAATCATGATGAGTTAAACTATAAACTGGCAATACTATATTTGTATCCTACACTCAATAATGTTCTAGTCGATTTAATTTCAATGTTTTAGACATGATACAAATCTTCTTCAACGATAGCTCAAGCAGGTAAAAAATATGATGATTAATATTTTGGGAGCTGTAAAGTGACAATAAATGAATGATGTGCATAAAGTTGCACTGTTTTGGGGGGTAAATGTAAGTGCACTTTAGCATGGTAAATCCTATGTCACATAACCTGATGAGTACTGTATTACCTGAAGTGTCTCTTTCATTACATTATATGCAGTACTGTATATTACAACTGATATTAATCTTGGCTACTATAGTTACAGTGGCAGTGTGAGGCATTTTAGATGGCACTGAACAATCAGCCACTGTAGCAATAACTGAATGGTGTGTGTTGCTAGTTTTGAAGCAGCCAGCCCGACAATGCCAAGGTTCAAATCCCCGTGCAAGCAGATGGCATTACTTGCCTTGGATGTCAATCCACATTTTGTGGGCTGATAGGCAAAACATGCATCTAGGGTAACACCCAGGAGAGACAAACATGGTACCCTGGGTGATGCAGTTGTCTTGTATCCCAGGATACTGAGTGAATAAACACAGACGCAAAAGCTTAACAGGATGAGATGAGCACTGCAGCAAATTGCTTCATAACATCTACCCCTCACCTTTGCCTTTTCTACCTTTTCTGGTCTTGAGGTAGGTGAAAACACCCCACAGAGGGCCAACCTCAGGATTTCCTGCATTGTATTCCTACAAAACCCATGACATAACACTGTCATTTGACATTAAAAAGATGAATGTTGCTGTCTGGGTCAACACAACCCAATAATTAAGTAAAGGATGCTCAAAGTAGAGTTACTGCATCCATGAGAGATTCAAAGAACAAAATATGAAATACTGTACATGTGCTTGTCAGCCTTGCACTCAAACTTCAACTACTCATGTACCATTAGCTGTATGCCCAACTGCCTTAGTGTGAATTTGTCTAGATGTACACAATTCCAGTTATTTTGTTGTGGGGGGGGGGAAATAGAATCAAAGTTGCCTGCATTTAATTTTATATATTTAAAATGCAGAATCATACTACCATTTCTTGGTTCCTATGATGGTGACCAGCAGTATTCTGAACATATAATTCCTCATTTGGAGTTTACAAGATCACCAAATATAGTACTAAAAATAACTTCATGAAATAAACTTCATGAGTGTAAGTACGGTGAAATAATGTTCATAAACTCAGATCTTGAAATAACACCCATAAGCACAGAGGTAAGACACGTTGGACTGCATAGGTTTTGTTGCTAATCGTTAATAGCAGGTGTCTCGCAAGTCAGTGGAAAAGAAAGAATGAAAGAGAGTACAGTAGTAGCAGTAACAGTATTGATAACACTGGTAATAACTGTAACATTACAGTATTAGTAACAGCATTAATAACTAGTCAATACTGAACAAATAGGCCTAGAAGAGTAAGTAGCAGCAATTCTGATAAATAAATAAAAACAGGAGAGTAAATTTTGGTAACCTTTGCAGTTTTAGCTCAATTTAACACTCTACAATGGCCAACAGGAATAGTAGTAGTAGTAGTAGTACTAGCAGCAGTGGTAGTTGGTGGCAGCAGCAAACTTATAATGGCAACAAACATTACTAGTCTTGGTAGTAATGATCATACAATGAAAATGTTAATGCAAAGTTTTACCACATGAGAGCAAGGGGGTATAAAAATAAAAAGGAAGAACACATAAAACAAAAAAAAATCAGAATAACTGTGAATTGGGAAGTGTCGACTGTTTGGGAGAAAAACAAAATAATTTCTCTTTGCAACCGGCTATGATCTTGCAAAACGGCAGCGTCTACTGAGAAATTGACTACAACCAGGCCTGGGGCAGAGTGATATTGTCTATCAGTAATGCATGTCAGTGTGTGTGTGTGTGTGTGTGTGTGTGTGTGTGTGTGTGTGTGTGTGTGTGTGTGTGTACTACTATACGCATGTCTGCATGTACTGGCATATTTTTTTACAGATGTGTATGTGTGTGTGTGTGTGTGTGTGTGTGTGTGTGTGTGTGTGTGTGTGTGTGTGTGTGTGTGTGTGTGTGTGTGTGGTGAACAACTTAATGCAAGTGTACAATATTCATGTAAAAATCTATCATGGTAAAACAAAAGAAAAAGTTGACTAAGAAAGGGGTGGGATGATGTATCACGTACACTTCAGTACATGTATGTTTCACTGATTATGAGTGCACCAATGTTATTCTGAGTTCATACATTCGGGGACAAAAGTTGGCCTACTATCCCACTTAGTCCACTTACAGTACGTCCATCACTTTCCTCTGTTGTGCATCATATAAAAGATCATCATCTATGGACAGAGAAACAAACCAAGTCCCTCTCTCAGCTTACTGTAGGAATGTTAGCCAGTAGAGGAATGTGCGAAGCAGATGAGGTGAAATAACGTACATGGCGAAATTTTGTCCCCGACTGTACAATACGTGCTTCAGTTTGTCCCATGTCTTTGTGCAAAGTAACACCAGAGCTAAAAGTATACAGTATAAATAATGCAGTCCAGTGTACCATATCAACCTCTTTAATCCAATAACGTTCTCTTGTTTCAGACTTGTTACCTCCAGTGTTTCTATTCAATTTAGGAGAAACTCTGAGAACTAACGGTTTAGGATGTTGCCTTGACTGACCCCTTCACTACAACAAAAGGCCTCCCCTATACTAAATAAAATCGTCTAGAGGTAGCAAGAATAAACTAAGAGACTACGTCAACTGATTCAAGGGATTAATGTGTATATAAACAAGAGGACATGCATGCGCAAGTGGATATAGATCAAAGAATCAGATTATGACTGACATCAGTGACAAAGAAAAAAAATGTGAGCCACTTTTTTGAAAGCCATACTGTACATCACTATGCTTGACATATTTCTCAACACTAACCTATTAGCAGACAGACACTAACAGAAGAGCCTAAAAATTTTTATTAACTGACATATTTAAGATCTCATATTATACATTTATGAAACTGGAAGTTCTCTGCCTTAAATGGATGTACTGGAGACTTTCTTCGTGCGTTTTTGAAAGTACATAAATCTACTCTTGCAACACCGTATTTTGAATAAGGGCATGCAAATATGGATTAACTTTTCCTTCTCCTATGGATGCACTTAGTCATATTACTCAAGGCTGTCATAGGATGATTTTGTTCAGCTGACGAGATTTCTAGTAGTCAATGGGTTGATGACTTTCAATTAACCTTTAAATTGATAAAAAAATCCCTCAGCCAAACAAAAAGGTTTGGACTTTGCCTCAATAAGAGGGCTGACTGCATCCATGGAAATGAAAGGATTAATAACGGTCGGGAATGAGCATGAAAATAAAATGTTGGTCTTCTGTTCACTCACTTTGGCCTTATAGACAAAAATACAACTAAGAGTTTGTTATAGCATCTTTTTGTAATGTGGCTGATGCTTATGTAGAAATTTATCTCAACTTAACCCTTTCAATCCAGTTCTGCACTTTTCCTTTTCTTCTGATTGCAGACACCCTATTCAATTTAGGAAAGACTTCTCATCCTGAAGGAGTTACAGCATAAAACCAACCCCTCCAGTTCACAGTCTCTCTTAAGCTGAATAAAACTACCTACATGTGACAAAAATAAAACACGAAATATGTCATCGTAGTGAATGGACTTGAACGCATCATTAATAAAAACATTACTTCATGTGTGGAAACTCTCAATACACAATGTAATTCAACTGACTATTAAACCAAATACAGTAAGTAACTTTCGCTTTAACGGTACTCTCAACAGATATTCTTAGCAAAGATGTATATTTCTGGCACTCAATAAAGTATCACTAGTAGCAGCTATTTCAAAATTTCCTTCATAAACAAAGAAGAATATTTATGTAAAGACACTATATAAATTAAGAACTGGCAAAAAATATATTTTTCGTAATTCCATAAACTCTCATGTGCTCACTGTTCTAATTACAGTATAATGAAAAACTGATTAAACATAGATTCATCACTAAAGACTCTTGCTTTCTCACTTCTACATGCAAAATATGCCTAAATCAAGAAAGGTAAAAAATATGGCTATGGCTTTCAAAAACTAGCCCAACATCTAGTATTTTATGAAGTTTACTGTGTAGTTTAGTTTAGAGTTTATTTAATGGCAAACATGTCTTTGGAGACCGGTAGAGTTAGTGGGGTATGGTTATTTTGTGTGTGTGTGTGTGTGTGTGTGTGTGTGTGTGTGTGTGTGTGTGTGTGTGTGTGTGTGAAGGAAATGGTGCACATACCCCAAATACAGGATATATACTTGTGAACAGATGCATATGTATACATGCATATCCAAGCATAGATCATACTGAATGGGCTGACTGATATACCATGTATGGGTGTAGCTATGGGGGTCTGTATATGGGTGTACGATATGGGGTCTTATGGATTCAAAAATGAGACTACCTATGCATGTTCACAGAGGTGTGTGTGTGTGTGTGTGTGTGTGTGTGTGTGTGTGTGTGTGTGTGTGTGTGTGTGTGTGTGTGTGTGTGTGTGTGTGTGTGTGTGTGTGTGTGTGTGTGTGTGTGTGTGTGTGTGTGTGTGTGTGTGTCAGAGGTACAGCATGAGGTGAGGGACTACTGAGGCTAAGATAATTATGAAGTATAAATGATGTGTATGGGGTTAGTGTCAATGTGAGTTTATGTGAAGTCAGTGTAAGAAGTGGGTGTTGTGTAAGTGAATACATATGGGTGGGGCAAGGACTTAATTGTATGAGAGGGTTAGTGCTAATGGGAGCGAGTTAGTACAAGAGTAATGGGTGCTAGCGTGAGTACGAAGGGGTCTATGCGAGCGTGAAGTGTGAGTGTCAGAGAGTAAGTACGAGTATGGGAAGGTGAGTGTGAGAGTGAAGGGGTTAATGTGGGTGAGGGGATTAGTGTGGAGGGGTTAGTGTGAGAAGGTGCTTCTAAGTGTGACTGAATTAGTGCCAGTGTGAAGAAGAAAATTCGAGAAATTAAATGTAAACTATGAATGATTAGGTGTGTGACTTAAGCGACGAGTGTGAGTGATGCAAACCAAACAAAAATGTACAAGTGTGAGCACAGTGTTTAAGTACAGCGAGGTGTTGTGGGGTATGACATAGTGCGTAGTACTGGTACTAGTTCTGGAGTGTGTAGTGTGTATATACGAGATTTGGTTCAGTTGCGAAGTGTAAATAATAAATGTATTACAGGTATAAGGCATAATGCAAGTGAAGGATGTGGTGTGAATAAAACGGTGCAAATACGAGATGCAGTGTATGTATAAGGTATGACAAAAGTGTGAGGAAAAGTGTAAGAGTGAGGTGCAGTGTGAATTTGAGGCGTGGTGTTGGCGTGAGACGTGGTGTGGGTGAATGTAAGAGATGAAGTGTAAACAGGAGATGTGACGCGTCAGGTGTGATGCAAATGTGAAGTGTGGGGCAAGTGTGAGATGTGGGGCAAGTGTGAGATGTGGGGCAAGTGTGAGGTGTGGGACAAATGTAGGTGTGGGACAAGTGTTGGGGTTAAAGTGTGAGATATAAAAGTGAGGTGTGGGGCAAGTGTGGGGTGGGGTTATAGTGTGAGACATAAAAGTGAGGTGTGGGACAAGTGTGGGGTGGGGTTAAAGTGTGAGATATAAAAGTGAGGTGTGGGACAAGTGTGAGGTGTGGAAGTGTGCAGTGTGGGATAAATATGAGGGATGGGACATGTGCGAGGTGTGGGGCAAGTGTCTGGTGTGGGGCAAGTGTGAGGTGTGTAAGGGTGTAGTGTGGGACAAGTATGAGGTATTGGACAAGTATGAGGTGTGGTTTAAGTGTGAGATTTAAATATGAGATGTGAGGCAAGTGCGAGGTGTGGTGCAATAGCGATTATTAAGTGAGGTGGTGTAAGGTAAATGCGATATGTGGTGTAAGCGTAAGATTTAAGTGTGAGGTGGTGTACAGCAAGTGTGAGGTGGTGTTAGTATAAGGCATGAGTTACGTGTCAAGTTGGTGTATGAGGTGTGGTATAAATAAGAGGTATGGTATAAGAGGCATGGTGTTAGTGTGAAGAGTGTAAATATGTGATATGGCCAGGTAAACTGTGAATGAAGTATAGCATAAATGTGATGTGAGAAACAAGTGTGAAGGCTGAGTGTGAAAGAAGGATGAGCATGGATGTGGCGAGAATCGAGAAGAAATATAAGAGTGAGCGTGATATGTGAATGTAAAGTGTGTGTGTGTGTGTGTGTGTGTGTGTGTGTGTGTGTGTGTGTGTGTGTGTGTGTGTGTGTGTGTGTGTGTGTGTGTGGTGAAGCGAGTGTAGTGTTAGGGTGCAAAGTGGGGTGTGAAGTAAAAAAGTGACATGAAGCAGGGAGAGAGGTGCGGTACATGTAGAGTGATGTGAAGTGTGGTGTGGTGTACTGTATGACATAATGCGGTGTATGGGATGTTGTGTGGTGTGAGATGTGGTGTGGTGTAAGAAACTGTTGGAAGTGCCGTGTTTTACTGTGGTTTGTTGTGTGATGTGGCATGGTGTGCTATGTGGTGTGAGTTGTGCTGTGGTGTTATGTGGTGAGTTGTGTTGTGGTGTTATGTGGTGAGGTGTGTTGTGGTGTTATGTGGTGTGAGGTGAGGTGTGGTGTGGTGCCCGGCCCGGCAACATGCAGGCGAGGTACCATGAGGAGCTCGTCACCGGGGTCGCGGCCGCGCTTCTTGCCCAGCTCGGCGGCAGCAGCTGCGGCTGCGGCTGCGGCGGGCAGCGGTGGAGGCGGCGCCAAGGGCACAGCGGCGGCCGCGGCCGCGACAGCAGAACCAGGCTATTAGTAGCAGGCGGGGCAAGCCAAGCGGGCAGCATACAGCACCCAACACAGCCACCAAGAGCACGAGAAATAAAAGAAAGAAGAGGCACGCGTTAACAAAATGGCTAATGTAGAGTTGGGTGGTTGCGGCGCCCGTCGGGGTGCGGCGCCCCTCATGCAGTCTCTGCCCCGCCGCCCCGCCCCGCCCCGCGCCGCCCGCCAGCACCAAGGGCGGGGCGGGGTGCGGGGCGGGGCGAGGCGGGCCGGGCGCCAGCCAGTGCAGGTGAGTGTGGGCGGCACAGCCACAGGACGTGTTGGCCCAGGCTCATGCAGCGGCTCCTGCACCACACGCTGTGAGGCCGCCCAGGGAGCCCGCCCGAGCCCGCACGCCACGCCACGCCAGGGCGCACTCCCATGGGCGGCCACCAAGCCAGGCTCAAGCCGGCCAGCCGCTGGTCACCGCGGAGTGAGGGGGAGGAGGGGGGGAGGGGAGCCCACCTGCGAGACCAGCGGCGGCACTTGCAACAGGCCACCCCGGCACTTACCGTCCCCCAGACTGCCACAACACCACCACGCTGCACCACAACACCACCACACCACACCACATATCACAACACTACACATACCACAAAACAACACCACTATACAGCACACAACACAAGGCACCATCATACCCATACACACCGCATACTACTACACAGCACACTACACACTCTACACCACACCACACAACATAAATATCATCATACTACAACAACACGCCACATTACATATACCGCCACAGCGTATCACACATACAAACCATACACACCAAACTATCACACCACCACCACACCACACTGGCCATCACCGGACATCTACACCAATGAAACACATAATCAAGTGCCAGCCTACTGTTCGTCCCGGTGGGATCAGCCGACTATCTCTGGTCTCAGGCCTGTTCAATCAGACCACAACAACAACGACCCACCACACTGTCACCACTAAACCATCCACACCACTCAGACATCACCACATCACAACACTAAATTGACACCACACCATCCACCCTACTCAGACACATCACAACACTACACTGACACCACACCTCCCAGACACCACCACATCACATCATTTGACACACCATCCACACTACTCAGCTCAGACACCACATCACACCGTTACATTGACTGCACACCATCCATACAACTCAGCACATCGCCCATACACCACCACATCACAACGATACACTGACACTCCACCATCCAAACAACACAGTACATCACCCATACACCACCACATCACAACACTAAGCTGACACCACGCCATCCATACAACATCACTCAGACACCGCATCAAAACACCACAGTGACACCTCCGTACCACGCTTGCACCACAACATCACACTTAAGAGACACTGATACCACCGCGTCACTGGAAGCGTAACATCACAGACACTGAACACTCACACCACATGAGACCATTCGAGCATCACACTCCTACCACCACATTACCCTTACCACATCGCCACCAGCTCACCTTCCACATCCCACCAAATCCACCACTATCACACCAATTCCACCACCCTCACCCAGCTTGCCACTAACCATACCCATACCCACAGAGCTACACCATATCATGACCTATCGCCCCTACCTACTGACCATCACCATCATCATTATCAAGACCGTCTACCACAGTCATAATTATTTCATGTTCGCCATCATCACCATAATCTTCTCTTGCCATCATCACCATCGTCACCGTTTTCATCAACATCACCACTGTATCGGCCCACTCGAGAACAAAGGCCTCCTCCCAACTTTCTCCACTCTGTCCTATTGTCTGTTAGCCGCCCCCCCCCCACCTGGATCACTAAGGTCGGTTTTTCATTTGATGGAACTAGCCACTCTTACAACTTGAAATACTCCTTCGTGGTGGCTTGAAATTCGACGAGCTTTAGTTATGAGGTCCTTGGTTACTAGTCAAATATATCCACTAATCTGATTACACCTGGCCATCAAATAAGCTGAAATGGGTTACGGATCACTGGCAAGAGGAAAACAACCCTACTATAGCTACCTCTTGTTCCCACTATCTCTAGGTTGCCACTTAAATCATCACTAGTTACCCATCTGTTACCTTGCGCGAAAGACATGACCTACATATACTTAATTCTGCTACTTAAATTTCGTACGTACAACTGCGGCCACTAACATCAATCCACATCCTAACGATACACAACAAAACAGTGAGCAATTATTTTCGAAACACATTGTTACGATCTTTGGAACCGAACAAACTTTCCAGAATATAGTGTAAGAACTTCATAACTGTTCGACTAAAAACTGAAGCGATATGCCTGACCACAGCTGTACAATTTCAAGTGCAGAATGACACACTGCAAGATTCGAAATTACAAACTATCTCCATGTAATTCTCTTGCCCTTATTCCATCTCTGGGTTGTCACTGTTTTCTCTCTGATGATCAAGAAATTTTACCACAGAACTGTTAACTAAATGCTGAATAAAACAGAATCCCTTCATAATTCACTGTGCCAGGGAGGACTCTTGTATGATGAATAACTTGGATACTTGCAGCCCATATGAAATATAAACACGTACTGAATTAAAAAGACAAAGCTGATAGGCATATTACATTACAGTTTCAGCGAACTTTGATCTTTAAGTACAAAAAATACGATAAGAACAGAAGGCAATGATGATAACATTGAAGAAGGCTGGTAAAACACACACACACACACACACACACACACACACACACACACACACACACACACACACACACACACACACGTCAAATGTTTCTTTCCCTCCTCTTTTCAGTCTCTCTCTCTCTCTCTTTCTTGCGGGTGAAAGGAGGGAGGGAGGGAGGGAAGGAGGGAGGGATGACGTGACCTGAGCCTGAAATTCTCTCTCTCTCTCTCTCTCTCCGTTCCTAGATTATTTCACTCTCCTTCGTCTCTCCCCTTCTTCCTACATCCTCTTTACTCTTTTCTTCTATCCTGACTTATCTTTTTACGACTGTCCACTTTTCTCTCTAGTTTTCCCTCCCACCCTCTATCAATTCCCCTCTCCTCTCTCCAAGTTCCACTCTTCTCTCCTTTCCTCCCACTATCATTGTCCCTCCCCCATCTTACTCTCCACCTACCCTTTTCTCTCTTTCCTTAATACTTCCTTCTACTCTCCTATGCACCCCCACGCCCCTTTTCGCTATCCTTTTTCCTCCAACTCTGCGCCTCTCCTCCCACTGCAGTTCACTCCCTTCAACTTTCTCATCCTGCTGCTCCTTCTCCTTCAGCTTCCTCCCCTTGGTTTCTTTTGCTTCCTTCACTCTCTTCGCAATTTTTTATTTTCTTTTTCTCCTTAAATTTCTCTTCACAATCTCTCCTCACTCATTCCTTTCACCTTCATTTTCCTTCCCACTCTCATTCTCTCCTCTTAACTCTCATTTTTTCACCACAACTTTCTCTTCTCCACACTCATTTCCTCCTCCTGATTGAAATTCTCTACCACTTTCCTTCCCCTCCCCTACTCTATCTCTCGCATCCTCCCTCTCCCCTCACTTCCCAACCCTCTACCGCCACTCCCCTCTCCCGGGTTATTTCCCCCCCTCTCTCTCCCCCCCCCTAATGCTACTTCAATTTCATCAAACGCAACCCAATCAT
>NC_137017.1:4654592-4694592 GCF_032717465.1 Coenobita brevimanus | reverse complement strand
CACGACGGTAGCTGACAACTTCACTTCCAGACTAAACCTCCCTCTCCCAACACTTCCTCCTTCCCTCTCCCATCTCAGCCCCTTCCCCCCTCCCGCTCCTGTGTACCCTAAAGCGTTCCCTAATAACTCTTGCACGAACTGGGGCAGTAAACAATCCAGCTTCTTTCAGTCCGTCGACGTTCTGCAGGGAGTTAACTGATCTGGCGCGAACTGGCATCCGTTTGTTTACCTCTGCCGATGACGTTTTGAATTACTGGATCCGATGGTCGAGTGTTTACGGACACGCGCGACATCAGCTCCACTCCACCGCTACACATAAACAGGATTACGTGACTGACATGTTTGTTATTGTAAAGTAAATCGAATGCACTCCGCGACTGATATGCATACATTTTTAAAAGATTTTGCGTCAACATTCATAGCTGGCCAACCCGTATCAACTCTACCCAAAAACAATACAAATACAAGAATTATAAAAGCATCTGTTCTAACCGGACGAAGCCTCCCTTGCTCCGTTCTGCTTTGTTGATGGCCAAGTTGAGGCAGAATGGAGGGTCGATTTGACTACAACCCACAAGGACTTATTCATACCACATAACTACGGCTCATCGAACTTCAAGCAACCACGACTATATTCGAAATCCAGGATTGACCCAGCTCTATCAGGTGAATGCAAAAACTACTGTGATCACTAAAAATAAAAAAAAAAATGCAATGATTTTCATTATAAAAAAAAAAAGTCCCGCGAACGTATTTTTCATATAAATTGATTAACGAAACGATGCAGGGAACGAAAATGGGAATAAAATAAAGACTGAGAACAACAGGTAGAAGAATGCGGTGAAATGCCAGGCCAGGGTGAAATACCAACTGTCTAGCAAGGAGAATACAAGTTGACTATGGAAGCAATCAATATAGTAGCGACGTCACACTGCTGACATCACCCAGACGCCCCACCCACACCTCCCTCTCCCCATCCCTACTCTGATCCAGCGGCCCCACCCACGTCACTCGCACAGCCACCCGTTTACTCCCCCATCCTGACCTATCTACCCACCCCATCCCCACCCACAAAAGTCACTCCCACACACTCCCCCTACCCTGACCTATCCACCCACCCCATCCCCACCCACAAGTCACCACCACACACTCCCCCTACCCTGACCTATCCCCCCATCCCCCCACCCTCTTGCGACCCCATTTACACTACAAATCACTCCACTCTCATCCGTCCACACAGTTACTCTACATAGTTAATCGCACACCCTAACCAACCCACCCATCCCCTCACCACCCACTTACCACGACCCCACCCACAATTGTCCCTCTTCCATCCTCACTCTCCTTCCCCTCCCAATCTTCATATCAGTAACACCTATCCACAAATCAACATCAACGGCAAATTCACTCTCTGCATCCTCCACCCTATCCACATTTATCTACTCACTCATACAGGCCACTCCTCCCCACACCCATGCATCCACTTTATCCTTCCACCCTCTACTTTCCTCCATCCTCTGTACCCATCCACCCAAACCATTTCTCCACTTTCTACACACTTCACCTCACACCCACTCACGTATCACTCCACCAAACACCAATGCATCCACACCCCATCATTTCTACACCCTACACCCACTCCTCCACCCCTACACTCACCCACGTCATTCCCCCACCTACTGTCCTTTCACCCCCCCCACCCATAACCCTCTCTCCCCTCCTTCCTCCCCTACAATTCTCTTCCACAGGTCACCACCCCTATAATAAATGTTCACCTGATTTGATAGCCACTGATTACTCGTGACTTCACCGAGTTCTACACACACACACACAACACACACACACGTTCATTAAAAACACACAATCCTTTTATTTTTTATTTGCCTGATCCCAATCTAAAGAAATAATTAGTCTTTATTATTATTTTGCAGCGGCCGTATTTAATCAAGGCCTGACAAATGCAATATCCTCATCTACTCCCACCTCCTCCCCATCTTACTCCTCCTCCCCCGGCCTTCTCACTCCCCATCCTCATCTACTCTCTCCTACCCCATCTCATTCTACTCCTCCTCCCTTACTCCCTCCCCACCCGACCCTCATCTATTCCCTCTCCCCCTCCCCACTCTTCCTTCACCCACTCCCCAACCCCCACCTACTCTCCCTCTCCCCCCATCCAACCAATCTAGTTAATTCTGTTCATATATTTGAGAAAGAATACAAGTAATTACCCTCAGGAACAGTCAATTACCTTGCGGCGAGAGAGAGAGAGAGTGTGTGTGTGTGTGTGTGTGTGTGTGTGTGTGTGTGTGTGTGTGTGTGTGTGTGTGTGTGTGTGTGTGTGTGTGTGTGTGTGTGTGTGTGTGTGTGTGTGTGTGTGACGTCATTCCAGCCGCTAGCGCAGTGATTGGTGGAAGAATCGTAAGGCTTCCTCGCCATTTTGTGAAAAAAAATTGACTGCAATACGGACGGACGGAGAGAGAGAGAGAGAGAGAGAGATTCAATATGCTTTATCAACACCACGCGTACTCGACGCAAAATAAGCCGTTTTGCCTCATTTCAGACTTCACTTATTTTTATATCCCCACTCTCAGCAACCCCTCACCCTTATTCCACACCCTCTTACACCTCTTCACCCTCCACACTCTCTCGTCACCCCCTCACACCTTCTCTTCTTCCCATTCTGCACTCCCTATCTTCCCTCCCTCCCTCACCCCATGCCTCACTCCTTCACTTCCACCCTCACTCTTTCCATCCCTCTGTAACTTCGTCCGTCACTCCCTCGCCTCCCTCCCTCACCCCTGCCCTGGCTCTTCAATAGATAATCAAATCCTCCTCCTCACCCATACAATCAACCAATCACCCTGTCGGTCACGAATCACTCAACCAGTCAATCACAATCAGTTCTCTCTCTCCCCAACGGCCGTATACTTAACCCGTTCAATCCGATGACGTACATTCCACTTTATTCTAATTATTTTGCAAGTTTAGGAAGACTTGGTGAAGGTGTTAATGAAGCCTACACCTAACCCCTGAAGTTCAAAATGGATTCTTCTATGCTGAATAAACTCGATAAATAAATAATAAATAAGTGAAAAATATGCCGAGAGGGGAATGAGGTCAAAGCATAAACCGCACAGGGGAAAGCAAGCCTCCAGTAACTCAGGATAAACTGTGAAGCGAGAGACAGACGAAGAACGTATTTAATCTATATCACTTCTGACTGCACTATTATGTGGGATGCAGGCTAATCACGTCTAAACCCCGCAAGTACTTCCACAAATTGTTCTACCCACCTTCTTCTCACGATTTTTTTTTTTCCGTCCAATCCTTTCATTCTATATATACATTGTTTTCTATCTAAACGTTCCTTTCCCCTAACCCATTCTTCCCTTCTATCCATTCTTTCTCCCTCTTACCCATTCACTATCCATCCTACCCATTCTTCCTCCCTACCCAATCGTTCTCCCTCCTACCCATTCTTCCCTCCTATCCATTTTTCCTCCCTGTCAGTTCCTTCTCCCTCCTAATTCTTTCTCCCTAATTCCTCCTCCCTACCCATCTATCCTCCCTGCTTCTTCTTTTCCCCTTCTGTTCTTCCTGTTTCCAGTATCCCAATAATATCCCTACTGTAAAAATTATATACACACTATCATCCACACATTACCTTCAGCACTCACCACACTGAAGCAGCGGTGATGGTGGTGCCGATGGTGGTGGTAGTAGTGGTGGTGGTGGTGGTGGTGGTAGAAAAATGCAGTGGCCATGGTGGTAGTGGTGGTGGTAGTAGTGGTGGTGGTGGTGGTGGTGGTAGAAAAATGCAGAAGCGATGGTGGTGGTGGGAAAAAAAAAAACTTTTGAAACAATAACAACAATTCGACCCCACACACACACACACACACACACACACACACACACACACACACACACACACACTCACACATAAACAGCTGCACTTGTGGGTGGTGGTGGCATTACACTTTTGGCTCAATAATTTTCTCTTCCTTCACATTATGGCTTGGCTTTTTACATACATATTTCCTTAAGTTTTTTCTTTAGAGTGAGACTTAGCTGGAGGACGTGGTGTGCCGATGAAGCTCCGTTGTTGTGACTGGTTGGTTGTTGTGGAAAAAGTTGACAGAAAGAACATACGAAGAAGAAGACGAGGAAGTAGTAGTGAGAAGACGAGGAGGATAAACAAACAAATACACAGCTAGAAGGAAGTGGAGATATAATAATGAACCAATAAATAATAATAATAATGATAATAAACGGAGAGGAGGCGGCTTGTTGTGTAGTTGCGGCTGCAGTACACGTCCCGAGGTGATCCACTGACCTGTTAAAGTCTGAGATAAAAAAGAAAAATGGCAAAGTAAAATGAAGAAGAGTTGAAGGGAGAGGGGGAATAGAGAGATTCATAGGTGGGAGGGGACGGAGAGAGAGAGAGAGAGAGAGAGAGAGAGAGAGAGACGAACTGTGAAATATGAAAGTACACCAGGAAGATGACTGCAGAAGACGAGGAAGGAGGAGAAGAGGGAGGATAGAGAGGAGAGAACAACAGAGGAGGAAGAAAACGAAAGAGTACAAGGCAAGGAGGGGTACATGGGAAAGTGGAAAATAAAAACAAAGACAGAAAGACAAATAAAAAACAGAGGCAAGGTCACGAACACACCTGACGCCGTACCTGACAACACCTGACGAATTAATAACGAGAGCCAGGTGAGAACAGGGGGAGGGAGGGGGGGTGGGGGAAGGGGGAGATGATGAGGAAGAGAGGAGAGGAAGAAGACTGAAGAGGGGTAAGGAAAACAAAGGGGAGATGATGAGGAAGAAAGGAGGGGAGAGGGAGGCATTGAGGAAAAGAGGGGATTAAGACGATTAGGAAGAGGTGAGGGAGGGGGACTGAGGAAAAGAGAAAATGAGGAGGAAGACGATAAGGAAGAGGGGGATAGTGGGAAAGAGAAAACAGGGTGAGGGGAATAATTAGGAGAGAAAAGGGGAGGGGGATATTGAAGAGAAAAGGGGTAGGGGGATAATGAGGAAGAGAAAAAGGGGAGGGGGACGCTGAGGAGGAAAGAGGGAAGTTGGAGGTTGTAGGAGAGGGGGGGGGGCTATGGCACAGATATATATTTAAAAACTCGAAGATGAGACACTAGACGCTGGGCTGATGGAACTGTAAAAAGCAGATAACAAAAATGACAGATAAAATTTAGACATTAACATTATATATATTAAGTACCTTGTGACACATGGAACAACAACATCAACAACAACAACAATTTTTGGAGGTGGGGAGAAAGACGAACAGGAATACAAAAAAAAAGTAGCTCTCTCAGATACAGGCTTTTGTTGTAATGTGGTCGGTTATGTCAAGAATCTCATTATAAAATCCCGTAATAAACCCCTCTCATTGTAACACACAAAAGGAGAAAGAAATCGGAGAGTATTAATTAATGTTGGGACGAAATCGGAGTCTACTGGAGTAAGGACGAAATCGGAGTGTTTCGGTATAAAATTACGGGCGAAATAGGTGTACACATTTATTATTATTATTATTATTATTATTATGGTGAAGGACGAAATCGAAATATACTGATAATAACAGGTTCAAAATCGGGATGTACTGACTAAAGGTACGAGGCGAAATCGGAATGTATTTAAGCAGAACTCGAAATCGCAATGCACCGATGCCAACAGGAAACGAAATCAGGCCGTATTATAAAGAGTGGGGGCGAAATCGAAATGCACCAATAAAAACGTGGGACGGAATCGGAAAATACTGATGAAAATACGGGAGAAAATCGCCAAGCCACACACGAGTTTGTCTGGCGCGGCGGGGCTTCGAAAACTCAAGGCGCCTAAGGTCCCGTATTCTTATCGGTTTAGGAATCTCCCTAGCACCTCTTCCTAAGTGATTTATTTTTGGATAGGGTGGTTACTAGGAATCTGTATGTCATTTGTGCTGAGTATGGTGGTATTTGAATGATTTAAATAAGAGAACGGGATACAATGAAATAAAATGCAAAATAAATCACTTAGGAAGAGGTGTTAGGGAGCTTCCTTAACCGACGAGAATACGAGCGTACATATGGTAGGGGGCATCGTTGTTCCTTTATCTTAGCGACTTATTTATCTTAACATTATCCTCCATGTTGTATACATCTTTCTAATATTGACCTAGTCTGCAGCAATGACACACAAGGCGATACTGAGATGCAATGAGCGAAATAAATCGCTAAGGAGTCAGTGTCACGGCATCTCCCAAGCCACTTACAACCCACAAACGTAACCCACGATCGAGTCCCGGTCGCAACTTGATTTTTTTTTTTTTTTTTTTACAGGTACAGCTAATGATAAATGAAAAATCTAGTCTACTTTCCTTGTTAATCCTGCAGAAGAAAAAAAAAATGCCTTCTACTTTCCTTGTTCGTCCTGCAGAATATATATATATATATATATATATATATATATATATATATATATAACCATCGATAACATTTCCTCTGGTAACTTTTCTTTTTTCTTTTTTGCAGGAGGAACAGAAGACATGGGAAGACACCACACTCTCTTCCCTCATTCTTCCTGCGTAAAAATTAAGAAATAAAAGTTACGACCGGGATCTGATCGTAAGTTCGTTCGTGAATCTGGTCCTAGGTCCCTGGTTTGTGGAGATTTTTTAACACTGCTTCCTTAGCGATTTATTTTGCACATCTTAACATCCTCTTCTGTCTATTGCTCCAACGTGTGTCGACATTAAAACGATATTAGGGTGAAATATACTAAATAAATCGCTAACGAGGAGGTACTAAGCTCCATGTGCGGCTCAGAGTACGGATTTTAGGGTAGGAAGTCACAAGGCATCCTAACACCCCTACTTCAGCGATTAATTTGTACAGTTCGCCTCAACATTCTCCTGTACGTTATTTATCCTTTTAAAATACACATATACTTCATTAATTACATTTTTAGGACCCATATAATTTTCAATACCCTATTCGTTTTAAATATATACTTTTTCTTCCCCTTTTTAATGCCCATATACTTGGCATCAACAACATACAAGTGCGTACTGAGGATTTTGCAGAATAAATCGCATGAGAAGAGGTGTTAAGATGCCCCCTATCCTACCTAGAATACCACCAGGGATCTCTAGTGTACCCTGGTGTGGTGTGAGGGGGAGGGGGGAGGGCGGGGAGGGTGCAGTACCGTTTGGGGTGGGGGGAACAAAAAGCAGAATGAGAGTGGGATGTGATATACAGTCAGAACCAAGAGTTTCACTGCGTCTACTTCACACTTTTGTTGGTCACTTTCCTCGCTGACATATTGTATCAAAGAAAGCCGACTATGAGCAGAGGAAATACACCAAGAAATATTGCCCAGTAGAGGAAAGTGAAAAGTGAAGTATCAGCCAGTAGAGGAAAGTGAGAAGCGAGACATCAGCCAGCAGAGGAAAGCGAAAACTGAAACATTAGCCACCAGAGGAAAATCAGAAGTTAAATATTACCCAGTGGAGGAAAGTGGGAAGTAAAATGAAATATCAGCCTGCAGAGGAAAGCCAGCTGTGAAGTATTAGCCAGCAGTGGAAAGTGAAAGGTAGTAGTATAACATTAGCCAACAGAGGAAAGTGACAAGTAGAAGTGAAATATCAGTCAGCATAGGAAAGCGAGAAGTAGAGGAACAATATTACCCAGCAAAGTGAAAAGTAAGGAGGTGAAATTCTTGGCAATCTTTAGTCTCCAGGTGTACCACTCTTGAGATTCTGGTGCTCGAGGTATTGGGTAGATCAGGAAATTATTCATTTTGTTTTCACTTCAGCCAGAGGACGCCATTCTTAAAACCTATACTTACTACTATCCGCCAATTTTACTGTGTGTGTGTGTGTGTGTGTGTGTGTGTGTGTGTGTGTGTGTGTGTGTGTGTGTGTGTGTGTGTGTGTGTGTGTGTATCTGGAGGGGGACAGACATAACCTCCATTAACTCTTTCGCTCCAAAAAGCTTTCCTGAGTTGCACAAAAGCAATGGAAAGTAGCAAGAATCAAGTAAAAAGGGCGTCACATGATTCAAAGTTTTAATATATTTTTATTTTATTTTTTAGCAGTTGTCATAATTACCAGACCGGAAATGAGGGGCTGCTGCCACATGAATATTCTAGCTTAACGCCCTTCACAAAATTTAATTCTTTTTTTTTTCCCCTCGTTACAACACCTCCGGCATCAAAATCGCCTCGGCAGTTCACTGACATTTGGCTCGTATTGTCAGTGGGATGAGAAGTTTCGTAACATCACTTCCTTGGAGACTTAATTTGCATATTACACCTGAATATTCCCGTCTATGTCACGTATATCGTTTTACTACATAATCGGGTTCCTTCAGTACAAAGCGTAAGGACACTGAGGTACAAATGTGCAGACTAAACCGCTAAGGAAGATGTGTTTGGAAATCTTCAACCCACAGAGAATACGACGTGCTTTCATTTCCCGTTTGTCACTCTGCTTTGTGGGATATATGTGGGGCGGTGGCAGTGGGGGAGCTAAAGAAGGGGGAAGGGTTGGGAAGGGGGGACCGTCGATGTTAAACAGGGGAGGGAATGGGTGAAAGGGGACTTGGGGAGCTAAAACGGGGGAGGGAAGAAGCGGAACTGAGGGAGCCTTGGAGGGAAGGGTGGAGGGGGGGGGGATGAATGAGCTAAAAAGGGGGAAAAGGGGGGTCTTGGGGGGCCAAAGACGGGTAGATGGGGGAGGGGGTGACCATGTGAAATAAAGAAGGGGAAGGCAGATGTACGTAAGGGGAGGGGAAGGCTGGTGGAGCTGAAATACACTCATGGGGAGCAAACTACGCACAGCACAGTATCCCGGGAGAGGGGTGAGGGAGAGGGGAGAACTGTGTGAAATGTACCCGCGAACACAAAAGAGCGGAGAGCTGACGCGAATACAAATGACTCGGAGTTGTGTGGCTCTAGTTTGTTCGGCTTCAGTCTGGGGTGGGGAGGAGGAGTGGGGGATTGTGGGGAGGGTGGGGGTCGTCTCCAAGATGTCACCGGTAGCAGCTGTACAAGAAGGGGTAAGGGGGGTGAGAGGAGGGAGGGGGGAGGGAGGTAAGTGGAGGAGGAAAGTGCCCTGGAGGAAAAGTGTCACCGAGCTTAGACCATATCTCAAGTTTTCCTGGAGGAGAGTGGCAAGGGGGGAGGTAGAAGGGGGGCGAGCGGCGAAGGGAGCACAGTGGAGGGGGAGAGGGAGGGTGGGGGCAGAGAACCCCGAACCCTCCCCCCATTAGAGCACAGCAAGAGGTCCCGGCAGCCTGTGAGGGGTGGGGGTGAGAGCAGGGGGTGGCGGCGGGCGGCAGGTGGCGGCGGCAGATGGCAGCGGCGGCGGCGTGGCACTACTTTGTGTGGGGAGGCGGTGGGGGCCAGTGTGTGGGGGGCGTACAGCGGGGCCCTTGCGTGCGGGGGGAGGGAGGGGAGAGGGGGCGAGATGGGGGAAGTGAAAGGGGGAGCGAGAGTATGGGAGCGAGGGGGAAGTATAGGGGGGGGGCGTACAGCGGTCTCCTTGCGTGCGGGGGGAAGGGGGTAGAGGGGAAGGGGGCGAAGGGGGCAGCTACACCGACCGCCAGACCACGACAGACTATTTTTTTTTCTCTCTTTTTGGTCTGTCGTGGTCCGGCGCAGCTAAACACACTTTCAGCGCATAGCCTCGTTACCAGCTCGACTCATATTTATTTTTCACATTATTTCTGTCCGTGACAACGACACGACGCTCCTCTTACTTTACAAAACTGGGGGAAACATCAGTCCTAAATAATTTTTCATCTTTTGTCCAGTACCAGAAATGTCACTCCTCATGCACCATCTCATCGCTTGATCATTTTGTCCACCTAAATTGAAAGACACTGACATCCCTTTAGCTCTTCTTATTTCTGACCAATCCTGGAACAAGTCAGGTACTTTACACTCATAATTTGGTGTAAATGAACTTAAGAACACCACTACAGCTTCTGAGATGTAAATGAAGACAATACCAAGAGTAACCAAGACGATGAAATGGGTGCCAATTGAGTAACAGAAATAATATCAAATACACTGCCTTTTTCTTCTCTTGTTTTTTTTTTTTCTTTTTTTGTTAGGTCGAGTGGTGAACCAGGCTGGCTAATGAGAGAGTTCACAATTTTGTCCAGAGTTCGGGACAGAAATGGTGGCAAGGCAGAGACAGAGGGAAAAACAAATGAGTCCAATTCCTGTGAGATGAGACGTGTGTGCGCTGCAGGAGAGAGAGAGAGAGAGAGAGAGAGAAAGGGGGGGACCAAGAGACGAGGACAGGAGAGAGCGTGACTTTGAAGGAGAGAGAGAGATGAGATGGAGTTGAGTCTGGGGGAGAAAAAAATGCAGCTGAGTTTAGAAGAGAGGTGAGAGGATGAAACTGGAGGAGAGAAAGGGGTGAAGCTGAGTTTGGAGGAAAGATGTGAGGATGAAACAAGAGGAGAGAAAGGGATGAAGAAGAGTTTGGAGGAAAGAAAGGGAAAGGGATGAAGCTGAATTTGGAGGTGAGAGAAAGGTGAGATGGAGTTGAATTTGGAGGAAAGAACAATGAAGATAAGTTTGGAGGCGAGATGGTGAGAGGATGAAATTAGACGAGGTCGAGAAGAGAGGAAATTTGACTTTGGAGAGAAATGAGACTGAATGAAGCATGGGATTGGAGGAAATGAATCAGAGTCAGAAGGAGAGAAGAGGGAGGGGAAAAAACTGAGTGTGGAGAGAGAAAGAGAAGGGATGAAGATAAGTTTGGAGAGAGGGAAATAAAGGGGTTAGGTAGAGTTTGGAGGAGAGAAAGATGATATCGAGTTTGAAGGGAAGATGCTGAAGGAATGTAACTGAGTTTGGAGGGAGGAGAAAGGATGGAATGAAGTTACGTTTGGAGGTGAGAGAGGGAAGGAGATGCAGTCTGAATTTGGAGAAGAGACAAAAGAGGAAGTGCAATGTGTGCATAGAGTAAGTGAGAGAGGACGCAATAAAAATGTGTTTGGAGGCGAAAGAAGAAGGGAAAGAAGACTGAATTTGCAGGAGAGACAAGAAAGGCAGGAAGTCGTGTGTGACTCTGACAAATAAGAAAAAGAATTAGAGAAAGTGAGTGAGAATTAAAGATACTGAATGAAGGAATGAGCGAGCAGTCTTGAGATAATTTTAAAGTGATGATCATGAGTAACGGAGGAGATTGGAGGTATTTAATAATGGAGAGAGAGAGAGAGAGAGAGAGAGAGAGAGAGAGAGAGAGAGAGAGAGAAATATACTAATTATGAGGATATTTTAAAGAAAAGATATTAAATGAAAGTGAATGTCAAGCAGAGGATAATACAGGAATTTCAAATGCCTTCAGGAAAATAGAGAAAGAGTAGATAAAATAGTTAAAATATCCCTATAGACGTATTTGTGATGGAGTTTAATGGAGACGTGACCAACCCCTTCACTACGAGGTTTCCAAAAGTGAAATTAAATCGTCTGGAGGTAGAAATAACAATACAGGTTGAACCATATATATATAACGCTGCAATCCATTCCTCCACGCGCCTTCTCGTGTGTTGTGGGCACGGCTTTGCGTTATCAGTGTCTAATTTGTATCATTTATGCATTTTTTTTTTTACTCCCAATACCACACCCACACCCAGATCAGCAGACTAAGCCATGGCCCCAACACACGAGGTATCATGGCAGTGGAGCGCTAGATACGGGCCAGCCAGTCTATCAAGCATAACAGGATCGATAAACTGAGCATCTCGTTTCTGAAATTCTCTAGCGGGTTACTGACAGACGATCCTTGAGTTGCTAATGAATAAATAAAAAAAAAAAAAACAATCGTAGTGAATAGGCTAGGAATTTATAACGAAAAACATCAACATGGCGAAGATAAGGGGCAGAGCAACAAAGCGAGATCAAGAAGAGAGAAAATCTAACATCTTTAAGTGTAATTTGCCTCTTCGGTACGGTGATTTTTTTCTTAACTTCGTGCTTGTTATCTCCAGACGATTATGTTTATCTCAGGAGCGACCTTTTGTAGTGGAATGGTTAATATAAATTGTATATAACGCCTCCAATTCGAAAAAAATCTCTCAAAAGCTGTATAAAATCGTCCGAATATAGAAATAATAGACGCCATCGTATTGAAGGGGTTAATAAGAATCAAGAAGAAAGCACAAAAGAGAAAAAGTATCGGGGAAAAGAAACAGAAAAGAGAGAGCCAAGGTAAAGAGAGTTAATCGTAGTATGAAAGAAAGAAAGTGAGAGAGGGGATGAGGAAGGAAAGGCGTGAGAATACCAAAGGGAAGACGGTGTAAGCTTACGGGTTAGGAGGTGGTGGTGGATGCTTACAGTCATGCAGCGGCGGATGATGATGATGATAAGAATATGAGCGGAGAGATGGTGGGCGTAAAGGGTAGATGATGATGGTGGTGGTGGTGATGACAGTAGTTGTGGTGGATGAAGACCATGGTATTGGTGGTTGAAGGTGGTAGGAAACGGTGGTGATTGACAGGTGAGGACGATACAAAATATGATGGTGAAGACGGTGACAAGAAATGTTGTGAGGATGCACGGGCTTAGGCTGTCTGCTGTAGGGTATTTGATGATGATGACGATGACGATGATGATGATGATGATGATGATGGGTGACCCACTATTCTTGACAGATGAGTTAACTGATAGGCACTGGATGCAGTAAGAAGTGAATGGTGGAAGACAGTGCGTGGATTTGACAAATGGCGAAATGACTGACAGTGATGGAAAGAAATTACACGAGTAATAAACGATACTTGGCGACAGGAAAGACAGAGCATGGATTTGATACCGGATATTAAAAATTTCAATACTGATAGTTGATTTCCCCTTCTGGAAATGTTAACTGTCAGTAATATACGGTGGCTGAACTGGACTGACACAAAGGTTATGGTCGGGGAAATAACTGTGGTATATGGTAAAGAATGATGGTCAATGGCAGTTAGTAGAGCCTTTCTGGAATATCATGGAATAAAACCCGTCTGAATTGTAGGAACAGGAATGATATCATAGTTTGGCGAATGATACGTTATCTGACGGTAAATTATACCAGGTCGGTGATGACCGGGGGAAAAAAATCAAATGTGAGTTGGATGAGGGAGTGTCTGGCAGTGAAAACTGGATGATATTTTTTATTTGCAAGTTGGATGATGAATGATGTGACGGGTGAGTGTGATGGAAGGGGTAGGCGGCAAGGGTAGGCATGGCAGGGTGGGTAGGTGGGTGGGTGGGTGTGGGTGGTGTGGGACGGTGCCTACCACGGGTTGCTGTGCGGCGCGGCCCTGACTGGCTCTGAGCTGGGCCTGCAGGTGCATGGGAGGGTGGAAGTATCGGCAGGGATCACGGGAGCACCGGCCCTTGACAGCATCCATGCAAACTGTCACCGTGCCCTCGTCTGTCGTGCTCACGTGATCAGGCGGGTGAGCGAAGCGGCACTCTTGCTCTGACCTCTTGCAGGCACCTCGCTGAAACTCGCGGCACACCTAAGAGGCAAGAAGAGGCGGGCTACAGCAATAGGGGGGAAGAAGGGAGAGAGGTGGGGTGGAGGGGGCGATCCAGCAGCGGCAGAAAGGGTAAAAGGGAAAGGGGGCGATCCAGCAGCGGCGGGAGGAAAGGGAAGGGAGAGGGAGCGTTCCAGCAGCAGCGATAGGGGTGGGTGGAAAGTGACAGGGGTGGATGGAGAGTGAGTGTCATCCTGGGGGCAAAGGGGACAAATCTAGCAATGGCAGAGTGAATGGGGGGGAGTCTCTTAATAAGGTGCTGGAAAGGATACTGTAGAAAAGTGACTCAGAATCGGTTCAAAAGTCGAGGGGGAGGTGGGGGGTGTCCTGTTGGAGTATGGTAAGATAGATCGATAGTGCTTCACCAAAGGGAGAAGAGGGAAACCATAAGGCACCGCCAGCCAGAAAGGTAGCAGAGAGCATGGGCAGCTGGGCATATATGGATGGGCTGCTGGAAACTGCTGCAGGGGGTGTTGGGGTGTATTGGATAGATGTCAGGAGTGGGCTGGATGATGTCAGTGTGGGCTGGATGATGTTAGTGCGGCCTGGATGATGTCAGTGTGGGTTGAAAGATGTCAGTGTGGATTGAAAGACGTCAGTGTGAGGTGAAGGAAGTCACTGTGGGTTGAAAGATGTCGGTCTGGGTTGAAAGATGTCTGAGGATATTGTTAGGCTTGACAGTGTTCGTGTTTGTTGGAATACGTCGAAGAGTGGGTTGAAAGAGGCCTGGATATGTCTGGAAGATACAAATGGGTTGAAAGATGGGTGGTCTGAGTGAAGTCTGAGTGGGTTGGAAGGTGTCAGAGAAGGTAGGGAGAAGTACGAGTGGACTGGAAGATGTGTGGGCGGGTTGGAAGATGTCCAAGGAAACTGTCAGGCTTGAGTGTCCGTGTTTTGTTGGGAACGTCACTTAAACCTGGATTTTATCGGGCCTGCTTCTCTCTTTTATGGGATACCGAAGACTTATGGCTGAGTCAAGGTTGATTGGGTTGTGTATGTTGGGCCTGGCTTGGTGTGTTGCTGGTGATGGGGATGCAGGTGTAAGACTTTTCTAAACCCATCTAAACCCCAAGAAGCATTATTCATTTTGTTCTTGCATCCAGACGATTTCATTAACCTTAGGGAGATAAGTGTGACTGTCAATGGGTTAATGGAGACTTTTTCTAACTTCTCGTCTCCAAGGTCTCTCTCTGAAGCCGAACGAAATCGTCATGAGATTAAAAGAATAAAAAAATGCGTACCTGGGGTAAAAAGGTTAATGTGTGGGCTGGGTGCAAATTAACAGGACTTACTTGGGTGATGTTGTAGCGGGATGGAAAGTGACTGTCCGCTGGAAGTGTATGCTGAAGTTTTCTTGTGACTCTCTTACCTAGACAAAATTAATGATGGCAGAGACAGACTGAAAGGAATCAAGGTCTGTTGGTTAAAAGCTGACTCTTTTTAGTGTCGGCACAAATTGGTGGATGGACGTGGCGGAGTAAATAAGGATACTAAACCACCGAACATACGCTCTTGATTTATTATATTTACGAACTTTGTGGGACATGGTGTACAGAGCACGCCCTTACACAGGGTGTCCCGGAAAGGAAGGGCATAACTTTGGGAAACGGCAGATGGGACAATTCTGATTATGTGTGTGTGTGTGTGTGTGTGTGTGTGTGTGTGTGTGTGTGTGTGTGTGTGTGTGTGTGTGTGTGTGTGTGTGTGTGTGTGTGTGTGTGTGTGTGTGTGTGTACTGTATATATGCAGGATGTTATCGTGTGCTGAAAATTCAAAAAGGTATCAACTCTGAGCATGGGACAAACCTTGTTTACTTTCGGTCTGACAAATACTTAAATAATATGGGCAAAAGCTCTTGTAAACTGTTCTAGCCAAGCTGTGTGTGTGTGTGTGTGTGTATACAAAGTCGTGTGCTGAGAGATTCTGGAAAGCATGGATATCTACAGGAAAGAAGATGCTGAGGGTTGCTAGGCTGACCTGGAGTGTGCTGGAAAGTACTGAGTGTCGCATGCCGGTGAAGGGTCAGCTGGAATGTCGGGGCTTGCTGGAAGAGAATTACTGTCCGGCTCACTGGAATGAGACTAAGGGTGTGTTTCAAAGGTGCTGGAAGGTGATAGTGATGTTAGGAATGGTGGTATTGGTGTCAGGGGGTGGTGGAAGTGGTGTCTGGAAGCTGTCAGTATTGTCAAAGATTCTCATAGATGTTAATGTTGTCAGGGGTGGAGGCAGTGTTGTCAGCGGGTGGTGGTGGTGTCAGGAGTGGTGGTAACGGTGTCAAAGAGCGCTTGTAGTGGTGTCTGCTGGAGTTTTGGGGCTTGCTGGAAAGTGGCTGGGACGCTGGAATGGGACTGGGGCTGTCTGGAAAGTGCTGGAAGGTGGTAGTGGTGTCAGGCGGCGTCTGGGCTTAGTGGAATAGAGTGACTGTCTGGTTCTCTGGAATGGAACCAATGAAGTGTCTGGAAGGTGTCAGTGTCGCCAGGGTAAGGTGTTTGGAGATGGCAAGTGTCAGGAGGTGGTGCCTGTTGTGTCAGATGGAGTGTCGAGGTTTGCTGAAAAAGATCGTCTGACACGCTGGAATGTGACCAGGGTGGGGGGTGGAAGGTGTTGGAAGGCGGCAGTGCCCGGTGGTGGCAGGTGGCGATGGCGACGTTAAGGAAGGGGAGTAGCATTTGGGGGTGATGGCAGAGAAACGTACAAGTGTCAAGTGGTGGTGGTGGCGTCCGAGGGTTGCAGTGGTGGCACGCTGTGGAGATAGTATGTGGGAAGGGTAATGTTGGTGGTACTGGTGTCAGCTGTAGTGCTGGAGAAAGAGAACGACCTGCCTGACTCGCTGAAATGAGACCAAGGTTTTCAGTGGAAGGTTCAGTAGGTGGTAATGTTATAAGAGGGTGGTGGTAGTGTTGGCTGGTGGTGGTGGTGATGGTGTCAACTAAATTATCAGGGTCTGCTGAAATCGGATCAAAGTAGTAGTGTCTGGATGGTACTGGAAGGCAGTAGTGGTGTTAGGGGTGGTGGTAGTGGTGGCTGGGAGTGGTGGTGATGGCGGTGTCAAAGAGTGACAGATCATGACAGTGGTTGTTAGAGCAAGGTGGTGGTTGTGGTAGTGTCAAGGGGTGTCGGCAGTGGCGTCAGGAGGTGGTGGTAGTGGTGTCAGGGAGGGTGGTGGTAGCAGTGGTAGTGATTATGGTAGTGGTGGTGGAGTCAGGGGGTGGCGGTAGTGATGTGAGGAGTGGTGGTAATGATGTCAGGGAGTGGTGGTAGTGGTAGTGTCACACATACTGGTGTCAGGGGAATGATGATGGTGATGGTTGTGGTATCAGAGGGTTGCTGTGGTGGGAGGTGGTGATGGTGGCGCCAGGGAGGTACCAGTGGACTGTGGTAATGTTGTAATGTGGTGTTCGTGCTGGAAGGAGGTGTTGTCAGGATGAAGATATCAAGGTGTAACGAGAATGGTGTCAGGAGGGTGTTGTCAAGGTGTATGGAAAGTGATGTCAGGGTGTAAGAAGGCTGATGTCAAAGAAGAAACACAGTATCACGGTGTAAGGCAACTGGTGTAAGACGGGTAGTAGTGGTGTAGAAGTGTGACAGTGGTGTAAGGATGGCAGGATACGGCTGGTGACAAGGTGGTGTCGAAGTAGAAACATAGTATCAATGTATTAGGCAACTGGGTGTGGTGTAGAAGGGTGGGAGTGGTGTAAGGATGGCAGGATGAAGGTGGTGTCAAGGTGGTGGTAGTGCTGGGTATAAGGATGGTGGTAATGGTGGTGGTGGTGTTGGTGAGAGCGAGGTAAACCACAATACCTCTCTCACACAAAACTCACAAATTTCTTCAGCATTTCTACGTTTCTCTCTATATCTCTATTAAGTTTCTTCTTTTTTATATACTGTTCTGTTATCATTCGCTGTACCGGCGGCCCATCCCTGTTTCCCACACCTCTTGCAATAAGTGTGTGACAGGTGTGCAAATTAACCACATCAGGGGCTAGACTCACGAACAGAACTGAAAACCACGTCCCTCTCGTAACTCAAGATTTTTGTGGTAGGAACAAGAGACAGGAGAATATTCTAAACTATTTTTTCCCTGTCCTCCCTGCAGTGTGCATTATATTTATACGATGATTTTCCTCTTAACCACAATTTACCTGCTAGATCTAATTTGTGGACAGGGCATGGAAAGGAGAATGCAATATTTTTTAGACACGATTATCTTGCACAAAAATTACAAGTTTACCGTCATCATCATCATCACAATTCTGCACTCTCTTTCCCACCTCAGGATGAAGTTGTGACCAGAAAACAAGATAATCTGCGTTGCGAGAGGGAACTGGTCGAAAGTATGTTAGTGAATCCATCGACTGGGGCTAAGTGCGTGTGAGGGTGTGGGTGACAGCAGTTGTGGGCGGCCGGGTAGCGGGGTGTGGGTGTTAGGAATATTGGGTTGGGAGGAAGGAGGGGCGGGCGTGTGTGGGTGGGGGGGGAGGGATGGGAGGGGAAGTGGAAGCAGACTATTTCCACCCCCTCCCCTCCTCTCTCCCCACCACCAGCATCCCACCCCGTCCCGTCCCACAAGTCAGGAAACAAAGATGAAAAACAATCCAACCAAAAGATTTGCAACAAGCATCATGCAGACATTCCAAAGCAGGCAACTGAGGGTCATGCAAGCAGGCAGCAGCAGAGAAGCAGTCCGGGTAGTGGCAGTGGAGCTGTTGCCTGCCCTGCAAACCTGCAATGGCGCGAGGGCGGGGAGAGGGGCGGGGTGAGGGGGGGCGACATGGGTATGGTGAGGGGGCGGGGTGACAGCGCAGAGGGTGAGTGTCATTGAGATGTGGCGGCGTGAGGGGAAGGGGTGGTGATGGGGGTGGCAGGAGGAGTAGGGGAGGGGTCCATGGCGAGGGGGGAAAAGGGTGCAAAGGAGGGGACAACTTAAGGAATGGGGGGAGGGAGAGGCAAGTTTCGGGGATATGGTATAGGGCTGGGAGGGAAGAGGGGGTTTGTGAGGTGGCTTGGTGATTCGAGAGGGAACAAACCTGACCCCCAGTAGTATGAAGGAGGGGAGGGGGTGTGGGGGGTGAGAGCGAGGGCGGGCGTGGCGCGTGGGGGAGGGGGCGTGTTGAATGCAATGCTCCGCTGCAATACACTAGCAATAGCACTGGTGGCGGCTTTGGCAAAAAGAGGGTGGGTGGAGCAGGTAAAAAATATGGGAGTGACGTCACGATCCCAGTGGCTTAGGCTTGGTTGGTGGGAGAGGTGAGAAGTGGGGCGGGGGAGGGGAGGAGGAGGGTTGGAGGGAAGCTAGCTAGCACGCGCGGGCGAAAGGGGGGTTAAGAAGAGGGGTGGAGTGGGGGGTGGCAATGGCTGAGCCTGGTGTAGAGAAGAACAGGTAAAGGGAGACGAACAACCCTTTACAGAGTTATATATCCAAACCGACTGTTCCTCGTCCTCCTCCACCTCGGTATTCTTGCGGTTTCTTCTGGCATTTTTGGTGTCTTGAATTCAGAGTACAAACGCCTTCCTCCCGAAATGTGGGGGAGTGTGGTGGGGGGTGGTGAGAGAGGAGAGAGAGGCCGGGAGGGTGAGGAGGCGGGAAGGAACATGAAGCAGCCACACCCAACCCTTTGACGGGGGGGTCACTGGGTTGCAGAAGGGAAGGGTTGGGAAGATGATGAGGATGAGGATTATAGTGTTGAAGATGATAACGATGATGATGACGATGACGATTATTATGTTGATGATGATGATGATGATGATGATGATGATGATGATGATGATGGTGATGTTCACACAGATGTTGTTAGAGAAGGTGGTGCCTATGGCCTGATGATAAAAATGATGATGGTGAATAGTGGAATGTCATCTGGGTGACGATGGTGATGGTAATATTTTCGGGGGTGATGATAGTGACAAGACGTAAACAACGGTGAAGGTGAGCATGGATGGGATTGGTGATACTCATAAAAATAACAGCAGAAAGGATGACCAGATAAGTTTTCTTGATGATTTTTTTTTTTAATTCCTGACTAGGCAAGAATGGTGAAGATGTGAGTGAGAAATAGAACTGATGAATGGGGAGGATGGGGGAGGGGGAGGGAACGACACCATACAAACAGTGAGTTGGGGAGAGAGGGGGAGGGAGGGAGAAGAGGGAGCTATGGGGGAGGGAGCAGAAAACTGAGTGTGGTGATGGTGGTAGTGGTGTCGGTCTAAGGTTTGCTGAGCAGACAACGGATCCCGAGGTGGCGCTCTTTCACTTACGGTCAGGGGGGAGACAGAGAGGTGAGGAGGTGAGGGGGGAGTAGGGGAATAGGAGAGGATAAGGAGTGGTGAGGCGAAGAAGAAAAGGAAAAGACGGAGAGAGAGTGGGGCATGATGGGGGAATAGAGAGTAGAAGGGAAGAAGAGGAACGGTGGAGGGGGAGTGAGATGAAGACAGAAGAAGGGGAAAGGACGGAGAACTAAAGGAAAGGATGATGAGAATGAGGGAACTGAATGGATAGAATGAGGAACGGTGGGTGGGAGGACAGGGAAACGGGAAGGGCACGGTTTAGGGAAGGGGGCGGGGGGAAGATGAAGAAAAAGACAGAGTGGGATTTCGTGGAGGAATGGCTGACGGATGGCAAAACTGAAGGAAGGAGGAAAGATATGTGGGAGAGGCTGATGGAGAGGAGAAGGGGAGAGAGGATGGGGAGGCACTGGATAAAACTGGAATAGAGGAACAGAGGAAGAGGAAATGACACTGAGATAAAAGATCTGAAAGTGAGGAGGAGGAAGGGACAAGGGATAAGAAGCTATAGGTAAGATAAAAAGAAATAATTAAGTAGGTGACATGTAGAGGTGTATGGTATGTAGGAGGACTGCTGGGCCTTGATAGCAGGCTGTGAAGCCTATGCCCAGAGTCGGACACATAAAAAAAAAAAAAAATAAAAAAAAAAGTTCGAAGAATATTAGGCAAGTAGGAAAAAAAGGCCAAGGGTAACTAGGTTATAGGAAAGAGAAGGAAACCTATCAAGAATAAGATGGTAAGAAGTATAAGGGAAGGGAAGGATTAAGCAGAATATAAGGTATAAAAGAAGGAATTAGGAAAATAATAAAGTTGTATGTAGGATGAAAAAAATAATAATAAATAAACAAGGAGGCAGAACAAAGAAAGGTATAGGAGAACGACTGGGTAAATAGAATGTTATAGAATAAAAAGGAAATTACGTAAGGAATTACGTGGGTAGCAGGATTAAAAAGAAAAAAAAAAGGGGGGTGGCAAAGGGGTAATTAGAATATCAGGTGAGAAAAATACAGAAGGAATGGGGTGAGCAGAATATCAGGTTAGTATGATAAAAAAAGGAATCAGGTGGTACAAATAGGATACAACATGAATCGAGAGGGAAATAGGATACAGCAAGAATCAGGTGGGAAACTGGATACAGCAGGAATCAGGTGGAAAACTGGATACAGCAGGAATCAGGTGAGAAACAGGATACAGCAGGAATCAGGTGGGAAACAGGATACAACAGGAATCAGGTGAGAAAAAGGAAACAGCTGAAGTCAGGTTAAGGATCTACCAAGGACAGTGTGACATAAGGTTCTCCCCCCAGACTCAGTGCATACCGCGCCGCAATATATATATAATAATCTCCCCCCACAGTGAGGGCAAGGGGGGCCTATGGGAACCGTATTCTCCATGGCTTTAGGTGGATTTCTAACACTTCTTCCTTGCTAAATTATTTCTGCAGCACGTTAACTCTTTCTAGCCGGGTGACGTATTTTTACGTTTGGACTCTTTGCCACCTGAACTTTTAATACAACTTAGAAAAGGGCTGTACGACTGGAGGAATTTATGAAGACTAACCCTTCCAGTTCTAAATGTCTATCCCAAGTTGAATTAAATAGTCAACAGGTTGCAAAATAAGCAAAAAATATGCCCTAGGACTCAAAGGGGCACCATTCTCCTGTATTTTCTATGTTGGTAGTGAAAATAGTATAAATGGTGTGAGAGAAAATACTAGAGAATACTGAGGTGTAATATTCAGGATAAATCGCAAGGAAGAAGATGCTACGAAATCTCTCAGGGTCGTATTCAAACTGACATGGGAGGCTTGGTTGCACCTCACCTTTAGCGATTTATATTTTGCATATATATTTACCCCCTAACATTGTCCTCCATGTTATTTATCCCGTTTCAATGCACCAAAAAAAAAACAAAAAAATCCACCAATAAGAGGATACTGAGATGCAATGCGCAGAATAAATCGCTATGGAAGAAGTGTTACGAAATCTCACAAGCCACTTCCAATACAGCCCCCAAGCGGACGAAAACACGGCCCTACGTTTTCTGAAGGCGCCACCGTCAAACTACCACAAGGCAAAATTATAGGGGAGACTCAGTTATTAGAGCCAGGCAACCGATCTAAAAATAAAAAAAAAGAAAAAAAAAAAGGTCTCATTAATATAACAAAATAATAATAATAAATGGTAGTAGTAGTATGGTTTGTATTTAATATATATATATAAACTGTACATTCATTAGAGTAAAAAAAAAAATATCATCAAAAATGCTCCATTCATTATGGTACAAAAATTCAGAAAGAGAAAATAATAATAATGGTAATAATAATAATAATGATGAGGTGAAGGAATGGGGGAGAAAAATAATATATGATAAAGTTTACAATAAATTAAAACGGACGAGATGAGCAAAACATGTCATAAAGTTGTTAGCAAATGAGGAGAGACCGAAAAAAAAAAAATGAAAACTGTATATATATATAAAACGGTACTAGCAAATTAGAGAAGAGAAGCGAGTACTTGACGAGAAAATATGGTTAGGTCGAACTGAGAGGCCGAGAGGAGTACCAACATGGCGGATGAGAAGTGTCAATAACGAAGTCAAAATAAAAATAATTACATCAGTGCACAATCGTTAATAAATCCACCAAGAGGGGGATTATGAATGCAGTTAATCGATCGACTAATGTAAAAAGAAAAAATATATTTGAAATCTAGAGAACAAATAAAGGAAACAAAAAGTTTGTTTTAATATATATGCAGGCCTTCAGAGAGAGAGACAGACGGACAGACAGACAGTCAGACAGACGGACAGACAGACAGACAGACAGAGAGTATCAACTTGTGGTTATGTTACACAGAAAAAAAAAAAAAAAATGCTTGACATGAAAGAAAACCCCTTCAACCCGAGCATCCACATTTTTCACTTTAATATTCCTATCTCCATACGATTTCATTCACCTCTATATTAATAAAAATCTTCCCGAAGCTGAATAAAATCGTCTGAAAGTGGCCTAATTAAACTGAAAAAACTCATCATCGGGTTGAAGGGGCATTATGTAAAAAATAAATGATAAAAATATATGTATCTCAAACTAGCTTCAACAACCGTTCAGAAAATAAAAAATCTACATCATAAAGAGGGCTGTCAAAGGCATTTAAAAAAATAGTCAGTACAATTAGAAATATTATGGTTAGAATACAATTTTCTTTATTACTGTGTGTGTGTGGACGCAACACACACGCACACGCACACACACACAAGTACACACACAAAAAAACAATACACATGAGAGCTGGTTAGGATTAAAAAAAAAAAAAAAGTGAGAAAAAGAAAGTTGGAGAGAATAAAAACATGGTTAATAATTTTTTATAATATTCAGTCAACTTGTCTCTTCTATTTACAACCTGAAAGAGAAAATGTTGGTGCATAAACTGTAAATAAATCACTGTAAAATAAACAAAAGAAGAACGTGGTATAAAATAAACAGGTGAACAACAACAATGATTACAGTTTACATTGTATGGTGGCTCTCCTAAGGAACTATGTAACTACCTAAGTAAATAAATGAGAGAGAGAGAGAGAGAGAGAGAGAGAGAGAGAGAGAGAGAGATTAAAAAGTCTATATAACTAAACATATTACAAGAATAAATAAACAGTTACGTTCTATTGTTACGCTTGCACCTGCCTTATCCCCTTCATTACATTATTATTATTATTATTATTATTATTATTATTATTACACCTAATACTATAATCCATTTTTATCATCTGACGGAAGTGGTCTAATTCAACAGCCTGAATACTAAATCGTGGTTGCGTGGAATTTCAGGAGCTAAGATACAAATTACAGCATATTTTGTCACTTCAATAGCTTCTAACCCTACATTTACCTTATACTATGCATCATCATACACTCTTATTCTACCTTACATCACACACACTATCACTGCCCAAGTTCCGATTCTAACACTGCGTCATTAAGTATATTCTAACACCGATTCCAAAACTGCGTCACCAAGTACATTCCAACACCCTTTACCTTATACTTCGTTCCAGCAAAGGTTCCGATTCAAACACTGCATCGCTAAGTAGATTCCAACACCCTTTACCTTATACCTCATTCCAGCAAAGGTTCCGAGTCTTACACTGCGTCAGTAAGTAGATTCCAACACCCTTTACCTTATACTTCGTTCCAGCAAAAGGTTCCGATTCTAACACTACGTCGCTAAGTAGATTCCAACACCCTTTACCTTATACTCGGTTCCAGCAGAGGTTCGGACCTTACCCTTAACAAGATCTAAGAGCCTTTTAGTGACGATCATCGTCCACTAAGAGACGCTCCTCTACTTTAATGGTCCATCAGCCTAATTAACTTGGAAATGGGATAATGAATGAACGAATTACGGCCAATTATTCGGCCTCCAGACGAGGGGACGTGTTCTCGATGGCTTGGGAGATTTCGCTACATCCTCTCCTTGGCGATTTATTTTGCCTGTGTCTTAAACCGTAACACTTTCACCTTAGCCAGTTAATATGTCTGTTATACCTTAGATCATAACACCTTCTCCTCAGCGATTTATTTATTCAACAGAGTCATAGGAGCCTGAGAGTGTTAATTTCGTGTGCCGCCGATGCAAACTATCTATTTATCACAAACAGAGAATTCGGGACAGATTGAAACTGGTCGCCATACTGACTCATTTCATAAAACACAGAAATTTCGAGTTTAAATGAAGACATAGGAAAAGTACGTAATTCCAAAACACTATGTAAAGTTTTGAGAAGCAATGAAAAAAAAAAAAAAATGCATTCGCTTGCGTTGTTTTCGAGCGACATCAACCTTTCAAAACCAACGAGAGAGAGAGAGAGAGAGAGAGAGAGGATGAGTGCCAAGGCAGGAGGGGAGGTAACAAGGAAGTCCTTTGACACGTCTCCAAAAAGCAGATTTGTGGCACTACATCTCCTGTCTCTACATCCTCCCTTCCCCCTTTTTCTCCATTCTCTCTCTCTCTCTCTCTCTCTCTCTCAAAAATCTACAACCGTCTTTAAATTCCCAGTTTGTCCTTTCTCTTGTCCTCTACCACTCTTTTTCCCTCACGTGCTCTCTTTCTCTCTCTCTCACTCTCTCTCTCCCCTAGGTACACGCAGCACTAACTCTTCTCTTATACAGTAAATTCCTACCATCTTCTTAAGGCAGGTGAAAGCTTGGGCAATAACTGCTTATTTATTTCTTCTGTTTTTATTCTTTTCCAACCAACATCCAAGTCTCACGCAAAAGAATTAAGAAAAATCATGAATATACTGAGAATATAACAGGAGGAAGTACCGTAGCAGATTAAGAGGAAAAAATGGAGAATTAGGAGGAGAGGAATAAGACTGAAAAAGATCTGGCAGAAGAGATACTAATACTAAAATATACTAAAACTGCTGCATGAAATTGTGAGGAAAAATTAAGGAGAGTATTGAGGATGAATTAGAAAAAGATATATACGAAAAAATACACTGCTATGGCTGACCTGGCTATATCAAGAAATGCAGCATAAAATTTTGAGCAAAACGTAAAGAAACTACTGACGGGAGAATAAGAAAGGATTATAAACATGGCAAGAAAAACACTTACCCTAATTAGGCTAAACAACGAAAAACTATGACATCAAATACACACAAAATGAAAGACAATATTTGGGGAAAGAATAAGAAAGAGATATAAATGATCATAAATCCTTGCTAGGAATAAACAAGATATTAAACTCTAAAACAAACATGAATATCGGACTGGAAAAATAAGAGCGAGATAAAGCAAAATAACAAACAATCTTCCTAACTAGAATATACAAGAAACTATGGGCAAAAAATAAGGAGAAAATCTGAGGAGAAAAAAAAAAAATCCAGAAAACACACACTAGTCTAAATTTTAAGCATAATAATTAAGAGGTCTTGGAAGGATATCATAAAAAAAAAAAAAAAGATACACCAAGAAAATAAAACACTATTCCTAACTTTAAAGAGTGAATCTTATACAAAGTTGGAGGGACAGGCAATTAGGTACAACAGGTGAACACAACACTATCTACTTCTACTCCTAACACTGGCTGACTCCTCCCTGTGTGTGTGGTGGTGCAGAGAGGGCAAAGGAACCAACCGAGAAGGGGACAATTACATTTACAGAGGTTAATAGCGTCCACCGAGGAGGCAACAATGGAATGGGGAGACGGGAGAGGACAAGGGTGAGGAATAGGGAGATGGGAGAAGGAAAATGGGAGCGGGGTGAAGGAAAATGGGAGCGGGGTGAAGGAAAATGGGAGCGAGGTGAAGGGAAATGGGAAAGAGGTGAAGGGAAATGGGAAAGGGGTGATGGGAAATGGGAGAGATGGAAGTGAGGTGATGGGAAAGTAATCTGGAGATGGGATAAGGGAGAAGGAAGGGGAAAATAGGAGAGGGAAGAAGGAACGGGGGAAATGGGAGAGGGAAGGAAGGATAAAACGGGAGAGGGGAGATAGGAGAGGGGGGAAGAGAAGCGTGGTCAGGGGAAACGGGAAAGGGGAGATAGGTTAGGGGGAAAGGGGAAAAATGAAAGGGTGGGAGGGAAAAGAGAAGAGAAGGAAAATGGAAGGGGGGAGAGGAGGAATGAAAGCAGAGAGAGAGAGGAGGGAAATGTGAAAATGGAGAGGGGACGGAGGTGGAAAGCTGGAGAAGAAAGAATGGAGAGAGGAGGAAAGCAGGAACAACAAAGGAGAAGAGGAGTAGGGAACTTGGACAAGGGAGAGAGAGAGAGGGAGGAAAGAGGAAGGCGACAGGAGTAGGGAGATAAGAGAGGGAGATACGACGAGGGGAGATAGTAAAGGGGAAAAATGGGAGGAGAGAGAGGGGAGGGAAGTGACAAGCGTATGGGGATGAGAAAGGGGAAAGGAGGGGAGGGAAGTGAGAGGCAGTAGGGTGGGATAAGAGAAAAGGGAAGTGGGATGGATACAGTAGAGAGGAGAGGGGAAAATGGAGGAAGGAGAGGGGAGTACCAAACGGACTAGATGATAAAACAAAATAAGAGGGAACGGGTGGGGGGGGGGAAGATAGGAACGGCTAGGATAAATGTTGAGGACAGGATTTGGCTATGGGGGAAGGACAAGGAAGGAAGGATAGAATGGGAACAATGCTATTTAAAAGATAAGGATATGAGAAAGGCCAAAGAATGATGGACAGGGAAGGGAACCGGTAGGATAAAGGCTGAGGAAAGGATCAGGATATGAGGTAAGGACAAGGAAGGAATGAAGGATAGAGGGGATGGGGGGGGGGCAGGTGGACCATCCTACCTCTAGCCGATCGGTCCTGGGCACTTTCTGAGCGGGCACGACCTGCTGTGGGACGACCCCCGTGATGTGAGAAGCCACAGCGCCGTCAGTCATGCCCATGGTCATGACGGGCGACGACGCGATGTACGGGTTGAAGTTGCTCATGGTCGCGATCCCGGGAAGGTAGGGCGCGGAGTTGTGCTGTGGGGAGAGAAAGAGAGAGAAGGGGGTTAGAGAGAGTGTGACAATAATCTGTCTTTAATTGTATAAATTCCAACATATTACATCTTTCATTCAAACTTCACACTCATAATCATCGGCGCGGGGTTGTGCTGTGAGGAAGGAGGGGGGAGGGGTTAGAAAAAGAGAAAAGGTTTGCAGAAAGAGTCTCAAACTGGTCTGTCTTACTCTCTGTACACTCAAAACACACTCCATCTTTCACAGGAGACGCCTCAACACACACACTGACACTTTACACACGGTCTTTCTCTTTACACAGCTCAATAAACCTACCCTATTTCAACACACACACTCTACACATCTCAGCGCACTCTACATTCCACTCGACATACTCTTCACACTCTTACTCCTGGTGGGAATCCCGGGGGGGGAGGGGGGAGGGAGCGGGGCTGTGTTGAAGGGAGGGAGGTAAATGAGTGGAGATAAAAAGGAGAATTTCAAAACATTCAATCTTACGTTCCCTACATTTAACTCTTTAGAATGGGTCCCCACTACGATACTTTACCCACCACAATAAACAAAACATCTTAAACACTACGCATCATAGTGAACCTCTAATCCATCCACACCACCATTAACACTCTTCCATACAGCTAGAAAGCAAAGACTATGGCAACAGCGCCCATACAGTTTTACAAATATCTTCCGTCTATATCACAACGCACACTGCATCCCATCCCCTATTACAAAATCTGATAATGTAAATCAATAAAATCCACTCAAAATATACAGCAAAAATCAGTCAATATAAATAAGGAAAATAGTGTCAAAATATAGAGCAAAGTGAGAAAGATGAATAATTATATGTCGATCAAATCAAAAACTAAACTATAATTACTAAAAGGTGGGAGATACATAGAGAAAGTTTAACAGATGTGGATGCTGCTGTTGATCTCTCTCTCTCTCTCTCTCTCTCTCTCTCTCTCTCTCTCTCTCTCATATACAGGTGTAAGACATAGGCACACATTTACACCACACGCTACACCACACAACAGTTGCCACCAAACACTGTGTTACATTTTCGGGCATAACACTTACACCACTATTCTCTCTCTACCGCCATCATTACCACAGCTGTCATCACTACCATCATCATAACCACTACCAACTATCATGAAAACCACCCATCAGTAACATCACTATCATTGCAACTGCCATCATTACCACAACCATCACCACTACCATTTTCATTACCACTATCGACCGCAATGACAACCAACCACCATCACCACCATTACCACGATTACCACCAACAATACTGACTACCAAGACGACCAACTATCCACACTATTGCCTGACCACCGATAAAATCATCACTGACATCATCATCATCATCATCATCATCATCACTACCACAAAAGGAAATAGATCTAACATTGCCAATATTTCTTATGTACCATCCCTCTTTTCCAGCTCCTCTTCTCCCCCCCCCCTTCAACCTCATCCCTCCAACATTCACACCACATGTCAATATGTATCAAGTTGCCTCAATCTTTCACGCACTCCTCGCTTCCCTCTAACCACCCCCAAACGCACCCTTTCCAACCCCATATCTCCCTCACTTCCAACCCCCGAATCACGCCATGTATATATACCTCAGGAGTGACTCATGTCCCCTTACAACCCCAACCCACCACCTCTATTTCCAAACCCCTGCTCTCTCCCCTTAACCATCAGAATCCCAATCTCCCCCCACCCCACGTCCAATCCTCAACCCCCTGCCGGAATCCTACCCCCTAAACCTTGTCCCCGATCACCCCTGTCCCAGCCCGGCCATCTCGACGCAACCACCGAAGCCCCAATTGGCATTAGCTCCGAGTATGCTATTGTCTCTCGCAAGTGGATGATGCCCCTAATGTGTGTGTGTGTGTGTGTGTGTGTGTGTGTGTGTGTGTGTGTGTGTGTGTGTGTGTGTGTGTGTGTGTGTGTGTGTAATGATCCTACCAGGCTGTGCCATCATGTGCTTATATCCCCTATTAGCGACACCGACTCAATAACGTAAACTGATTCTACACTAAACACAATACAACCAATTCAGCTTCGTATACTGAATACAGTGTACATATATATATGTATGTATATATATATATATATATATATATATATATATATATATATATATATATATATATATATATATATATATATATATATACACACACACACACACACACACACAAAATGTGTGTGTGTGTGTGTGTGTGTGTGTGTGAGAGAGAGAGAGAGGGGGGGGGCACCTAATGAAAGCGAAAGGGGAAGAAGACGGAGGGAAGAGGAAGGGGCTAATACATAAAACATCTTCCGTGTCCCCTTATCTTCCTCTTATCCTCTCCTCTTTCTTCTCTTCTGCTTCTTATATCTTCCGTTTACTTTTTTAAAAGTTCTTTGGTATACTGTCTCCATCTCCTGATCTACCTCCTCTTTCTTTTCCGTAGGTGTCAACGTACTTCTGTCTGTTACATTCTTCTGTCTGTATACCTTCTGTTTATGATTCTTCACTTTAAAAATCATCATCACATATTATTTTACACTTATATTTCCCTTTTCCTATCTCCTAGTCTTCTACACGCCAATTTTCTCTTCTCTCATAACTGCTTCTATCCCCTGTCCCTCCCCATGCTCTCCTTCCATGTCTACTCCTACTAATTTTACTTCTACTTTTCCAGTTATGCCACTCACCTCTCAGGTTCTCCTTTCTATTAATACTCCATTTCTTTATATTCCCCTTATTCTCCTTTTTCTTCCTTGTCTCTTATTCTCTCACTCTCTTCTATCTTTCCCCTCTTTTTCTTTTCCCCTTCCTAGTCACTCTTATTTCCTTCTTCCATCTCTGTCTTCCATCATATATTTCCTACTTCTCTTACTCCTAACTCTTTAACTCTTTCTACTCCACTTACTCCTTACTTATCTACTTTACTTTGTCTTTCTCCTGTTTTTACATCTCATTCCTCTCCGCTTACTCACTCTTACCCTGATTCTCTCCCTCATGCTCCTCATTCCTCGTTCTATCCCTCCTACTCCTCATTCCTCTTCATTTTTACTCCTGCAACTCATACTTCTTTGGTATTTATTTGCTCCTACTCCTGCTATTACTACTAACTCATTCTCCTATCCTCACTCCTCATTCTTCTACCTCCATTCCTCCTCCTACTCATTCTTCTACTTCCATTCAACCTCCTACACATTCTCTTTCTTCCATTCCTCTAATTACTACTACTATTCATTCCTCAACTTCTTTCTCCATTCTGCTTCCCTGTTCCCAATTCTAAGCTTCTACTCCTCATTCTACTGCAAACCCCTCAAGCCATTCCTGCTAATTTCTCAGTGTCTGTTCCTCATTCTCTTTCCAGTTTCTCAGTCTCCCACTCCTCCTCAGTCTACCATTTCCACTATTCATGAACTATCTCCAAATCCTCGTACTCTCCCTCTCCAGTCCTCATTCTCCTGCCCTCATTCCCCCCCTCCCTCATTCTCCCATTATCACACTTCTCTCTCTTTATTCTCCTTCATCAGTTCCTACTCCTCCTTCTCCCAGAACCACTCGTTCTATTCCTCATTTTCTCACTCCTACTCCTCCTCATACCTCCACTCAACCTCCACCAAGTACTGGAGGTGGAGGCGGCGGCAGTCAATCCAGGAAATGGTGGGATGCTTTGTGTCAACACGGGGTGCAGGGGTGCAGTGTGCAAGCTCTCTCTCTCTCTCTCTCTCTCTCTCCGAAGCTGCTGTGGCCCGGCTGCTAGGGTCCTCGTCTCGCAATGAGTGAGGTCCAACTCTCCATGGTTCAAACCTCAGACGTGGCAGACATTTAAAGCGATTCAAGTAGTATGTCCTTCCATATGTTTGTATACCTTCGCATACACGGATTCCAAGGTCCCTATACTTACGCGATTCATTATATTTGCTACACCTTACCGACGTGGTCTGTTGTATACATTCTTCCAATATAGCCATCCTCTGCGTAAATAACGTAAAAAGGGATATTAACCACCCATATCCAAAAATAAATCGTTCAGGAAGTGGTGTTAGGGAGCTTCCTCACACAACGGAAGCACAAACACGGCCATTACAACACCTCGACGTTAGAATACATTACTCTTCACTACAGACATCCATTCCTCTACCAAACTTCGGCAGCATGGGTAAGGGTTAATTATGTCTATCACTCTCCCTCCCAAAACAAGGACCTATAAGAACTGGTAAAAAAAAAGAAAAGAAAAACACACAGTTATCTAACGTGTACTTTTCTGTTTCCTGTATTTTTTTTTTCTTATTGGATTCTTTGGCATCTCTCTCTCTCTCTCTCTCTCTCTCTCTCTCTCTCTCTCTCTCTCTCTCTCTCTCTCTCTCTTATTTGACACCCTCCAGCAGCCAGTTCCTAGAAACTTTCCTACAATGAGAGAGAGAGAGAGAGAGAGAGAGAGAGAGAGAGAGATTCATTCCAAGTTTTCGAGAACAAGGGAGCTGGCACATGATGAATGACAATGGATAACGGCAGACGTAGATATAAAAAGACAGACAGACAGACAGACGTAGGCATATAGGCAGACAAAGAAGAATAGGAGAGAGATACAGCACACACAGAAAACCAACGAGAGAGAGAGAGAGAGAGAGAGAGAGAGAGAGAGAGAAAAAGAGAGAGAAAGCAGGTGTCGTGGTATGCGGGTTAGGGTCAAGAGGGCAGACGGAGGAACAAAGATTCTCTCTCTCTCTCTCTCTCTCTCTCTCTCTCTCATTTTCAACCCTTCCTACACCATCATCATCACCATTCTGTATCTCATTTTTATTACCTTTTCTTCCCCCCCCCTTCCTTCTCTTCTTCATGACTTTCTTCCTTTCTCCCAGTTAACCTCTGCTTTCCTTCAATCCTTCCTTCTTCCATCTCCCTTTCTCTTCTTTTTTCAAGACTCTCCCAGCCTACCTCTTCGTTCCTTCCTTCATTAATATCTTCCTTCCTTCCTCCTTCCCTCCCTCACTGTACCTGCCATTCAATTCCGTTATTCAGTTTTAAGCAGGTATTCGTACTAGGGGATGGAGGAGGGACGGGGGGGGGGAGAAGAAAGGAAGAAGGGGGGATGGAAGGAAAGGAAAGAAGGACGGATAGAAGGAGGGATGAGAAGGGAAGGAAAGAAAAGGGAAAGGTAGGTGGCAGAAGGGAGAATGATGAGGGAAGAGGACAGAGGAGAGATGGACGCACGAAAAGTGAGGGAAGTGAAGAATGAATTGAAGAATGAATGGAATGAAGAACTACAGCAGGAAAACGAAGAAAAGAAAAAAAAGCGAAAGCGAGGACTATGAGAGAAGGACAGAAGGAAACAGTGCGATGAGTGAAAAATGAGTTAGGCAGAGAGAGAGAGATAATGGGGAGGAAGAGCGAGAATAAGTGGGAGATAAGAATAAGATAGGGAAAAGAAAGAAAAGGGGGAAGTATGAGAAGACAGGAGGAAGGGGAAGGAGGAAAACTGAAACCAAGACAGAACCGAAAAATTAGGGACGAGAAAAACTGAAGATATGACAGGGATGAAGAAAAATGTGCTGGGGAGGAGGGAAGAGAGAGGACTGGTAAAGACATGAGACAGGGAGTTCAGGAAAAACAACAGAAGGGAGGAGGTGGAGAAGGAGGAGGAAAAAAGGGAAAGGAGGAAGGGAGAGGAGGAAGAAAATCAGGAAGAATGGGAAGGAGAGACAAAAATGCAAAGAGAAGATGGGTGTTATGCTTAAGGAACTGTCATGAAAAAAATCCAGGGACTCACTTTGTCCTTAAAGGAAAGAAGGAGAAAAAGTAGATATGACGGTGTTATAGGAATTTGTAGGGGTGAAAAGGGAAACTGAAGAGAGACTACTTAACCCTCTCATTGTTGGGACAGCTCTAGTATTTCATTCTAGGCGGCTCCATATTTTATGCAGGTGAACGTAGAAGCATATGGGACCGTGAAAGAGAGAGAGAGAGAGAGAGAGAGAGAGAGAGGGTAGGGAAGGGGAAGCAAGAAACTATATAAACTAAGAGGTGATAAAGAAGTAAATAAGCACACTTGTGATAAAAGAAACTGACTCTTTGAACCAGCAACTAAAATTACAATATATATATATATATATATATATTTATATATATATATATATATATATATATATATATATATATTCAGAGAAATGAATGAAAAAATAGAAGCCGGAGAAGGCTATTACTAACCTGACTCAGTTTCGTTAAATGCGATTACGTAAAACACACACACACGTTCTGCTATGTCCTAGGTCGTGGCTGCTTCCACTTTGCACATTATCACATTATTGGTGCGTATATCGAATTTGCTTTTTTTGGCGACCATTAGTGAGAGAGAGAGAGAGAGAGAGAGAGAGAGAGAGAGAGAGAGAGAGAGAGAGTGTTGTAATGGTTGATGGTGTTGATACTGAGATGTAATATACTGAGAGAGAGAGAGAGAGAGAGAGAGAGAGAGAGAGAGAGAGAATGGGGAGGTATGCTTGAGAGGTGGCCTCGACTGAAACAGGTTTGGATCTGATACTTCACTCCCTTCCTCCCCCCCCCTCCTCTCTCTCTCTCTCTCTCTGTTTTCATTACTATATCCCCAGACTGACACGCAAAGAAATATCTCCGAACAGGTCGCATATTTACAAACCTTCTTGAGCTAAGGTATGTATAAAATCGCTTGCTTAAATTAGGGTCATATTTACAATCAATCTTACGCAAAAATAAGGTGATATACAAAAATAAATAATAAATAATAATAATAATAATAATAACGTCCTGATAATATTAATCTGCTATGGAGATGTTTTTCGTGAAAGGTAATGCTTAAGAATCTTGGTAAATATGGACTCAAGCTCCGTATAAATCACCCCACACACGGGACGAGGACGGGGTATTGATGTGTGTGTGTGTGTGTGTGTGTGTGTGTGTGACAGGAGGCGTACACCATCATACACACCTGGGTTGCATGAATCGTATACTTTTGCAATTTCTGTGCATTTATAAATTTCGTGAAGCGTCGTACAGTAACAAGCAAAAGTTCGCCAACAATTACCAGCCAGCATTATATATTCGAATATTTTTCATTCCTCCTCGGACGTAAAAAAAAAAAAAAAAAAAAAAAAAAAAAAAAAAACCTTAATGCTTTGGTGTTGTGTCCTCCATTCCTCCTGTCTCATTTTTCACGCGACACTTCACCTCTCGACACTCGGTATGATCGTATTTATTATTATTATTATTATTATTATTATTATTATTTTGTGACAGTATCTGTCTATTTTCGCACGCTTATAAATTTCGCTGATCGTCGTATACGGTTCCTTGCAAAACTCGTACTTCTAAATTTTCGCGAATCGTCAAACCTGCTCCTTTGGTAATCTCGCACGCTTCTAAAGTTCACGAATAGGTACACAGTCTGGAATAAACACCCACCTGAACAACAGTCTGGAATAAAGACCCACCTGAACAATGTCGTTTGGATTAATTAGATTACCAGAATTTTTCCCACCATTAGTGAATTAAAAGTTACTCTTCTCCATCTTGTTCCTGTGACATCTTCTGGCGTTAGTTGGAAGAAAATGCTAAGGAAGGCAAAACTGGGAGGGAAACAAGGACTAGGTTCTTCACTATGTCTACTGTTTATCTTTGACTTCCCCTTGAGCATCATATCAAAATGGCATCATCTATGGGCAGAAGAACACACCAAACCTCCCTCAGCTTAGGAATATTACACGTCAGAGGAAATACCAAACCTCTCCCAGCTTAGGAATATTGCCCATCAGAGGAAATATCAAACCTCTTTCAGTTTAGGAATATTACCCCTCAGAGGAAAGGAGAATGCACATGAGGTGAAATATTACGCGAACTTTTTAGCGTACATACTTCCTCGCTATTCTCGCTTCCAAAATTTAACACACACAGACACTACGCTAAACTCCCGCCCGTTTCATTCCCGCTACGCCAAATTCCGCTAATAATTTACGGCCGTAGCGTCAGGAGGCGGGAATCATCGACAGCTGGGGCGTTTGGCGGGAATAATTGATGATAAACGCAGTCCAGTACGCTTCGGACAACACACCCTCAATTTAAAGGAGTTGCGTGTGTTAACCCCGATAGTGCAATGACGCATTTTCCCCCGTTTTCTTTCTCTCTCTCTCTCTCTCTCTCTCTCTCTCCAGCAAAATCATTAATAATACAGATTTTTTGTCTTCGCATAATCTAGTGTTATTATCGCATGGCCACATCAACTCCACTACCGGATTTATTCATTTATTTATTTATTTAAGGGTTATCACAGGACGATTAAATTCAGATACCCGAGTCTTAATATTGTCACCATTAAACCCCTCTAAAGGTCTACACAGCTTCAGTATGTCACACCAGCTCATGACAGACGATTTTATTCAGCAATCTTAAAAACCTATGAGGGTAACACTATCATTTTCATCTATTCTCTCTCTCTCTCTCTCTGAACAACTCTAAATATATTCTGTTCCAGCTCCAGACGATTTTATTTAGCAGAGGAGCAAAAGAGGCCTCGGTGTTAACATAAATAAAAATGTTAAAATGAATCAATGTTGAAGTGTAATTAAAATGGAGGCTTAATCTGGGCAACCTCCAACGCTACGGCGTTAAGAGGCAATTTAGGCTTATCGAATACAAGGGAGGAAGCTGAGTGACGGGAAGTAGGGGGCGAAGAGGGGAGGGGGAGGTGTAGGTGAAAGGGAGGGAGAGAGACGGAGCGAGGAGGAGGAGAGAGACGGAGCGAGGAGGAGGAGAGAGAGGTGAAACAGAGAGAGGGAGAGGTCTAAGTGAGGGATAAGCTGGGATGGAAAGGTGCAAGAGAGGGAGAGAATGGAAGGGAGGAGGGACAGGTCTAAGAAAGGAAGAAGCAGGGATGGAGAGGTGTAAGGGAGAGGGAGGGAGAGAGGAGGGTGAGGTCTAAGGGAGAGAGGAGAAGGGAGAGGGAGAGAGGAGAAGGGAGAGGGAGAGAGGGAGGAGGGAGAGGTCTAAGGGAGGGAGAAGTAAGGAAGGAGATGTGTAGGGAAGGGAGGGAGAGGTCTAAGGGAGGGAAAAGTAAGGAAGGAGAGATGTGAGGGAGGGAATGGAAGGAAGGAACAGGAACAGGAGAAAGGGAAGGAGGGCTAGAAAGGGAGGGTGGAAGAGGAAGAGGTTTAAGGGAGGAGGAGGAAGGGAGGAAAATGAGATGTAAGGAAAGGAGGATAATTCTGCAGGTAAAGTAGGTCCTGTGACTCTCAGGTGAATACAATCGTCTGGAAGGGCATACTCCGGCTCCTATAACCCACAGTCGTTTTCAAACCCTCTGACATTAACTAAAACAGAATACTAGAGTTGTCTCGACTGGGAAACGTCACCAATTCTGCAGGATAAGTTCTAAGACATTTTCTACATATTTTTTCGTATTTTTTTTATTGTAATATTATCTCTGGTCGTGAAGACAGTTGTGTTAAGTCAATATTATAGACAATCTTATTCGGAACTTAAACTTTCATGCCCAATCCAAGTACGTTTGTTCACGTATTTATGAAAGGGGTAAACTCTCACTATACAAAGGCAGAATCATCATCATCATCATCATCATCATTCTTTCCCACCTTAAGACAAACGGAAAGTACAAGTGACAGAAATATCAAAAGTAGAAACAACCATATTCTCAACTCACAGTCTTGAAGTTTGTTAAATATGCAACCTAGAGGACACAAGAGCAAACACAAGCTACTTTTCAAAATATGAGAGAGAGAGAGAGAGAGAGAGAGAGAGAGAGAGAGAGAGAGAGAGAGAGAGAGACGAAATAACAAAAACAAGAAAACAAGAACTTTTCTCCACAACTCAAGCATGATAACGTTTGTAAATACGGGCACCCAAGTACACTCCTGCGTCTGGCAGCTGAGGTCGCCGCCGCCAGACTGCAATCCCAAGGCGTGATCGGCCAACGTCTCGTACGGTAGCAGTGAGGCGCCAGAGTTGCCAAGTTAGCGCTTTTTCCGCTAGCTCCTTCCTCTCATTTAGCGAAAAAAATTTCATGCCAGGAAATGTAATGCTAGTGTTAAATTTGAAACCCTCTCATCTGCTGGAACACCTTTACTATTCTATTCCACCTAACAATAGATTATGTACAGCTATGAAATCCTAGCAGTCCTTGGCTTAAAAATTTTCCTAAGAAACCATACTTCTGTTAAGCGTGATTAAATTCAGGGTAGCATCCGACGATTTTATACAGCTGCGACATCCTAAGCCAAAGGGTTGTACTGCTGCTATACTATAGGTTTAACTGCACTTTGCAAGCAAGTTTCTCCGCGCTTACATTAGCGATAAGGATTTCTTTCCAGCTGTCATTTTTAGATACAATATTTTTCTGGCATTTTTCTGGGGTCTTTCTTTATATCTAGCGATAGTCAAGCGATTTTCTTTGTTCAAGTGAGAATTTCGTGAAGAAAAAGCCATCTCCTCACCCCTTTCCACCCATCCACTCACCAATATCATCTTTCTAACATAGATGAGACAGGTAGAATCCAGGAGCAGGATGAGGGGAAAAAAAAAAAAGGGGGGGGAGGGGGACAAGGAAATAATCCCAAACTGTTTCCCAGACCGCCTATTACCATCACAAAATGTATGTGATGTGGACTGAAATTTGCAGAGGAAGAAAGAAAAAGGAGGGGAAAAAAAGAAAAAGGTTTCGATTTACACATGGAGGAGACGAAGATCATTAACCTATCATTCCAATTACTTTCATTCTGCATAATTACATTCAGGCGATTTCATTCTGCTTAGCACAGGCTTTTCAAATTGGAGATGAACAAAAGCGCTGAAAGTATGGCCGTATGCTTGGTGGTATGACAGAGCTTCATAGCAACTTTTCCTTAGCGATTTAGTTTCGTCTTTTTAACATCTCTTCCTCATCGATTTTGTTTGCTTATCAAATCTTTTTTACATGTCTTCCTTAGCGATTTAGTCTGCATAACACCTTTTCAATCTCCAGTTCCTTAGTACAGCGATGCCGATACTGGGACTACTATATAGAGTATCAAGATGTAATATGCATAATAAATCGCTATGGAAGAGGTGTTATGAAGCAGCCAATGTCAGATGAGAATAGAATGTGATGAAAAAAGTCACCGAACGGAAGGGGTTACGGTACTTCCGCGTCTCCAGTCTTTCCCCAAAATGCCAGCAACAGAAGTGTCTCGACTGGGAAACGTCACCAATTTTGCAGGATAAGTTCTAAGACATTTTCTAATTGTACCGCCGAGTGGACTGGGGTCAGCGGAGAGACGAACGGCCATCCAGAGCCAGCGTCTCTGTTTCTCTCGGGTGGACGGTGGTGTAATCGGAAGTACAACTTGGTCCGCAACCAAGAAGTCCAAGGCTTGACTATCGGGCCTGCTTCATATGGAAGCCTATGGGCAAGGTCATTTTTACCCCCAGCAGTTCCTAGGTAGAACTGGAATAGGGACTTGGACTGGAAATTCGATGGTTGCATGTAGTGGTCAAGGGGAAGAATGTCTCCCTTACTGATCCTCCCTATTATCCGCAAGGAGAATGGCGGATTGCTGGACGAGGACAACTTAAGCCTGTAATCAACTGGGTCCATGATTCAGACAGGTGAAAAAAAGACCCTCGCGCAGCTGATAGGCCTTCATTAATTGTTCTACCACCACAAAATCTATGCAACACGAATGGACTGAGATTTGCTGAGGTTGGACAGGCAGGCAGACAGCCACACCCACACCAGCTGACGGAAGGGAGGATGGTGGGGACAAGAGCGGCAGCAGCTGAGGCACCCCGACCCCCCAGCACTACCACTCCCCGGCTTTATAAACCCCCGGGCCGCCACTCCAGCACCAGTCTGTCTGTCGCCTTCACTTGGGTGGGGGTGGACGTTCCCTTCTCACAGTCAACCTTTCACCCCCCTCCTTCTTCCCCAACTCCCACGTAATTCGCAACTAGAAATGAACTAAGGTATTGCAACTCGAAGGATGCGTGTCGTGGTCAGAGGGGATGTCTATTAGGTGCTTTCTTTGTTATTTATACTTGCATATTGTCCCTTTCCATAAAAATACTGCTGGACTGCCCAAACACTTGTCCATTTTCCCGAAATTCATTTCCTCATCTCATTCTTCCTCTGTCCCCCTCCTTGCTTCCGATTTGGTGGCAAGTCTCACAACATTCTGGGTGTTACCCCTGTCAGTCATACACACACACCAGCAGCAGTCTGTTGCCTTCACTTAGCTAGGGGCGTCGCCTCCCTACAGCTTTTCCACACTCACCCTTCCTACCGTACCTCCACCACCTCTTCCACCCTCTCTTCCACACCACCCACCTTTCTATATTCCCCCTCTCTCCACTGCCCACTATCCACTCTTGCACACTTCCATCCATCTTTCCATACTCCACCTCCCTCCCAGTGCCCACTACCCATGCCATTGTTCCACACACCCCGCTACACTGTTACTCATTTACAAAATGGGACACATTCGTTATCTGCCCTCTTCCCCTTTCAACCACATCCCATTAACCCTTCAGCCCGAGGACGTTTTTTTTGCACTTCAATATGGTTAACACGAGAGATCCTGAGCTAAGGTAAAGCCCTGAGGTGAGGCTGGCTTTGAAGGCGTTTATATTGCCTCCATTAACCTCTTGACAACTAAGATCCT
>NC_137017.1:4587092-4649592 GCF_032717465.1 Coenobita brevimanus | reverse complement strand
CTTCAACAATCTACCACTACCAGTCTATCGCTCACCTAATCGACCAGTCAGCCCACCAGTTAACCATTCTACCGTTCAACCTAACAGCCTCTACCAATCTACCACTCTGACAGTCAAGCTACCAATCTGTCCTACCAGTCAACCAGTCTTGTACTACCAGGAGTATACCAGTCAACCACTACGTCTACCAGTCTACTACTACCAGTCAATCTCGAACAATCAATTTCCTTGTCAACCAATCAGCCTCTTATTGAACCGATCAAAGAGGAAGTTACCCAATCAACCACACAGTCTACTAATACACACCCAATTACCTTACCAATCACTCTGCCAACCAGTCATTCTACCATTAAATCTACCACTCAAACCACTCATTCTACTAACTGTTTTCAATTACCCAGTCTACAGGTCTTATCTACCACTACTAGTCAGTCAGCCACTCACTCCACTATCTGCCATTCAGTCTACCAACCTACCTACCATTTAGTCTACCACTCTAGCGGTCAACCCACTCAATTAACCAGGCACTCGACAACCACACAGCCACTCAACCTACCACTCACCCTACCAAAACTAGCCACTCTTGCACAACCAGTCAAGCTACAATTCAATCTACTACTCTACCGTTCAACCAGTTTTTTTTTTCCTCTCTCTCTCTCTCCAATTAACACTTCCACCCTACCCTCAATCCACAATCTCTCTCTCTCTCTCTCTCTCTCAATCCAAAAAATACAAGATAAACAAACTGAAACTCCAACTAAAACTACTGAAACAAGATGAAACAGGCCAAAGAAAGTTTCAGCCGACGCACATGGGTACTCACTTGTTCCTGAGGCGTGTGAAAGAAAACGGAATGTCATTACTGAAGTCGAGTTTTTGTAAGGGGGTATCAAGTATTTTTTGGGGGAGGTGTGTGTGTGGCTATTAAATTAACCCCTTCAGCCCGAGTGCACATTTATTTATTTAGTCTGATAAACGCAAATTTATTATCATTATTATCATTATTATTATTATTATTATTATTACTACTACTACTGCTGTTATTACTACTACTACTACTATTACTACTACTGCTGCTGCTACAACACCAATGTATCACCTACGGCAGTGATGGCTATATCTGACGTCCTCCAGTTGAAAAGGTCTATCTTAAGGTGAATAAAATCGTCCGGAGGTAGCAAGAATAAACAAACAGCCTGAAAGCATACTCCATAAAAAATCGTCTGGAGGCAGTAATAAAAACCGTCTGCCGGTAGCAAAAATGGAGGTAGCAATGAAAAATCGTCTGGAGTTAACAAAATCAACAAAATCTTCTGGAAGCAGCAAGAATTAACAAAAAGTCGTCTGGCAGTAGCAAGGATCAACTAAAAATCCTCTGGAGACCTCAATAATCAACAAAACATCGTCTGACGGTAGCAAGAAAAAAAAAATAGGCTGGAGGCAGCAAAAATCAACAAATAATCGTCTGGAGGCAGCAAGAATTTAAAAAAATCGTCACCGAGAACTTAAGTGACGTCTTGGGGATGAAGAGGTGGGGGATTTTTTCCAATAACTCTTTCAATCTAAGTGCGTTTTTTTTTTCTTTTTCTTTTTTTAACTGATTAGCCTAACGTTACCTATTTTACTTATATCAAGAATAACGTCGTCGAGCAGAAGGGGTTAAATTCACATCAATATCTGAGCTCTCAACTGGACATGAAATATCATTATGCATTTATTTACTTATTCATTAATTATTTTTTTTTACCCAATCTCCAAGGAATTCGTACTCATCTTTAACTCTGAGAGATGCACAGGTCAACAACAGATCGCTTGAACTGCTACAGGATATACAACAGGTCATCATAAATACAGAAGGTCGTCAGAAATACAACACACGGTATATTAGTCAATTACAAAAGCCGAGAAGGAAACGGGGGACGGTATACATGAAAGCTATGAAGCTGTGGTGAACTATCGAAAAATTTATGTCGAAAAAAAAAGATCATTCCTCTCAGTTAAACAGACTGACAATATAAAACCATAACAATCTATCTATCTATCTATAATAATAACATAATAAACTATCGAGATGCATCTATTTACGTGGTTCTTAATTAACAGGCGATGGAGGACGTATCCTTCATGCAGTGGCACAGATATAACTAAGCTGCTGAACTGCCTGACCATACAACCACTTCTTGACTACTTCCCTATCCCCAAATAGAAGGATGAGGACTGCTGAGGGTCGGTTTAGGCCTGCAGTCCACTGGGTTTACTTTTCAGATGAGAAGGGGCCATAACAGAAACAACAGCTTAATAATTTCCTGTTGTGCTTTGATTAGGACTGTCAGGATCGAAACTACCTAACTACTGATGACGAGGAATGAGATGTTCTAATAACGAAAAGTGATTAATGGAGAAAAACATTAGTAACACACAAGTCATTTCTTCTCTTCATATTCCGACAACCTCTCTACCTCTCCTCACCTCCACACTTCCTCTGCCTTCCTACTCCTCTTCCTTTCCCACTCACTTTCTCCCTCCTCTGGCCAATTCTCTCTCTCTCTCTCATATCATACCCAATCCCACCTCTCACCCATTCTCTCATCCTCTCCCCAACCCATCCTACCCCTGCGACTTTACCCCTTACCCATTCAGTACCACTCACCCACTATCTCCTCCCTCTCCTTCTCCCGTTTTCTCCCAGCACCTCATCTTCCCCACTCCTGATTTACACTTCCCCATACCTCACCCATTCTCTCATCCTCTTCCCCATACATCTCTCTTACCACACCCATCCCTTCCTCACCTCCCCATTCCCCTTCCCTCAAACCCATCCCCACACCGTTCCCAAGCCTCATCCATCCCTTCATCCCATTCTCCTTGCCATCCCCCCCACTCCCAATCCCTTCCCTCATTCCCCATAATCCCCCCTCTGTGTATAAGTATGTAAATGAGGTGGGTGTTAATCGAAAAGAGGGGAAAATATTATGCACGAGTTTACCCTGGAAAGAAAACGGGATGGTTGTGTTGGAAATAAATATATGAGTGTATTTCCATGCCTGTTAAATGAAAATGGGGTGGGGTGGAATAATGGTGTGTGTGTGTGTGTGTGTGTGTGTGTGTGTGTGTGTGTGTGTGTGTGTGTGTGTGTGTGTGTGTGTGTGTGTGTGTGTGTGTGTGTGTGTGTGTGTGTGTGTGTGTGTGTGTGTGTGTGTGTGTGTGTGTGTGTGTGGTTGTCAGAGGGGTCTCAGCTGGGGACCTGTATCAAAGAAGGTGAGAGAGGGTCGGGGACGCGGCTTACACAGGGTACAGGCAAGCTGGAATGATGGAAGTGGGAATCCAGGAAGTGACGCTGGAATCTTAAGTGTGGGGCTGGAATCTTAAGTGTGGGGCTGGAATCTCAAGTGTGAGACTGGAATTTAAAGTGTGGGGTTGGAATCTTAAGTGTGGGGTTGGAATTATAAGTGTGAGGTTGGAATCTTAAGTGTGGGGTTGGAATTTTAAGTGTGAGGTTGGAATGTTAAGTGCGGGATTGGAATCTTAAGTGCGGGGTTGGAATCTTAAGTGTGGGGCTAGAATCTTAAGTGTGAGGTTGGAATCCTAAGTGTGGGGTTGGAATTCTAAGTGTGGGGTTGGGGACGATTCTAATGAGTACTCACTGAGGTTGGAATGATGGCAGTGGGAATTCGGAAAGTGAGGTTGGAATGTTAAAAGTGCAGCTGGAATGAGAAGTGAGGTTGGAATGCTAGAAGTGAAGTCCTGGAATGCTTAAATGAGAAAGAGAGAGAGAGAGAGAGAGAGAGAGAGCTGGAATGTTAACAGAGAGGCTGAAATGTTGAGAAAGGCTGGAATGTTAAAACTGTGAGGTGGACAGGCAGAAAGTGAGACTGGAAAGGTAGAGGTGAGATTGGCAGTCTGGATGTGGGACAGGAATCCAGGAAGTAAGAACTGGCAAGCAGAGTCGGATTCCTTAAAGCAGGGTTGGATTCTCTTAAGTGCTGTTCAATTTCTGGAACTGAGAATCTGGAAGTGGGGTTGGCGTTCTGGAAATGGGGCTGGAATTTTCGGAACAGGGGGCTGAGACGTCTGTTTGCGGGGCTCTCTCTCTCTCTCTCGTATTCCGTTCTTGCCACCACCAGACGATTTCCTTCAGATAAAGAGAGACTTCTTGAACTACAGGGGTTTAGATATAACCTTCATTAATCCCCTTCAGTACGATGACGCCTTTCTGAGCTAAATAAAATCGTCTGGGAGTAATAAAAAAAAAAAAAAAAAAGTCCTCGGGCTGAAGCCGTTGGACAATGGAACTAAAAATGTCTCCCCTCGAATTTTTCCATTTATTATTTCCATTTTTTTTCTTCTTCTTTCCACTCTTTTTTTTATTCCTTCCATTCTTTTTCTTCCTTTCATTTTTTTCTTTTCTTCTATTATTTTTTTTTTCCATACCCGGTACACTTTTTCCATTTTTCTTTCCTCGTCTTTTCCTTCATATTTTCTTCCACTTTTTTTTTGTTATAGTTTCTCCTTCAATGCTGTTTCTTCCACATTTCTTCATTCTTCATTTCTTCTTCCAATTTTCCGTCCACTTTCCTTTTTCTTTCCTCTTCTCTTTCTTCCAAGTCTATATACTTTTTTCTCTTTCTTTCGTCCACTTCCTTCCACATTCCTTTTCAACTATCTTTCTCTCACTTCTTCCTTCCTTCCTTCATTCCATTTTCCCTCTTTATTTCCTTCCAGTTTTTTTTTTCCAGTAATATCTGCATCCTTTTCTTCTTCCATTTTCTTCCACTTTTTCCTCCTTCCACATCATTCCTTTCTCATTTTTTTTTTCGTTGTCACCATCTTCCCGATGCCATTTTTTCCCCTTTATTTTTCCTTCTAAATTCCACTCATTCAATTTATCGTCCACTCTTCTTCCTTCAATCTTTTTTCCCTCTTCCTTCGACGATGTTTTTTTCTTCCTTCCACTTCCTTCTTTCCTCTCTCGACTATTTTTCTTCCACTTTACAATTATTCCCTCCACATATTTTCTTACTTCCTCCTCTTCTCTTCTTCCTTCCACACATTTTCTTACTTCCTCCTCTTCTCTTCTTCCTTCCACATATTTTCTTACTTCCTCCTCTTCTCTTTTCCTTCCACTTTTTTCTCCTCCTCGGTCAACTTTCACCTCCAACTCCTTCTCTTCTTCAACTTTTCTTTGGCTCTCGGGCTTCAGGAATTTCAGCTCTCTCTTTCCTTCCCTTTCTCCACTTTCCCATCTCTCTCTCTCTCGTCCCTAACTTTTATTTCCTATCAAATTCCTAACCATATCTCACCCCCCTCTCTCTCATCTACATCCTTTTCTCCTCTTCCAAACTTCTTTCTTTTCCTATTCAATACCGAACCCTCTCTCTCTCTCTCTCTCTCTCTCTCTCTCTCTCTCCTTCCATTATTCCAGGATTCTCGCTTTTTTCTCTAAATTTCAAGGGTCATTGATAATTTGACGGGCGTTCCTTTCCAGGTCCGATGTCTGGAAGGGAAGGGGGGAGAAAAAGAGAGGAGGGAGCGAGGGGGAGAGAGGGGAGCGAAGGAATGAAAGATGGGGGAGAGAGAGAGAGAGAGAGAGAGAGAAAGGGGGAGGGGGGGAGCGAGAGAGAGGTGGGACTGAGGGAGAGAAAGAATGGAGGTGGAGGGGAGAGAAGAGAATTGAGAGGAGGAAAGGAGAGGAGAAGTGAGGAGAATCAAGAGAAGAATGAGTGTTAAGAAGAGAAGAAAAGTGAAGAGAGGAGGAGTTGGGAGAAGAAAAGTTAAAAAGGGAGACGAGAGGAAAGAAGTGAATGGAGGTGGAGAGGAGTGAACAAGTGGCAGGGACAGAGGAGAGGAGAAAATGAAGTGAGTGAGAAGGAGAAGAGAATGGCAGAAATAGAAGAGAAAAATACGGAAAACCAAAGAATGGAGTGAAATGAGAAGTTGGAAGGATGGGGTACGATTGTGTGTGTGTGTGTGTGTGTGTGTGTGTGTGTGTGTGTGTGTGTGTGTGTGTGTGTGTGTGTGTGTGTGTGTGTGTGTGAGAGAGAGAGAGAGAGAGAGAGAGAGAGAGAGAGAGAGAGAGAGAATTATGTGAAAAAGGAGAAACCTTAAAAACTGGTGGGAGACGTATGGACAAGTATGGCATAAAAAAAACTGAAGAAAATGGAAAAGTTGAAAGAAAATGTGAGGTAAGTGGAGACGAGAAAAGCTGGGAGAGAGAGAGAGAGAGAGAGAGAGAGAGAGAGAGAGAGAGAAACATACCTCTCTACTTATCAACTCGAATCACGAGACAAGGGCAGTACAAGAACACCCTCTTTCTGCCCACAAAACATAAAAACAGCCATGAGGGGAGAATGTGTTTGACTCACGATGGGCAGACAGACCCAACATAGACAATCCCTTGACTCACCAAAACCGACAGAAAAACGACAAAACTGACTCGACTCACGATGTGCTAGAGACAAGACATTGAAAGGAAAACCTCGACTCAAAGAAAAAAAAAAAAAAACGCAAGAACAATTTCTCTCTTTTAAAAAGTTTCTATACAATCAGCGTCTGTTTTTGACTCACCGCCGACAACCTCTCTACTCAAAAAATCAGAAAATAATACGAAGAATGTGTGATTAAGGCAAGACTAATCTCTCTTTTACAAAAACTCATAAAAACAAGAAACAACGAAGTATGACTCACGATGGATACTATATACACTGTGCTGTAAACAATCACTCTTAGTTTCTAATATATATATATATATATATATATATATATATATATATATATATATATATATATATATTAAGAATGTGTCCATTTAATAAATGATGGGTATGGCTAACAATTTCGCACATACACGAAAAATGCAATGCGTATATTTAACTCATGATGGGTCACAAAATCATATGTCACTGCAAAACTATGTGTACTTAACTCACGATGGGTGTGGTAAACAATCTCTATATTCATAAAAAAAAAATGAGAAAAGCAACGAACTGACAATGAGTATGGCAAACAACCACTGACTTAAAAAAGTGATCCATTATTCACGATGGGTATGGTAAACAATCTCTCTACTCATAAAAAACATATATTAAAAAGTAATGTAATAATGCGTACATTCAACCCACGACAGGTACGACAAACAATCACATAAAAAGGTCAATAACTTATTTTAAAAAACTATATGAATGTGTCTAATTCACAACAGATACAGTAAACAATCGATCTACTCACAAAAGCAAAATCTAAAAAATACTGAAAAAATGGATACACGAAGGACGATGGGAATAATAATCACTCTTAACCACAAATTAAACAAGTATCGTAAATTAATAAAAAACAGATGCTGATAACGTGTGTCTCTAAACTCACGATGGATTTAGTAATCACTCTGGCCACCAATAAATTAATAAATACTAAAAACTACTGATAATAAAGCGTGTGTATTGACTCACGATGGGTATGGTGCCTGGAACGACGGGCGTAGCCTGGTTAAGTCCCTGTATCTGAGTCATGAGGGCGTTCTTCATGGCCAGGTGGTTGCGGCCGTTGACAAGCAGCTGGTCCTTCAGGTGCTGCGGCGGGTGGAAGTACTTGCACGGCGGCTTCTCTCTGTTACACCGGCCCTGACGAAGAAGAGAGACAGAGTTAGAGCTGCAGGAAGACAGGGTTAGAGAGCTGCATGAAGACAGAGCTCCAAGAAGGTAAAGCGGGTTCACAAACTACATTAAACTCACACACACACACACACACAAACTACCTCCTTCCATCCTCCCATTAGGCTGCTCGCTTTAACCATCCCCATTAAAATCTTCCTTGAGAAAATACACTTCAAGTTCTCAGAGGGGAAGACGAAAAAAATGGGAGGTAAATCCACTCGTAGGCACTTAAAACTAGAGACGGAGAGAGAGAGAGAGAGAGAGAGAGAGAGAGAGAGAGAGAGAGAGAGAGAAGTGGTGGTGATGGTACTTGCGATGTGAATTTTTAGGTCACAGATAACACGGATAAAGATGGATAACAGACAGATAGATAGATAGACATAGATAAAGAGAGAGAGAGATGGGAGGGGGTCCTTGAGGAAGCGGGTAAGAGGGGGAACTACTTCAAACTATCCGACTCCCCCCCCCATAATATTGATGAGGCGGAATTACGAAGGAAAGTAGGGAAGTTTATGTTGAGAGAGAGAGAGAGAGAGAGAGAGAGAGAGACCCAAAGAAAAAAGTAACCTCTTTTTTAACGTCTCAACCAAAAGCACACACACACACACACACACACACACACACACACACACACACACACACACACACACACACACACATTTAAACGTACACCAAGTGGCACAAAACTCAGGCCCTCGAGTATTGAAAAAAAAAAAAAAGTGAGGGTGGGCGGGAGTGGGTGGGAGGGGAGGGGAGGGGATGAGTGGGTGGGGAGGGGAAAACTGTAGTAAGGCAAGCGGCTATATAACATCTCACCCTCCCCCACCCCTCCCCTACAACTACCTCCCTCTCCGCCCCTTCCCCTCCCGCCCACCCCACCCAATATAGCCACCCACTACCACCTTTAACGCCTAGCCAACATATTTCTTCTCCCCCCCCCTCTCTCTCTCTCTCTCTCTCACCTGCTTCTCTTCCACTAATCCCTCCACCTCGCTTCTCTCACGTACACTCACCCCCTCCCCACCATACTCATCTCCCCCCACACTCTTTTCCCATCCCACCCTCTCTACCCCACCTCTTCCTGCTTCTCTCCCCACACCCCCTCCCCACCATACTCATCTCCCCCCACACACTTTTCCCATCCCTCCCCTCTCTCTACCCCACCTTTTCCTGCTTTTCTCCCCACGCCCCTCCCCATCATACTCATCTCCCCCCGCCATCCCTCCCCCTTTCCCCCCACTCCCCACCGTCAGCGCCAATCAGAGTACTCTCACATTTAACCTGCAGTAATAATAATAGATCTGATTGCCTGCCAGGTCGACCTCATGAGACACGTTCACCCAATATACCACTTTTGGGGGGGAGGGGAGGGGAGGCGAGAAATGGGAGGGGGAAGGAAGGGAGGGGGGAATGGGAGGAGGGAGGATGGGCGGGGAGGAATGGGAGGGTTAGAGCCAATTCTAGGGGGCACATGGAGTTTTCTCAGCACATATCCCTTAGCGATTTATTTTGAACAGTACGTATTTTTGGCGCCTCTTCCTGAGCGACTTATTTTGCCTGTACCTCCTCTCTACTGTCTTGTTCGTTACTGAGGCCACGTAACGCACAGTAACGCTAAAAATATAATAAAGGGGAACATGAGGGTGTGAAATGTATTATATATAGGTAAGGCGATGTGCTACGACACCTGCAATACGGGCAGGTTGCAGGCGATTCTTGTAGTTTTCGTATTTCTATTAATACTAGTACTTTTATTACCACCGTACTGCTTTAATGCTACTGTTCTTCCTACTACTAAACTATAAATAGCAACTCCTGCTGCTACTACTACTACAACTACCATTACACTACCATTGTGCGATATTCCTAAGACACAGTACAACTACTATAACTCCTACCAGTACCACACTAAATGATATTACCTTAGCAACGACAAATTACTGCTACCTGCTTAACGACGTCAATTATGTTCAACACTACTTCCACGCAAAACCAAAATTACCATCTATACAAGACTATCATCACACGCACTACCATTAAAACAACAATAGTAACAAAATCCCATTAACAAAAATAATGAAGGTAAATGAAAAAACAGAGATCAGCATTTTTCATAATAATAATAATAAGAAGAAGAAGAGAAGAACAGTACATTAGCATTTTTCATCAATATAATAATAATAATAATTATAATAAATAATAAAGTACCCAGCCCAACACTTCATCTTCACTACTTCCCATTTTCGTTCACTTCCCCATTTTCATTGACTTCATCTCCATGAGTCCATTCACTTTCTCTTATTTTCACCCTACTCCCCTCCTTCCCTCTCGCACTCTTCGGTCATTCACCTCCATCTCTAACATCTTACACATTTTCCTCTCCATAGTTCACCTCTCTCTCTCTCTCTCTCTCTCTCTCTCTCTCTCTCTCACACACACACACACACACACACACACACACACACACACACACACACATACATCTCCCTGCTCTTTCTCCTTGAACCCGCCGCAGCGTTATGGCGCATTATTTACCTAAACAACATCGCTACATAGTCTACGGTGCTGTTTCTCTCTCTCTCTCTCTCTCTCTCTCTCTCTCTCTCTCTCTCTCTCTCTCTCTCCAACCGTATGGGAAACAAGTAAAAAATGAAAAATCAAGCCTTTTTTTCGAAGACATTTTTTTCCACTGACGATTTTTACCCTACACAGGTAAGGCGTATCAACCTGGGGAAATTAGGTACAGACTTAATTAACCCTTTCACTAATTAACCCTTTCACTAAGAGAGCTATTTCCCGAGCCGAAAATCATGTCAATAGCATGAACTAATAAAACACGTCATCTGATTCAGTCGGCTAATTCTTCGCCTCACGTCACCAATTAACCGTTCACAAGCCGCAATTAAGTCATCTAATTATCAATACTAATCACCGGCCCAAGAATAATTATTAAAAAGGGAATGATTAAGTCCCCGAGAAATTAATTTATTGGCCACGCGAAAAGAAGGCCCCCAGTTCTCTCTCTCTCTCTCTCTCTCTCTCTCTCTAAATTTAACGGCCTAGTTATTTAAAATATTGGCGGTTGTAATCCAATTGTTTAAATTTTAAATCGATAAACGGCCGAAGCAGACGTACCTGGGGCATTTAATACTAACCTACAACAGACCTAAATATCTACAAAAATGAATAAGAAACTTGCTATCGCACAACTTATCCTGATCGAAAAGCCTTAGCTCTACCAGTTAAAATAATGGTATAACTGTTTCATTTTATTCTAGTACTATTTGTAATTATATCGTCTAATAAACGTACAAACACTGAAATATGACAAGCTGTTAAAAAAGGGTAAATCATTAACTCAGCCAATTAAGCAGGCCACACATCACTACACGAAACCTAATAGTACACACCCAGCTCAATCTTTGCAAAAACAAGTATTTATCATCAGATTTCAAGCCGGATCCTAGACTGGTCAGCTCCGGGACCAATCAGAGCAGGTCGTCCGGAAGAATTGGGATGACGGGTTGTGATTAGTTGGGCCGCTTCAACGACGTCACACAAGAGTACGGGAAACGGGTTGTGATTGGTCTAGTGGTGCGGTGACGTCACACTGGAAGACGAGGGCGGGTTATGATTGGCTGAAACCTTTTGATGTGCGTGTAATTATGTGTTTGAGTCTGATATATGAGTTTGAACTTTCATATTTGCGTCCGGGTTAGTTTATAAATACGAATTTTGGTGTACCGGTATGAATAATGACTGGTTCATTTTCTCACATCTGCGTCTGGGCGACTTGCAATTATTGGTGATTCAAATATTTTGTTCCACATAAATATGAGTACTGGTGAATATCGATCTATAAAAAGATGCTGAAACTGCAATTATCAGTTTTTTTTTTTTATGTGATTTCTTAATGGCTAGACAAGTACTGTATATGGCATTTTATATATATATATATATATATATATATATATAATGTGTGTGTGTGTGTTGAGTAAGATTTCAAGATTTCTATTCAAGAGCCACGAATAAAGTGAACAAATAGTAAGGTTGTATATACCTGTCCACGTGTACGTAATTGTATTTAGTCTCCGGTGGTTTTAAATTTACCGAAATATTTTGTACCCTAATTAAGGTTGTAAGACTTTTCCCGTGAGAATGTTGCAGCAGACACTGACACTCAATACCGTGGCCCGGATTTTTACGCACCTGAGCCAGCGAAATACGTGAACTTACCTGAATCAGCGAAATACGTAAACTATATACCTTTCTCCCGACTACAGGTGTATTAAGTAAAGAGTACTGGAGTGAAGACAATTAGTAAAGGATATTGGGATATAGACTAAGTAATGCGTATTGAAATAAAGGCAATAAGTAAAGCGTATTGAAAAAAAGTCCTTCACTACAACACAACCTTCGTATGCCAAATATAATATCTGGTCAGACCCTGGTGGTCATGATCATGATACTGATGATAATGAATAACAATAATAATAATAATAATAATAATAATAATAATAATTCTGATGGGACTGGACTTTAAAACAGTAAACTTTAATTTTTCACCTAACCAACGCTGATAATAGACTAGACAACCCGTTCCCTTAGGCTTAGCAGTCCGCCTACGCGCAAAAAATGACCCCACACACCGTCACTTACATTCATTAGTTACGTGGGAAGTGTGTGTGTGTGTGTGTGTGTGTGTGTGTGTGTGTGTGTGTGTGTGTGTGTGTGTGTGTGTGTGTGTGTGTGTGTGTGCAAACTGGTTACTTCTCTTCTAGAGCTGTGGTTGTGTAAACTGTAAAAGCGTGTACGTAAATGGATGTGTGAGTGTGCGTGTACGGCGTGCATCTGTGTGCGTAAAAATAGCATACATACCTACATACAAAAATGGTTAATATGTTTACTCTTGGCTGTGTGGTTATGTGTATACTGTGACGGGATGTGCGTGAGCGTGTGCGTATGGATGTGTGCGTGCGTGTGTAAGTGATCAGGTGTGCGTCACGAGGAAGATTGATGAGGGCCAGATTCAGCTCTTACCTCCCCCCCCATCCCCTCTTCAACCCCCCCTCCCTTCTCCTTCTTCTTCCTCTTCCTTCTGCTCCTCTTCACTCCCCTTCCCCTCTTCTTCCCCCCCATTTTTTTCATTATTTTTTCGTCTTCCTTTTATGCACTCTCCTTTCTCCTTCTTTTCTTCACCGTGCCTCCCTCCCTCCTTCTTCAGTCCACCCTCGCATCATCCTTCCTTCCTTCACTCTCCTGTCTCTTCTTCCTCCCAGCTTCTTCCCTTCTTTCCTCCCTCCCTTCCCTACCTCTCATCCTTCTTCCCCCCCTCCTTCATCCTTTCCCTCTCCTACTCTTTCTCTTCCACCACCAACCTTCCTGCCTTCCTATTTCCTTCAGTTTTTTCCTCGCCTTTCCATCTTCTTCCCCGCCTGTCTCTTTCTTACCACTCATTTTCATTCCTCTTCCCTCCATCCTTCCTCTTTCTTCTTCCTTCCTTCTTATCCTTCTGCCCTCCTCCCCTCTCTCCGTACTTCCTTCACTCTTGTGTCTTCTTTCCCTTTCTCTCCATTCTTCCTTCTCTCTTTAATTTCCTTCCTTTTCTCCTTTCCCTCTTCATTCTTTTCTTTTTCCCTCCTCGCCTTCCTTCCTCCCATCTTCAATTTCTTCTTTTCCCAACCTTCCCTCCATTCTTTCTTCCCTTTTCAATCTCTTTCCCTCCCTCTCTTCTTCCTTCCTTCCCTCCCTCTTCAATCTCTCCTCTTTTCCTCTCCTTCCTTCCTTCCTTGCCGTCTGTGCCCCAAGATGACACTGATGAAAACACGGGAAAAAGTAAAAGGAACTGTGATTAAGCCATCTGGTACACCCCCCCACCACACACACCTCTGTCTCCTCCTTCTCCTTCCCCCTTTCCATTTGCTTTCCCTACCCCCTTTCTCCTCCTCCCTCTCTCTCTCTCTTCCTCCCTGCCCTTTTCCCCTCATCCTTTCTGTATCTCTTCATTTCCCATTTCCTTCCCTCTTTCCATTTTCTTTCCTCCTCCACCTTCATCCATCTCATCATCTTGTCTTCCTCTCCTTTTTCTTTTACTTCTCTTTTCATATTCTTCAACTTCCTCCTCCTCCTCCTCTCTCTTCTTTCCTACCACTTTCTCCTCCTATTTACTACTCTCTCTTTAAAGCAATTCATCTCTTCTCACCTTAATCTCTTCCTCCTCTTTGACCCCTTACCGCCGCCTCTCCTCCTCCTCCTCTTCCTCCACCTCCTTTCCCCTCCTCTCATCTTCCCAACTCTCATTTTCCTTTCGTCTCATCAAATCCTCTCATTTCTTTCCGCCCTTCCGCCTCTCTCTCTCTCTCTCTCTCTCTCTCTCTCTCTCTCTCTCTCTCTCTCTCTCTCTCTCTCGTTTTCCCTTTCAATTCTTTTTGCAGTTTTTCTATTTCCCCCTCCGACACCCCATTATCCACCCACACACCCCACCTCAACAACCCACAGGAGGAGGAGGAGGAGGAGGAGGAAGAGAAGGAGGATAAATATCATGAAAAGGAAAGAGAGGTGAAGAAGGAGGAAAGGGGAGATGATGAAGTGAGAGAGAGAGAGAGAGAGAGAGAGAGAGAGAGAGACTAATTAACCAGGGCAGGGATGGGCGGCAATACCCTAATCACCTCAAACCTAAGCATGTGCACATTACCTAATCATATAACAAAAAAAATAAATAAATAAATAACTAGAAAAATAAATAAATAAATAGTTCCATAACCATTAGTGAAAAAAAAAAAAACATTATTTTGATGACAACTGAACAAACACCAGCCAATAATTATGTATGACAACAGGATTTATCTATGCATGACAACAGGATTTTATTTAAGCATGATAACGGGATTTTATTTATGCATGACAACAGGATTTTATTTATGCATAAACAATGAGATTTTTATTTATGCATGACAACGGGATTTTACTTATGCATGACAACAGGATTTTTATTTATGCATGACAACAGGATTTTATTTATGCATGACAACAGGACTGACTGCTCTACTCCCGAAATTTTTCTTTATTTAATTCTTGCAACTTTCAGGCGATTTTTTGCCACCTAAGCATTTTTTTTTTTAATATGAAGGGGGAGGATTTACGATTCTATTACCAACAGGCGATTTTATTACCCAGACGATTTTAATAGCCACAGACGATTTTTCCGACGATTTTAATAGCCACAGACGATTTTACCGACTATTTTAATAGCCACAGACGATTTTCGACGATTTTATTACTCACACGATTTTATTTCCCACAGGCGATTTTTACCCACAGACGATTTTATTTCCCAGGCGATTTTATCACCCATAGACGATATTTTCCACAGACGATTTTATTTACCACGGGCGATTTGTACCTAGACGATTTTATTTACCACAGGCGATTTGTACCCAGACGATTTTATTTACCACAGGCGATTTGTACCTAGACGATTTTTTTTCACACGCGATTTTATTACGCACAGACGATTTTTTCCACAGGCGATTTTATTCAGCTGAGGAGAGAGAGGCCTTGCGGTAACTGGGTTAATTTATGCATGACGGCTTAATATATGCATGAGATAAAGGCTCCAGTCATGCATGGGAATTAGACTTTATTATAAGGCTTTACTTATGCATGAGAATCGGGCTTTACTTAGTGATATGCCGGGCTTCCTTTTAACCTCATGGGCTTTGAATATATCTCCAACCCAAAGTATACCCCTGAAAATACACTCAATATACACCTCCCAAGCATACCCCAGAGCAAAACTCTATCTATCTATCTATCTATATACCTAGGCTGCTTCCCCCAAGGAAAGGTAGGTAGCCGAGACAGGATGACTCACTCTCCATTTACTCATCCATTCAAACACATTCATTCGCATCTTAGCCCCAAAGGGGAGAACGGACAGATCCTCACCGCACCACACCGCACAAGGGTCAACTGGGCAATGCAATCAGTGACATCCGCAGCAGGGCCCGACAGCAGAACTGGTTTACCCCTGCCACATCATAACAGACCCATCCCCTTACCCGCACCTGACCTGACTAGCTGATCAGACCAAATGCGGGAGAATATCCCCTCAGGGCTGCATCATCACTTATTCATTCACAATTTCTCTCCATTTATTTCTGTCACGCACAGCCACTCTTCTTTGCTCAACAGACATCCCTCTCGCATCCAGCGCTCTCTTCACACTGTCCATCCATCCTATTCGTGGTCTTCCTCTCAGCCTTACACCTCTCACATCAGATCTAGTTATCTTTTTCACCAATCGCTCATTATCCATTCTCTCCATATGCCCAAACCATTGCAACACCCTCTGCTCAACTCCCCAGAGATATAACCCTCCCCAAAAATATACTCCCCACACATACAACCCTCCCCGGAAATAAACTCCCCAGAGATAAACCCTCCCCAAAAACATACTCCCCAAAGATATAACCCTCCCCGAAAATATACTCCCCACACATATAACCCCCCCAAAAAATATATACTCCTCCAAAATATACCCTCTTAAACGGGAACAGGAACGACGAAGACTATGACGACGTTGATAATGATTTTGGGAAGCAATGAAATATAACGAAAAAAAAAAATATGACAAAAAAAAAGTGATATATTAAAAACTCCCAAAATACCGATAATAGCCACGAAAAACAATCGCTTTAATGCGGCGTAAAAAAAAAAAAATAGATGGAATAAATGCTACTCAAAATAACAATAGATCTACAGTAAAAGAAAAAAATCAGAACACAGGTAAACACTGACGAAAAAAAAAATAATAATTCCCTCCGCGATGACAGTAGCCAACAAAGACAAAAATAGGCCAAACATAAGATAGCAAAAAATAAATAAATAAATAAATAAATAACCCAAAATTTAATAGACAAAAGTAAGCCATAAAAAAGTAAAACAACAATTTAATAGGTAAACATATTAGCCAAGAAAAGCCTAAAATAATCGAGTTTAATGGGTAATAATAGAAAAAATAGGCAAAATAATGGCCACAAAAAATAGCCTAAAATAACCGAGTTTAACAGGTAATAAAAATAGAAATAGGTAAAAATAATGGCCACAAAAATAGCCTAAAATAATCGAATTTAATGGGTAAAAAATTGTTAAAAAGTTGGTAAAAAATAATGGCCCAAAAAATAGCGTAATATAATCCAGAGTTTAATTGGAAAAAAAAAAAAAACGTAAAAGAAATAGGTACAAAATAAGCCACAAAGTCTAAAATAATCCAGAATTTAAAACGCAAAAAATTGGTCACAAAAAATAGTAAGAGGTAAAAAAATAATAGCCATAAAAAAATAGCCTAAAATGACCCAGTGTTTAACGGGTAAAAATACGCCACAAAAAAAAAGTTAAATATGAGGAAAAAATAAGAGCCACAAAAAAGTAACCTAAAATAACCCAGTGTTTAGTGTCCAAAAAATTAGCCACAATAAAAAGTAAGAGGTAAAAAATAATAGCCACAAAAAAACAGCCTAAACTAATCCCGAGTTTAATAGGCCAAAAATAATAGCCGGGCGGAAAAGTAAGCACCGAGGAAAAATATAAAAGCCAGAACAACAGGGCAACAACTCGGCCTTGTGAGGAAATAAAAGCGTTAGCTGAACAAGGGCACAGGGAGGGACAATGGCGTGGAGGAAGGTAGGAAGGAAGGAGGAAGGAAGGTAGGAAGAAGGGCGGGGAGAAGGAGAGAGGAGGGAGAGCTGGAAGTGGGAGGGAGGGAGGAGGAAGGAGGTAAGGAGAGCGTGGAAGATATTAAGAAAGGAAGGGAGGGAGGGAGGGAGAATGATGGGGAAGTAAGATGAAAGCGAGGAAAGAAGAAAGCATTAGGGAGAGCGTGGATGAGATTAAAGAAAGAAAGGAGGAAGAAGGGAGGAAAAGTATGTTGGATGAAGGCGAGGATGGAAGGAAGCAAGGGAGGAAAGAGGAAGGAAGGAAGGGAGGAAAGAGGGAGAATGGGAGAGGTATGGAGGAAAGAGGAAGAACAGAAGAAGTATGGAGGAGAGAAGAAAAAAGCGTTTAATGAATACCAGCGTTGAGAAGAGCAATGGTGGGTAGGAGAGTAGGAATGATGAAGGAAGGGTCGTACGAGAGAGAGAGAGAGAGAGAGAGAGAGAGAGAGAGAGAGAGAAAGAGAGAAGGGGGGGATAGGTGGCAGGAGGAGGGAGGGGGAGGGGGATTGAGCTCTGGGAGAGGGGCATAAAAAGGAAGGCAGGAAGAGTAATTAGGAAGTAGGGAAAATGAGGAACGGGAAGGAAGCAAGCAAGGATGGACGGTAGGAGGGTGAGAGGAGGAAAATGGGAGGAAGGGGTGGGAGGTGAGGAAGAAAGAGACGTACCCACCACGAGTGCTTTAATGTGCTCTCTCTCTCTCTCTCTCTCTCTCTCTCTCTCAAGTGGGAGGAGGAGTCGAGGTGGAAAACGAAGGTGGTGTGGAAAATTAGAAAGTGGGAAGATGAAGAGAGGGTGCGAGTGGAGGAGGGAGGGAGGATGAAGAGTAGAAAAAAAGGATGGAAGGAAGAAAGCGGATAGCGGGAGGGATGGAGGAAAATAGAAGAGGGAAATGGAGGGAGAGAGTACCTAGAGGGAGCGAGGGAGTACCGAGAGGAAGGGAGTGAGGGAGAGTACCGAGGAGGGAGAGAGTACCGAAAGGGAGCGAGGGAGAGAATATCGAGAGGGAGGGAGGGAGAATATCGAGAGGGAGGGAGGGAATGGTGAGGAAGGAAATAAAAAATGAGGGAGTAGATGTGGAGCAGCAGGAGGGAGCAAAAGAGGAAGGAGAGAGAAATGAAGGAGGGAAGATGCGGAGTTGCACGAGAAAGGTGGAGAGGGAAAGGGGTGGAAATGAGGGGGGGGGGAAGGGGGAAGAGGAAATTATGTGTAAAAGGGAGGAAGAAGACATGGAACAGCGGGAGGAAGGAGAGAAGACAAGCAGTACAAAGAGGGAGGGAGGGAGAGGGAAGGGAGAGAGAGGGAGATGAGGAGAGGAGAGATGCAGTAAATGTTTAGAAAGTAATGGTATTAAATAATGACAAAAATAAGAGAAGAGATGAATAAGTACAGAGGGGAAGGGAGAAAGGCAGAGTAGACACGAGAGAGAGAGAGAGAGTTCATCGTACTTTAATAATAATGGAAAGAAAAACGTGGGAAGAAAAGGAAGGAAACTACAAGAGTAAAGAGTAAATAATATAAAGAAGGAAGGAAGGAAAAGAAGAAGGGATGCAAGAGGAGGAGGAGGAGGAAGAAAGACAGCGGGAAACAGAAACAAGAGGAGGAAAAAGGCAGGAAGAAGGGAGGAGCAAGAGGGGGAGGAAGAATAGGTTGAAGGGAAAGAGGGTGAGGAAGAAAAAATGATACAGAAAGAGGGAAGAGGAAGAAAAGCAGAATGAAAAGAAGGGAAGGATGACAAACTGAGGAGGAGGAGGGAATGGGAAATTGAGAAACGAGGAATGTGAAGGAAAAGTGGAAGGGGGGAAAGAGGAAGAACAGAACGACGAGGGAAGAAGAGGAGGAGGAGTAGAGGGAAGAGGAGGAGGAGGAGAGGGAAGAGGAAGAGGAGGAGAAGAGGAGGAAAGTGAGAGAAGATAAACAAGAGGATGGAAGAGATAAAGGAGACGGGGCAAGTCAGTCACTGCCCCCCCCCCCCAGGACAAGGTCACAGCGCCCGTCAGTCAACCAAACCTATGGAGCTTAGAGAGAGAGAGAGAGTTACTGTAAGACGATTTTATTCCAGTGAGTTATTACCGTCTTCCCCCCCCCCTCTCTCTCTCTCTCATTAGTCAAGAGCAGATTACGTCGATTTATCATTCAGCACTTGATTCTCTCTCTCTCTCTCTCTCTCTCTCTCTCTCTCTCTCTCTCTCCAGTCGACAAGAGGAATGCAAGATGATATTCGGAATGCGTATTATTAAAGAGGGAGAACTCTACTCTCTCTCTCTCTCTCTCCCTCTCTCTCTCTCTCTCTCTACCAGTCTGACCCCCGCTTAAAGACGATAGCCTCCTGTTTTCTCCCTCCCTGCCTCTCCTCTCTCCCTTCCATCCCCCTTTCTCTCTCACTCACTCTTGTCTCTCTCCAGCAATTGTGGTAGGGTACACTTGTCTGTTGCTACCGTGGAGAGAGAGAGAGAGAGAGAGAGAGAGAGAGAGAGAGAGAGAGAGAGAGAGGAAAACTGGGGAAGTAAATAGTTAATGAAGAAAACAGAGAATAAAGCAAGGGTGAACTAGTGAAAACATAAGAATGGAAATAAGGCAAGAATGGGAAGAGTGGCCGAAGGAAATTAAAATAACAAGTGACTCAGGAAGAAGAGGAGCCAGGAGAGGAAAGGATTTGAGAGGGAAAAAAAAAAAAAAAGGAAAAAGGTGTAAAGCAGGAAAAGATATAATGGGAGAGAAAGAACAACTGTGTCAAAGACAAGAGGGGGAAAAAATATTAAAAATAAGGCAGGAAAGAAAAGATGAATAAAGGAAGGGAATATGAATAATGGAAAGAAAGGAAAGATGGAAAGGAAAGGTGAATAAAGGAAGACAAGGAAAGATGAATAATGGGAAGAAAGGGAAGATGTGTAAAGGGAGGAATGATGAATAAAGGAAAAGAAAGATGAATAAAGGAAAGATTAATAAAGATGAATAAAGGATATATGAAGAATGGAAGGAAAGATGAATAAAGAATACATGAAGAAAGGAAAGAAAAGAAAGATGAATAAAGGAAAGATGAATGAAGGGAGGAAAGTAAAGATGAATAAAGGCAGAAAAGGAAAGATGAATAATGGAGGGAAACGAAAGAGCAATAAAGGAAGGAAAGGAAAGATGAATAAAGGAGGGAATGGAAAGATGAATAAAAGAAGGAAAGATAAACAACGGAAGGAAAGATGAATAAAAGGAGGAAAGATGAATAAAGGAGGGAAAGAAAAGATAAAGGCAGAAGGGGGAAACAAACAACTTGATCCTTTCACTACCATGACGCCGTTATTATTTTATAATTACTAACGTCACACGATTTTATTCAGGTAAGGGGAGACGTAAAATAGCAAAGATATTAAAGGAGGGCGTTCTTTAAGTCCCCATCCCCCCATGCGTGAGAGGTCTTTAATAACATAAGTAAAATTGTCTTGTAGTTGCCAGAATAAAAGAGAAATACGTGTGTGTGTGTGTGTGTGTGTGTGTGTGTGTGTGTGTGTGTGTGTGTGTGTGTGTGTGTGTGTGTGAAGGGTGTGGCTTGGAGTAAGGTGGGTGTGGCTAATTGTGGTGGGGGTCTATTTAGAGTGTGCATGGGGCTGTGGTTGGGGGAAGTGTGTGTGGTTGGGCGTTTTAAGTGTGACAGGCTGTGGGAAGGGTGTATTGAGTCCACAGGGTATGACAAACTACTGATAAGCTGTGACAGGGTGTAATTTGTGTGACAAGGGCGAAGGATGGATACGGCAGTGTGATTAAGTATGTGATTAGCGCAAGTATGTCCAGGATACGTCAAGGTGTGGTTGGTTTGAGAAAGATATGGCAGGGTATGGGAAGGGTGTGGTAAGCCAGGCAGGGGTGCGACACAGTGTGGTGAGTGAGCCAGAAGTTTGACAGGGTGTGGAATGAGTATGGTAGGGTCTTTTATGGGTGTGGTGAGTGTGGCATTGATGTAGTAGGATGTTTGAAGGGTGTGGTGTGTTTGGCAGAGGTGTAGCAGGGTGTGGTGGGAGTAACAGGGTGTGAAAGTGTTGGTTATGTATGACAGTGTGGACGAGTTATGACAGGGTTTGGGCAGGGTATAGTTAGCATGACAAGGGTGTGTGAGGCAGAAGTGAGATAGGATAAGGGTGTGAGAGAGATGTAGCCAGGTGTAGTGAGCAAGGCAAGGGTGAGGCAGAGTATGCGTGTGGCAAGGTATGGTAAGGCAGTGTGGTGAGTAGGCCAGAGTATGGGTGTGGCAAGGTAGGGTAAGGCAGTGTGGTGAGTGCGGCAGAGTAAGGGTGTGGCAGAGATGTGGCAGTGTGTGTGGTGAGTATGGCAGTGTGATGAGGGATGCAGGGTAAGGGTGTGGCAGAGATGTGGCAGTGTGGTGAGAGAGGCAGAGTAAGGGTGTGGCAGAGACGTGAGGCAGGGTGTGGCCGGGCTATACAGGCCTATCATACCCAGGTAACGAGAACAAATGGAGCTTTATATCAGTCGCTTTCCTACAGGGAGACATTACCGCGATTACTGCAACCCCCCCATCTCCTTGTTCCTCCCTGTTTTTACCTCCCCCCCTCTCTCTCTCTGTTACCTTTAAATCAACCATTTTCCTAAAATATCTTTCACTTCCCTATTTCCTTCCTTTCTTCTTTTCTCCTCCCTCTTCCAGTTTTTCTCCCCCTTCACTCCTCCCGTCTTTCCCTCCTTTCCTCCCATCTCTCTTTCTATCACCCACCGTCTCTCTCTCTCTCTCTCTCCTTTCCTTCCTCCCTCTTATCGTTCACTCCCTCCACTATCTCACCTCCCTTCCCCCTATCTTTTCACCTCCTTATCTTACCCCCGCCCTCCTCTCTTTCACCTCCTCCCCTCCCCTCCTCCTATCTTATGCCCTCTCCTCCCCCTCCTATCATTCACCCCCTCCTCTCCCTCCCTTACCCCCATCCCTCAATCTCTCCTCTCCATTACCTCTCTCTCTCTCCCACCTTATCAACCTCCTCTTTTCTACCTATCTTTCACCCCCTCTCTCCCCTCCCTCCCTCCCGTCTCTCCGCTCCCCTCCTCCAATTTTTCATCCCCTCTCGTTCGTTCCCTCCCATCTTTCTTCTCTGTTTTCCCCTCCTCAATTTTTTTCCTCCCATCTTCCTTCTATGTTTTCTCCTTTTCATTTTTTTTCTTCATCATTTTCAATCTTCCAACCCTTTCTTTGATTCCTTCCTCCCCTCCTTTCTCATTCCTATTATCATCGTTTCCTCTTCCTTCCTTTCTTCCTCTGTTATAGCTATGTTTTTTTTATCTTTATCACTCTTATCATTCTCCTCCACCTTCCTTCCTTCTTCACTTTCACTCCTTCTTTCATAATTTTTCCTCCTTCCTACTTTTTCCCCCTCCGCCTTTCCCATCCCATTATCTAACTCTTCAATTTCTATCGATCAATTCCCCTTCCTTCTTCTCTTCCTCCTCCTCCTCCAATACTTCTTCCTCCTCCTCCTCCTTCTTCTCCTCCTCCTCCAATACTTCCTCCCCTCCTCCTCAGTCTTTTATATATTCACCCTCACCTCCTCCCCAATATCCAGCATCACTCATCCTTTCTCCCTTCCTTCTTCGTTTTCTCCTCCCGTATTTCTTCTTTCTTATCCCTTTCCTTAGTTATTTTCTTCCGCCCGTTTGCTTCCTTCCACCGCTTCTCCCTCACTTCTTCCACCCTTTCCTTCCTTCAAACTTACGGTAGGGGAGAGTAAGGCAGGGTAAGGTAGGGTTCTCTCTAGCCTCCCTACTCCTCTCTCTTATTCCTCCTCTCTATTTAATCTCGCCTTACTTTCTTTGTCTTCTCCCTCTCTTCCTCCTCCTCCCTTCCTCCTCTCCCTCGTTTCTTCCTCCTCCTCCACCTCCTTTTATTTCTCCTCCTCTCTTATTCCTCCCTTGCCTTCCTCCTCCACTTCCTTTCTTCCTCCTCCTCCTCCTCTCTCCTTCGTCCCCTCCCTCACCATGGTCCACTAAAACGGGCAAGATATTACAGTGAAACAGATGCGGTGGGGAGCTGGGGAGAGAATGACATATGGGGAGCAGGAGGAGGAGGATAGCAGTGGGGAGAAAGTGGGAGATGAGGAAGATTAGTGGTAAAGGGGAAGGGATTGAGAGACAGAGGAAGAGAGAGGAGGAATGAGAGAAAGGGGGGGGGGAATGCAAGACGGAGAAGAGAGGAGGGGAGGGGAGAGAAGAAAGGGAGGGAAGGGGAGAGAAGAAAGGGAGGGAAGGGGAGAGAAGAAAGGGAAGGGGAGGAGAGGGAAGGGGAGAAGAAGAGGGGGAGGAGAGGGGAGGGGAGAGGAGAGGGGAGGGGAGATGAAGGAAGGGAAGGTGAGAGAAGGGGGGGCCTTACACTACCATTAGTTAATGAACCTGGAGGGACAGGTAAGGCACACCACCCTCCCCTCCCCTCCCCTCATGCCTTCCCCTCTCTTCCTTTCCCCTCCCCTCACCTCTCCTCCTCACCTCTTCCATTCCTTCCCTTCCTTTCCTTTCCACACCCTTCCCCATCTCTCTCTCTCTCTCTCTCTCTCTCTCTCTCTCTCTCTCTCTCTCTCTCTCATTTCCTCTCTCCCTCTTCTTTCATCTCCCTTTCCATTTCATTCCTTCAAGGACTCACAGCACGGGGAAGAAAGAGACGGAAGGAAGGATGGATGGCATGAAGGAACTGAGAAAGAGGAACAAGGAAGAAAGAAGACAAAGAAAGAGCCGTGAGGGAAGAGAGAGGAACCAGACAAACTGAAAGGTAAAGAAAGACAAGGAAGATAAAAAGGAAAACAAGGAAGAAAATGAGCAAGGAGAGAGAAACCGGGGAAATAAGGAAGGAAAGAAGTACGGAAAGGAAAGAAGGAAGGATGGATGGAAAGAAGGAAGGAAGAAAGGAAGGAACACGTAGCCGGGTGAGGGAAAGGCGATAGCTGGTTTAGGGCGGGGCAGAATGCAGCAGGGCAAGGAAGGAAGGAAGAAAGACGTGAAGGAGGAAGGAAGGACAAAGACATGGAAGAAATTACCCCAGAAAGAACAAAAAGGAAGGAAGGAAGGAAGGAAGGAAAGAGAAAAGGAAGGAAGGAAGGATGGAAAGAGGAAAGAAAGGAAGGAAATGCGAGAACTCGTTTTTAGAGGGGCGGGGCGGGGCGGGGCAGGCAGACAGGCAAGCAGGCAGGAAGTCAAGCAGACCGGCAGAGAGGCAGAATGAAAGAAAAACCGGAATGATGGAATAAACATTAGGAAAGACGAACCTGGAAAAGAGAAAAAGAGTGAGAAAGAATGAAAGAAGGAAGTACAAAGAAGGAAGCAGAAAAAGTAACGAAAAAAAAGATAAAAGGGGGAAAGTTAACGAAAGGGAGGATGGAAGAAAGGAAAGAAAGACACAAGGAAGGCAGGAAGGAAAGAAGGGAGGAAGGATGGAAGGAAGGAAAGAAGGGAGGAAGGATGGAAGGAAGGAAAGAAGGATGCATGGAAGGGAGGACAGAAGGAAGGATGGATGGAAGGGAGGAAAGAAGGAAGGATGGACGGGAGGAAGGAAGGATGGACGGGAGGAAGAGAGGAAGGAAGGAAGGAAGAATGGATGGAAGGAGGGAAGAATGATGGAAGGAAGGAAAGAAGGAAGGAAGGAAATGCGATAGGTGGTTTAGGGCGGGGCAAAGCAGGGTGAGGCGTGGCAGGGAGGGGGGGAGGAAGGGCGTCACGGTGGAGAGAGAGAGAGAGAGAGAGAGAGAGCGGGGGGGGGGGACGAGGGGTAGGAGTAGAAGGAAGGTAGGAGGAGGGGAGGGGGCCGCCACTTTAAAGAGGGGGGAAGGGGGGGAGGAGGCAGAGTAAGGCACATGAGGTCAAAATACGAGGGGAGAGGGAGGGAGGAAGGGGAATGAGGCAGTCTTTTTTTTTTTTTGGGGGGGGGGAGTACATAAAAACGGAGGGTTGGAGGGGGGGGGAGGGCTGAAGGGAGTAGGGAGGGGGCGAGGGAGTTGAAAGATGCAAGGTGGAAGGGATAAGAGGTAGGGGGGGGAGAGAAGGAACCAGGGGAGGGGGAGGTCAGGCGTTGGGGGGTCAAGATAAGGGGAAACTAGGGTGGGGTCAGAGGAGGTCAAATAGGTCAGAGAGAGAGAGAGAGAGAGAGAGAGAGAGAGAGAGAGAGAGAAATACAATGCGAGAAAAGGTTGCCGAGACAGGTATAGTAGCAAGTTTGATGGGTGGGGAGGGACGGGGTGGGGTGGGGGAAGGGACTGCTGGGGAGGGGAGGGGTTGAACGATGTGGGGTTGGGTGAGGTAGTGGTGAGGTGGAGCTGGGGTAGGTGGGGCGGGGCAGGGAAGGTGGCGCCAGTCGGTCGGGTGCCTGGAGGTGTCTTCAAGCCTGTCTGCCTGCCTGCCTGCTACCTGCCTCTCTGCCTGCCTGCTTGCTACCTGCCTCTGCCTGCCTGCCTGCTACCTACCTGCCTCTGCCTGCCTGCTACCTGCCTCTGCCTGCTACTTGCTTCTCTGCCTGCCTGTCCAAGGATTTTAACTTGCTGATAAAGGATCGATACACGTGTAAGACAGTCTTTCGCCCTGCTGCCTTCCTGTCTCACCCTGCTTCACTCGGCCGAAGAATGTGACATGCGTATGACAAATATGCATCTTATTCCTGCCTGCCTGCCTGTCTTACCCTGCCTAAGGATATGACCAGCTGAGAGAGGAGGATGGTGACACGTGTAGCACATTATACAGTAATATGTCTGCCTGCCTTCCTCCCCTTCCCTCCCTTTCCCGCTTATTGCCTGTCTCACTCCCCCCTCCCTGCTTACTGCCTACCTCACCCTGCCTTTGAATTTGGGCTGAAGGAAGAGGACTGAGAAACGGATATGTAACACAAATATTCTTCATCCCTGCCTTCGTACCTGCCCAGCTTAATAATATGACTGGATGCAAGAGGAAAATGTAAACACGTGTAAAACATTCCTCTGTTTGTGGATAGCTTCGTACCTTTCCTCTCTACCCGTCTGTCTGCCTCGCTGCCTCCTCTGTCCACCTCCGTACCTAACTTGCCTTCCTCCCTGCCTATTTTGTCTGCTTAACTATACCTCCCTCCCTGTTCAATGTCTAATCCGTCTGCCTGTCTCCACCTCCATCCCTGCTGCTGCTTGTCTAATCTGTCTGCTCGTCTCTGCCTCCCGTCCTGCCTGCCTGTCCAATCCGTCTGCTTCAGCACTTTATCTGCCTGTCTCCCTCCACGCCCACCACTACTGTACTTACCATTCTTCCCAACCTGTCTGCCTTCCTCCCTCCCTGTCCACCGCATCATCCTTCCTCCCTTTCTATTTTGTGTCTACTTTCCCACTCATGTCTACCTTCCTCTGTACCCGTCTGTCTCTGTCTAATCTTTGTCTAATGTCCTCCTCCCTCTCTAAAATCTGTCAGTCTCTCAGCCAATGATCTGCCTACAGCCCTAACAAATCGTCTTGCCTCCAACTCAACCTGCCTACCCTAACAAATCGTCCTGCCTCCAACTCAACCTGTCTACCCTAACAAATCGTCCTGCCTCCTACTCAGCCTGCCTGCCTTCCCATTCGCCTGCCTGCCTGCCTCCCTATTCGCCTGCCTGCCTGCCACTCCAGCACCGTGCCTGACCTGACCTCCACGGCGGTCCTGCAGTAATTGCCCCACGCACCTTTAATAACAGGATTCACATTATATTTAGCTCCTGCCTCCCTTCCTGCCTTACCCTGCCTTCCTGTCTGCCTCACCCTGCCTCCCTCCTTTGCCTATTCGTCTCTCCCTTCCTCCAGTTCTTCATTCCTGCCCTCCTCTTTTGCCTTCCTTACCCTGCCTCTCTTCTTGCCTGCCTTACTCTGTCTCCCATCTTGCTACTCTCATCCTGGTTCCCTTTGCCTACCTTATTTCTTTCCTACCTGCTCTCTCTCTCTCTCTCTCTCTCTCTCTCTCTGCGGGTTTTATGTGGTCGATCTATTTAATGTTACTGTGAGGACTTCTATGTGTGACCGGGAGAGAGAGAGAGAGAGAGAGAGAGAGAGAGAGAGAGAGAGAGAATTAATGTGAATTATGGATCAAGAACAATGGGAGACAAATAATAGGTGAATAAAAGAAAGAAGGAGAAGAAGAAGGAGGAGGAGGAGGAGGGAAATAAAAGAGAATGGTAAAAATCTCTCTCTCTCTCTCTCTCATTTTCTACTCTCCTTTTTTCATCTTTCCCTTTCTACCCAGTTCACTTCACTCTTACATACATCCTCTTTTTCTTCTTTTCTTTCTCTCCTCTCACATTTAATTGTCTCCACTCTCATTCTTTTCTCCATTTTCTTCTCCCTCTTCTGTTTCTCTCCTCTCTTACCCTTTCCTCTCTTCTCTTCTCTCAATATTCTTTCATTGTACTCCATCACAATCGTCTCCTCTCCTTTCTTCTCTTCTTTCTCTTTACTCTCATTACATCGCATATCGTGCTTCTTCATTTTCTTATTTTCTCCCTCCTCTCCTCTTTTCTCTCCTCTATCAGTCTCTCTCTCTCTCTCTCTCTCTCTCTCATTTACTCCTTCCAGACGCTTAATTGCAATTTATGAATTAAGTTTGTGCTTTGTAAACTTTTCTCTCTCTGTTCACTCTAATTCTCACTCACTCACTTTCTCTCTCTCTCTCTCTCTCTCTCTCTCTCTCTCTCTCTCTCAACGACGGTGAACTAGAGTGAAGCTAGAAAAAATATGAAGGACAAGGAGAAAATAAGAGGGAGGAGGGAAAGGAGAAAACGAAGAGCAGAAAACGAAAGGAGAGGAAAAAGAGGAAAAGAAAAGGAGGGGAAAGAGAGAAGAGGGAGAGAGACGAAAGGAGTATGAAGGATGAAGATAATGAACTAGAAAGAAGTAAGGAATAAAATCAAACAAAGAAGGAAGGAAGGAAGGGAAGGGAAGGGAAGGGAAGGAAGGCAGGAACAATAAAAACGAGAAGGAAGGAACAATAAAAACGAAAAAAAATGAATGAAGGAAGGAAGGAAAGGAGGAAGGAAGGGACTGAATGAAAGACCGAATGAAGGAAACGAAGGAAATGAAGGAGGGACGAAGTACATGAACCCACTCGCCAAACCGGTAAAAAAAATTAAGTCTCCCCTTTCTCCTTGTTAATGTATGGAAGCGCGTCAAGGGAGGTGTTTTGAAGGGGTGGGAGAGAGAGAGAGAGAGAGAGAGAGAGAGAGAGAGAGAGAGAGAGAGAGAGAGAGATGAGGTAGACAAGAACGCAGATTAGATTAAAGAAAGGAAAAAAAAGGGGGGGGTATCATTAAAAGAGAAGGAGGGGGAGGAGAGGAGGGAGGGGGAGGAGAGGAGGGAGGAGGGAGGAGAGGAGGGAGGAGGGGGAGGAACAGCGGTGGTGAAAATTTCCTCCACAATGAATTCAACTTCTCTCTCTCTCTCTCTCTCTCTCTCACACACACACACATCCTTCCTTTATAACCTTCCTCCTTTTCCTTTCTTTTCCATCCCATCTCTACTCTCCCCCACCTCTCTCCATCCTTTCCCTTTCTTTCCCTCTCTTGCACCCCCTCCCTCTCCTTCCCTCTTTTTTTTCCCTCTCTCCTCCACACCACTCACTCCCTCTTTTCCTTGCTCCATGCTCTCTTCTCTTCTCTTCTCTTCTCTTCCCTTCCCTCCCCTTCCCTTCCCTTCCTTTCCCTCCCCTCTCCCTCCCAAAGCCGGCCATTCTTTCAAGTCTGGCGATCAAGGCCTTCTTTACCCGGCTGTGATTGTGCCTCTGACCAAGGGGGTAGGGGGAAGGGGAGGGAGAAGAGGGAGGGGGCAGAAGGGGGGATGAGGGAGATGAAAGGAGAGAAGGAAGGGGTAGGTAAATGAGCGGGGGAGGAGGGAGGGGATGAAAAGAAGGGCCAGGGAAATGAGCGTGGGGGAGGGGAAGATGAAAGGACAGGGAAAGAAATGAGAGGGGGAAGTAGGGAGGGGATGAAAGGAAGAAACTGGGGAAAGGGTTGGGGAGAGAGAGAGAGAGAGAGAGAGAGAGTAAAGGAGGCAGCACAAGAGAGGGCGCTGAAAATCTAATCTATTTCTCATTACCGCCCCAACCAACGATTATATCAATACCGAATGAGTTGTGATTGGGAGGCTTTCTTTTTTCCTCTCTCTCTCTCTCACACACATAGGTGGACGTCTGGATTACGATGTGTGTGTGTGTGTGTGTGTGTGTGTGTGTGTGTGTGTGTGTGTGTGTGTGTAATTTACCTGCATGCATGTTCTACGATTAAACCAGTCATTGGATCGACACACCTTTGTCACTGCTTACACACACACACACACACACACACACACACACACACACACACACACACACACACACACACACACACACATCCCACCTCTTAACCTCCCCAAACCCGACCAAACCCAACGTCAAAGAAAAGATAGCAAACACAGGCAATTCCCCTATCACCACAACCTCTAAAAATTCCCACCTACCCCCTATCCCCTTCCCAATCGACTATCCCCCTATCCACCCCCCTTAACCCCTTTCTTGAACCCTGAGGTGGGGGTTTAATGTGAAGCCCCATCCCCTACCCTCCCTCACAACCCCTATTCCCCATTCCCCACTTCACCATTCCCAGCCACCCCTCTATCCCCTCCACCTATCCCACTCTCTCGAGCTCTCTATCCCCTCCACCTATCCCCCTCCCTCGAGCTCTCTATCCCCTCCACCTATCCCCCTCCCTCGAGCTCTATATCTTCTCCACCTATCCCCCTCCCTCGAGCTCTATATCTTCTCCACCTATCCCCCTCCCTGGTGCTCTCTATCCCCTCCACCTATCCCCCTCCCTCGAGCTCCCTATCCCCTTCACCTATCCCCCTCCCTGGTGCCCTCTATCCCCCTCCCTCGAGCTCCCTATCCCCTCCACCTATCCCCCCATCCCTTGAGCCCTGCGGTGTGGGTTCAGAGTATCAACACAAGGCCCTGCTATCAAAGTTCACCTCGCTCCTGTGTTATCAAGATCCTCAACTTAATTAAACAATTCTTAGGTTCGCCCTTTGATGTGGCCAACGGGAAAAATTAATAGGCGAGGCAGCAGCTGGATGGATGGATGGATGGGTGGGTGGGTGGATGGATGGGTGGGTGAAAGAATGACGGATGGATGCATGGGTGGATGGATGGGCGAAAGAATGACGGATGGATGAATGGGTGGTAGGATGGAAGGATGGATGGATGGTTCGACGGACGGATGGGTGGGTGGGTGGGTGGATAGTTGGCAGGTGGATGAGTAAGTGTGTGGTAGTTGTGGTAGTCTGTTGTGTGGAGGAAAATGGTGGATAGATAAATGGCTACCTGAAAACTGAGATTCTGCACCTGGCTGGATGGACGCATTGATGGACGGAGGACAGGCGGACGATTTTGTCAGTAGGTGGGGTGGATGATAACTAGACGACTGTAGCTGGATGGATGGATGGATAGATGGAAGGACGGTTGGGAGGTTGGATGGATGAAAGGACGGTTGGGAGTGAGGATGGATGGATGGATGGATGGATGGATGGATGGATGGATGGATGGAAGGATGGATGGATGGTTGGGTGGATGGATGGATGGTTGGAAGGATGGTTGAATGAATGTGAATGTATGGATACGTAGATTGATGAATGAATGAATGGATAGATGAGATGGGAATTCTTTTACGCAGGCAGGTGTAGGATGGATGAGAACTGGGACTCTGAGATTTTATAGTGGATGGATGGATGGATGAGTGATGGGAGTCAGGGTATTTTGTGCCAAAGTATGTGGAAGGAGGCTGGATGAATGACTAGTAAATACTGATTATGGATGGATAGATGGATGGATGGACAGATGGAAGGATGGATGGATGAGTGGACGGAGGCAAGATCTGAGAGTAGTGCAGGACGTGATGGTAGTGGTGACAGTTATGGTAATGGATAGTAGTGAGATGGGTGGTGAGTGTGAGGAAGAAGAATTTTGTAGTGGTAGCGCGATGGTAATGTGGTGGCAGTGATGCGGTAGTGGCTGTGGTAGAACTGGGATAGGAGTGTGGTGGCGTGGCTGTGGTCGTAATGTGGTAGAAGCTGTGGTAGAATTGTGGTTGGAGTGTGGTAGCGTGGCTGTGGTAAAGGTGTGACAAGGTGGAAAATGAGAAAGACAATGAGATGAGGTGGGGGGTGGAGATGATGACGACGAGAGAGAGAGAGAGACAGAGAGACAGAGACAGAAATCCCAAATGAAACAGAGAAAATGAAAAGAATACAATGAACAAGGAATGATGGCAGAAAAGAGGAAGTAAGGAGGAAGGAAGAAAAGGGATTGGAGAGAAAACTTCCGGGATTAGAGAAGGGAGAGAATGAAGGAGGGAGAGAAGGAGGGAGAAGCCACACAAGCAAAAATATGGAGAGAGAGAGAGAGAGAGAGAGAGAGAGAGAGAGAGAGAGAGGATGGGTGGAAGGACGGAAGGAAGAAGGGAAGGAGGGATGGAGGAAGAGGGAGAAAGAGAGGGAGAGAAGCCCATCCCTGCCCCCCATCCCCACCCTCCAACAATCGATACTGAACTACACGCAACTCTCGCCCTTACCACACCCATCCAGAAAGCTCATTTTGGGAGTGGCTGCGGCTTGCGATGGTCATGTGGTGGTAGTGGTGGTGGTAGGTGTGGTAGTTGTGGTGGTTAGGATGATTAGGTGTGGTGGCTGTGGTGGTTAGGGTGATTATGTGTGGTGGCAGTGCTGGCTGTGGTGGCAGCTGTGGCTAGGATGATTGTGTGGTGGTGGTAGAGGCAGATGTGGTGGTACTGGTGGTAGTTATGGTAGTTAGGACGATTGTATGTGGTTGTAGCTGTAGCAGTTGTATTGTGGTGGTGGTAGTTGTAGTCTCATGGCGGTGGTAGCTGTGGTAGTGGTAGTGGTGACGATGGTAGCTGTGGCAATGCTGATAGTGGCAGTCGTGGTGTTTTGGTGGTAGTTGTGGTAGCCTGAAGTTGTGATAGAGGCAAGTATGGTCATGGCAGTAGTGGTTAGGACTGTGGTGGCTGTGGTAGTGATAGTGGTAGTTGTCATTTCAGTGGTTGTAGTTGTGGTTTGCATTTATTTTGCCATTTAATTTATTGGAGACTAATTTTAGACCTTATGGAGGGATGCCACAGAGGTCAAAATAAGCTAATTAGGACTGCTGGTCGTGAAAAGCCTTAGGTCGATGATTGAAGGTGAAATGGGAGGTCAGAGAGAGAGAGAGAGAGAGAGAGAGAGAGAGAGAGAGAGAGAAATAATAGCTCTACGACCGGCCTTTACAGACGAATAACTGCAATATCCACGATGTTCATGATTGTGGTAAACTGTGGTGGTAGTGGTAGTAGTAGTATGTGCTGGTAGTAGTGGTTGGTACAATATTTGTGGTAGTAATGGTATAAGATTGAGGGTGAGGGAGGAGGAAGGGTGACGGAGAGGTTGAGGTGAGGAAATAATGGGGGAGGGGGAGGTGTAGTGACGAAGGGAGGTGTAGTGAGGGAGGGAGAAGCTGGGATGAGGGAGGAAGAAGCTGAGGTGGGGGAGGTGTGGTGGGGGAGGTGTGGTGAGGGAGGGAGGGGGGAGAAGTTGGGGTGAGGAAGAAGCTGGGGTGGGGGAGGTGTAGTGATGGAGGGAGAAGCTGGGGTGGGGGAGGTATGGTGAAGGAGGAATAAGATGGGGTGGGGGAGGTAAGGTGAGGAAGGGAGAAACTGGGGTGGAGGAGGTAAGGTGAGGGAGGGGTAAACTGGGATGTGGGAGGTGTGGTAAGGAGCGGGAGGGTGAGGTGTGGTAAGGAGCGGGAGGGTGAGGTGTGGTAAGGAGCGGGAGGGTGAGGTGTGGTAAGGGGTGAGGTGTGACGGGGGTTAGGTGAAGGAGTGAGGTTAGGAAGGCCACGGAATTCAGTTTGGGTTAGGGAAGGGAGCGTGTGATGAGGGGGGGTTAAGTGTGGTGAAAAGAATGAGGGAGTAAGGCAGGGTGGGGGTTGGTGGCGGTGAGAGGTGAGGTGAGGTGCAGTGAGGGGGAATGAGGTGTGGTTGGGGGATGAAGTGTGGTGAGTGGAGTAATGGTTGTTGAGGGGGGGGGGGTGAGAGGATGTGAAGTGTGGTGAGAGGTGAAATATGGTGAGAGAATAAGTTGTGGTGAGAGGGGATGTGGTGTGGGGCGAGGTATGGTGAGTGGGGTGAGGTATGGTGAGGGGGGGTGAGGGGGGAGATAGAAATCAATGGTGTTGCGTGTGGTGGGTTCTACCAGGTCAGGACGGGTCAGGGGGAGTCACACTCTCACTCACTTTCATTTACTCATTCATTTTTCTCCTTCACCTGCTCACTTCAACTTTCACTCATTCATTCACCCTGGTTCGCTCATTCAGTTCAGGTTCTTCACTCACTCCCACTCATTCAGTTTTGGTTACTTACTCACTTCCACTCATTCGTTTTCTTGTTCAACTTTACACTCACTCGCTTACATTCTCCCTGTCACTAACTTTCACTTCCTCCCACTCATTCATTGTCCTAAATAATTTTCCTTCGTCATCATCACCACAATCAGTACCACAATATCGCATAAAATTTAAAATTATCATTAACACATTTTCTTTAATATTATTTGTGCTATTGCTACTACTACTAATACTACTACTACCACTATTACTATAACTACTACTACTACTACTACTACCATCACTACCGTCACCACCATTACTTTACCTTTTTTTAAATTTTCCGGTCAATATTTCATCACTTTCTCCATCATCACTATCATCACAATATTGCTCTCCATCATCCCCATTAAATTTACACACACACACAAAATCAGGACTCTGTCATCACCATCATCACATCAATCTACACTATCACCATCATTATCACCATTTTCTTTAATCACTATCATCACTGTTATCTTCACCAGGATCATCATCAACACATCACTTCTGCTTAACTACGAATCACCATCCACCGAGAGAGAGAGAGAGAGAGAGAGAGAGAGAGAGAGAGAGAGAGAGAGAGAGAGGTGGGGGGGGAATTGGGGGAATTTTATCCTCCACGTTATAATTATTACTGGCTGAATAAGCCAGATTTGACCTAGGCCTGGAATACCTTTATTATTATTATTATTATTATTATTACCATTATTATTATTATTATTATTATTATTACTACTACTACTACTATCACCACCACCACCACCACCACCACCACTACTACTACTGCTACCACCACCACAACCACCACCACCACTATAGTTTCCTGATGGATCACTACCAATATATACTACCTCAAACCGCTACGTATTAATTTTTGGAGTGAATTTAGGACCCGTGGCGTCTCTTCCATCATAGTGTATTTCTGAGTGCATTACGTTAATACTGAGTTGTTGGTTAATTGGCCTGGGTTTCGGGCCAATTAAGAACTTAAATATAGCCATTTTGATATTTAACAGTGACTTGTTATTATGCTGCTGCAGTTACTTACTACTAAAGCTATTACTACTGCTACTACTACTACTAAAGCTATTACTATTACTACTACTATCACTACTAATAATAATACTATTATTACTACTACTGATACTATTACTACTACTACTAATAATAATAATAATAACAACAACAATAACAATAAATAATAGTAATTTTGAAATAATAAAACCTATAACAAAATACAACAACAGTTATTACCAAAATGATCAGTATTACTAGCCAATCCTTGTCATATTACCAGCATACACGGACGCACAGCAGTGCATTAATTAACCCCGACACAGATAAGAGATCCTTGTGGCCCAATGACGTAATTTTATGCATTATTATTATTATTTCCTGTTACACCCTTATCAGTTATCTCCTCAGTAATTACCCTGACCTTAATTACACCTTCAACGACAATGACATAAATAATGATATCGCTGGCACACCTGTTGTGATTAGCTGACTGACTGACTGCCTTACTGAATACTTGTGACTGAAATACTGACTGATTAAACAACTGACACACACAAACTCATACAGACACACAGCAAACATAAACGGCAAAGAGCTGCAGACACTACTACCGCAGACAGACAGACGATAGAGAAAAACACAGAAAAGACACAGACACACAACAGAGACTGCAGCGACAGACAGACAGACAGACATACACACCAAACAGAGAAAGAAAAACGACACACAGAGGAGAAAACAGACACAGGCAGACACAGCAGACTGCCAGACAAAGAGACATTAAGCAGACACACAAATAAACATACAGCCAGCCACACAGACAAACACTGACTGCCTGACACTACCGTCGGTAAATATAAATTATCGTTTGTTCAACCTCGGCGATTAAATGTTGAGAGAGAGAGAGAGAGAGAGAGAGAGAGAGAGAGAGAGAGGCGGGCGAACTTTATCGATTGCTAGCGTTGCTGAGCTGATCTGCCTGGCTCTCCCTCCCTCTCCCCACCCCCCCTTCTCTCTCTCTCTCTCTCTCTCCCCTTTTTCTACCTCTAACTCTGTCTTTCCATATCCACCTCAATCAGAATTTTCACAATACAGTATCTTTCATTCCCTTTCCAATCCTCTCTCTCTCTCTCTCTCTCTCTTTCAACAATTCACAGTGTCACTCCTCCCCATTTTCCTAGACAGCTGACAGCCAATGGCCCTGGAGGGCGGGGGAGACAGCCTTTAACTGTACACGTATTTATTCATATTTTGTGATAAGAAACAAGTCTCTCTCGTAATATATATATATATATATATATATATATATATATATATATATATATATATATATATATATATATATATATATATATATATATATATATATGAGGGATGACCTTGATAGGACCGTAACTCTCTCTCTCTCTCTCTCTCTCCTTTGCGGCAATAATTTAGGCTAATACTGTTTTTCATTCACTCTATCTGTTTATCTATCTGCCTATCTACCTTCATATCGCTAATCGGATTGATCTGGAGGGTCGTGTACAGCTTAGAGAGAAAGAGAGAGAGAGAGAGAGAGAGACGCATTTTTCATACAGTGCCAACAGAAGCACGGTTTTTCAGTGGCCCAAATTCTGCACAATCCGTTCAGCCAATCATTTCAGTGGACAGACCTCTCTCTCTCTCTCTCTCTCTCTCTCTCTCTCTCTCTCTCTCTCTCTCTCTCTCTCTCCTAGCTTTTTTTTATACTTCTATGTCTAGGGTATAAGTTTTTCAATTAAGGCCGGACAATCTCGCTGGTATGGGGTTATCTATGTTGACTCTCTCTCTCTCTCTCGTCGTCTTTCTCACTGCGCCCTTTACCTCCCTTATTCTTTTTATTGCCTCCTCTTTCATCTCCCTCCCCCTCTAACTCACTACGCTCTCTCTCTCTCTCTCTCGCTCCAGTAATACATCTGCTTCATTCCACCGTCGCCTGCCATATGTTTCGCTTCAATTCCCTTCTCTACTCTTGTTCATCTCTTCCCCTTCCCCAAACCTACTCCCCACCACTGTCCTTCCCTTTTACCCCACCCTCTGTTCATCTGCCATTCCCCTACCCTGTTCTTCTTCCCCCTTCCCACCCTTATTTTCCCCCTTCCCATCCCTCTTTTTCCCCCAATTCCCATCCTTCTTCTCCCCATTCCCGACATTTGTTCTCCTTCAGTTTTCCAGTCCCCCCCCCCTCCTCCTCTCCCATCATACACATATTCTCCTCCCCATTACCCACCCCTTTTCTTTCGCCTCCCCAACCTTTCTCTCCCCTGTTTCCCCATCACCGTTCTTCAAATAAACAGATCCGTCTTTCTTTCACTACGATGACGTGTCTTAAGCTGATTCTCACTTCTTTCACGCCATTTTATTCAGCTTAGCACAGGTTTCTCGAAAATCATCTCCCACGCTGAATAAAACGTCCGCATAAAGCAAGAAAAAAGTGAAGAAAGGTGAAAAGTGGAAACAAAATAAGTAATCTGACATAAGGGGTTAATTCTGAACTGCAAAATTTCCTCGTCAGTTTTTCAATACTGTATGATGGTATGGAGATAGTATAGTGTACATCATTTCCACTCGTCATTTCTGTCCCGTAAAATTTCCACGTCAGTTTTTCATGTTGTATGGCGGTCCACATTTTTCCTTTCTAACAGCTTCAATTGGAGGGATTGGTGAATGGAGGGGGGGGGGGTATTTTTCTTTTCTTTTTTCAGTAACTATTTTTTTTTTTCAGTGACTACTTAACTAAACATAATGAATTCAATACAGTACAACCGAACACTGGACATCAAAATAACCTTGAAGGATCTATGGGTTTGCTATTTTCCTGTTCTTATTGACTGTTTTCCAGATATTTTCCTCTCCCTGTCCTAACGCCCTATGTCTGTCGTTCAAGTGCTCTTTCCCATGTCCTATGTCCGTCCCTCCTCTGTTCTTCCTCCTGCCCCATCCTCGAATTTCACCCACCCATCACCCATTCATGTCTCCAGCACTATGATCGCATTGCAAGTGGCGCATTATATTTATCTTTTATTTATTTTCCGTATTACACCTTTTCTTCTAACTTAACTATATCGTTTCATTATCGACACAGTTTGCTTTAAGAACGCACAAGGGAATATCGCGTTGTAAGGTGAAGAATAAGCCGCTAACGAAGAGATGTTACGGTCCCTAGTCTCCAGGTCAGATCAGGTGGCTGTCGGTGGTGTTGCCTTTCCATCACCACCACCAGGTACTGTGATGGCATTTGCAGGAGAAGAAGGGGAAGAGAGGAGGGAGGAAGATGAAGAGGGGGGAGACAGGAGGAAAGAAGAACAGGGGAAGAGAGGAGGAAAGAAGAATACAGGAAGAGAGGAGGAAAGAAGAGGAGGAAGACAGGAGGAAAGAAGAATAAGGGGAAGAGAGGAGGGAAGAAGAATAAGAAGAGAAGAGGAAAGAATAATAAGGGGAACAGAGGAGGGAAGACGAAGAGGGGGAGAGAGGAGGAAGAAGAATAAGGGGAAGGGAGAAGGGAAGAAGATAATGAGGGGGAAGAGATGAGGAAAGAGAGAGAAAAGGGGGAAATAGTAAAGGACAGGGAAGAGACGTGGAAAAAAAAAGAGAAAAGGGGGGGAGATAATGAGGGAAGGGGAAGAGTGAAGGGAAGGGGGAAGGAAAGAGATAGGGATTTGAGTCAACGCTATGGGAACGAAGGGTCTGTGGTGTTTCCTTCAGCTGAATAAAATCGTCTGGAGGTTAGAAAAAATCCTCCAAAGTTTCCAGCACCCCAGGAAGCCAACCCCCCCAAGCTGACCGCATTTAAGCCTTGGGTTCTGTGACGGGGAAGTGGGGGGGACTCCGGCTTTTTTCTCGGGGGTGACCTGCTCCTTACGTGACAACATTCAACTCTCTCTCTCTCTCTCTCTCTCACACACACACACACACACACAAACAGCCCCTATCTGTCCATCTACATCCATTCTTGTCCACCTACTGTATTCCTATCCATAACTTCCATCCTATCCACCAGTTCTGTTTTATCCATCTATATCTATCCTGTCTATCTACTTCCCTCGTCTGCTACCCTGTCTACCATCCTGACAGTTCGTTTGCCTACCTGTCTCTCTGCGTGTCTAACAACCCGTCAGTTCGTCCGCCTTCCTGTCTGTCTACCTGCCTGTCAGTTTGTCCGTTTGCCTGCCTGTCTTTCTGCCTGTCTGCCTACTGCCTGCCTGCCTCCGCCGTGTGACCTACAGGGCCCCTTCGATCCTACACCGGCGCGGCCCCAAAATATAGCGACTTCTGCACGCTAGTTCCCTCCCCCCTCCACCACCACCACATCTCACCTCACTCCACCACTGCTACCACCATGACCACACCTCACTCCACCACTGTTACCACGACCACACCTCACTCCACCACTGCTACCACCACCATACCTCACTCCACCACTGCGACAACCACGGCACCTCACTCCACCACTGCGACAACCACCACACCTCACTCCACCACTGCTACCACCACCACACCTCACCTCACTCCACCACTGCTACCACCACCACACCTCACTCCACCACTGCTACCACCACCACACCTCACTCTACCACTGCTACCCCCACCACACCTCACTCCACCACTGCGACAACCACCACACCTCACTCCACCACTGCTACCACCACCACAGCTCACTCAACCACCACCACACCTCACTCCACCACTGCTATCACCACCACACCTCACACCACCACTATCACATCTCACTCCATCAACACCACCGTCACACATCATTCCACCGCCATCGCCACAATTTCATTCACCTCTCTCCACCACATCAACCATCACCATACCTAACCTACTCCCCTTCCCCACACCTTTCACCACTGCCACCATCACCACACCACCCTTCACCACTACACTACCACCAAACGTACTCTCTCTCCACCACTACTGCCTCCATCACAACTACCAACTCCACAACTCTAGTTCACTTCAAATTAGAATTCACTCGACCACGATTCAAACTCTTCCACACCAGCCGATACTCCCTCACTCCAACTCTAGGACCTGTAACTTTAAATAATTTCAAAGGAGAATTATAATTACAGGTGATGAATGAAAGTGAAGGTGTATGGGTAGGTGTGGATGGGTGTGGGTCAAGGCGAAGTGTAATTCTATACCGGAAAGGATTATACGTTTGCCTCTCATCCACCACACCTACACCTACCACCAAATCTACACCTGCCTGCCTTCCTTCCACCACTGCCACCACATCTACACCTGTCCTCCTTCCACCACCACCACCACATCTACACCTGCCTTCCTTCATCACCACCTTCACCACTGCCACACCTCACACCTACTACCACCACCTACCTTCCTACCACCATCACCATCAACACTACTCTCTTTCCTTCCCTTCTTTTACAAACAATATTAAACTGACTTTTTCTCACCTACCACCACTGCAACTAGACCTACCACTGCTGCAACTACCAATATATCTCACATTACCGTTACTACCACTGTATCCACTATCTCTACTACTACCACCACCACTCTCATAACCACTGCCTCATTAACCACTAAAGCCATCTACGTTCCACCACCACCACCACGTGAGTAACCAATCAACACACTACCACAACTACCACCATACTGCTTCCGGCACAACTGTCACTACCATCATCCATATCACCGTTTCAATCACACTACCATTTATTACCACAAACATCACTACCACAACAACAACATACTACTACCACAACTACAACCACACTACAATCTGTAAGGGCACACTACCACAACCACATCGCAGTCAACACAGCAACACTACCACAGCTACAATCACACAAACATGCTACCACAATTACAACCACACAAACACCACCAATACAAACAGAACAAAACGGCCATAAACTCAAACACACTGCGGTACCTAATCAGCAATCACGCCACAACCACAACAATCACCACCGCAGCTCCAAATCACACAAACACCACTACCACCAACAATCAACAACGAGGCCACTACCGGCACCGCAACTACCACAACTACCACAGCGGGTGACACTAATACCACCATCACCACCACAACCGCCACAATTACTGTCACTCACACAACCATCTTACCTGCCCTCCCCCGCCCAGGTGTGGTGAAGGGGTGAGTGAGGGAGGCGAGGCTGAAGGTGGATGAGGGGGTGTGGGAAGGTAGGCGATGAGGAAGGGGTGATGGGTAAGGATGGGGTGGGGTGAGGTGGGTGAGGGGATGAGAGAGGGGTGGGGTACAGTAGGGGATGAGGAAAGAGTGACAGGCAGGATGTAGCAAGGGGTGACGTGTGGTGAGACAGGAGTGAGAAAGGGTGAGGAGTGAAGGAGGAGAGAGGGACTGGGCGAAGGGGCGATAGAGTGAGATGTGGTGATGGAGTGTGGTGAAAGGGTGAGATGTTCTGCGGAAGAGATAGAGGTGGTGAGAAAATGAGGTCTACTGGGGGTGAGAGAGGTGTGGTGGGAGACAGAGAGGTGTGGCAAGGCGATGAGTAAATGCTGGTGAGGTATGGTGAATGAGTTGAGGTTAGGTGAATTGGAAGACGTGTGGTAAGAGAATGAGATGCGTTAAAGAAGTTATGAGGGAGAGAGAACTGTGGTGAGAGATAGTGAGGTGTGGTGAATGAGGTGAGACTAGGTGTGTGGGCAGAGGTGTGGTAGGTGAATGAGATGAGGTAACGGACTGAGGTTTTATGAGGTAGAGAGGTGTGGTGACAGAGAGTGAGGTGTGGGTAAAGCGATGAGTGAGTTAGAACTGGTGAGGTGTGGCGAATGAGGTGAGGTCAGGTGTGTGTGGGCGGAGGTATGTGGTAAGGAGGCCAAGGTATGCAAATGAAAATCAAAGTGTAAAAATAGCAGTGTTGATCCTAAATTCCTTGCCACCCACGCCTCAATATCCATTCATTCACCCATTCGCTTCAATCTCCAACACTATTATACGCAAGTGTTTACCTGTGTAGCTCTCGCCCACACTTTCATTTGTCGGCTTATATACAGCATCCTATCTTTTATAAACCACGACGTCTTACTCTTCTATACCGCACACTTACACGTCATCATCATCATCATCATCCAAACTACACAACTTTATTTACTCGTGTATGACCCACTTTCAATTTGTTCCCTAGAGTGTTTGCTTTAGATACCTTGCCATTCATATCTAAACACCAATAAAACACCTCTGCATTACTCATATATAACCCACACGTTTTTCTTTTTGTACTTCACTTTCTACTCCCTCATTCGCTCAATTTAAAGTCGTCTTCTAGGGGGGAAAATGCGACTCAGACCAGATTAATAGTCAGTTTTAACCCTTTCAGCCAGAAGACGTATTTTTCACTATTCTTCCTATTGTCCAGGGATTTAATTCACCCAAAGGATTATCTCTAGGATCGAAGAAAATACTGAAGGCTAAATCTAACTCTCTAAAACTCCCTTAATCACGAAATCGTCTGGAGGTAGCAAAGAATAACGCAGGTCATCGTAGTGAAGGTGTGAACCCCCGTGCAGTCAATAGGTAAAAATCTATCCTTTCTTCCCTTAACATGTCCTCATTTTCTTCCTTTACCGTGTCCTCATTTTCTTCCTTTACCGTGTCCTCATTTTCTTCCTTACCAGTGTCTTCATTTTCTTCCTCAACCGCAGCCTAAATTAAAACATCCAGTTTTTACAGGCTCAATTTCCTTCCCTCTCTTCCCCTCCCTCCTCTTCCCCTCATATCCCCTTCTTCTCCCACCCTTAACCGTCCCCTCCGCACCCACATCTCCCTTTCCTCCCCACCCCATCCTTTCCTCCCCTTCTTCCCTTACCCTCCTTACTCATCACTCCTCCTCCCAATTCCCCTCTCTTCCCCTCCCCCATCCCACACAGCCCTCTCCATCACTCCTCCTCCCAATCCCCCTCTCTTCCCCATCCCACACAGTCTCCCCCTCATCACTCCTCCTCCCAATTCCCCTCTTCCCCTGCCCCATCCCACACAGCCCCCTCCCACTCCCCCACAACATCTGCCCCACACTAATTACTCGACCAAGGCTAAAAATTCTCCCTTGCTCCCCTTCTCTCCCCTCTTTCCTCCCCTTCCTCTTTCGTGCTTAGGCTATGATTCTCTCTTCCTCTATTTCTCTCCTTCCTTCCCTCCTTTACCACGCTGCTCCCTTCTCTCTCTCTCTCCTTTTCTCCCTTTCTTCCCTCCTTTACCACTTTTCTCTCTCTCTCTCTCTCTCTCTCTCTCTCTCTCTCTCTCTCGTTCTTCCTTCCTTCTTCATTTTTTCTCTTTTCCTTCCCTTTCCTTCGTCATTATCTCCCTCTCCCCTTTCACATGCATCCTCTCTCTCTCTCTCTCTCTTCCCCGTCGGCTTCTCTACGCTACCTCACTTCGAACCACACTGTACCGGATATATTCCCGGGTTCTCCACGGCTTCGGATACGGATGGGCGCAGTTCGGATTCGGACGTATGCAAGTCGGATGAAGAACGCACACGGATACATTCACACACACACACACACACACAAAGATTCGGAAGATTAGGGTCTCTCTCTCTCTCTCTCTCTCTCTCTCTCTCTCTCTCTCTCTCTCGAGTAATTTGAAGTCCTTGTCTTTAATCGACTTAGCATTTTTAAAGCAATTTTTAGTTTTTTCCTTCCACTACTTTCATAAACTCTCTCTCTCTCTCTCTCTCTCTCTCTCTCTCTCTCTCTCAATTCTCATTTACCCCCATCCATTCATCCTCACATATCCCCATTTTCCTTATTACAATTCCCTTTCTTCCTCTCACTCACCTCTCTCTCTCTCTCTCACGTAGCAAGGAGACTATAGGGGGAGGGGGAGGGGAAAAGGGTGTGGAGAAGGGGAAGGGTTGAATAAGATGGGAGGGGGGCGAGCGGGGAGAGGATGGGGGTAAGACAGGGAGGGTAGGGGGAGAGAGGGGCAAGAGAGGGGAAAGAGGAGGGGGTAGAGCCACTAACAACACAATATACGACCTTCTTCACCGGCCATTTCGTAAACAAGGCTTTTCGTAAACGAGAGAGAGAGAGAGAGAGAGAGAGAGAGAGAGAGAGAGAGGGGCACACAAGGAAATACAGAGGTAGGGAATTTAGTGAAGGAAGGAAGGAAGGCAGACAATGAATGAATGAAGTGAATGAAAGAAGGGTGACTTGCAGTACAGGAGGGGATGCAGTGAAGAAAGACAATTATTAAAAGGAAGGAAGAACGTGAAGGAAGAAAGGAGGACTGAAAGAAGGAAGGAAAGAAGGAATGCCGTGAAGACAGGACATTCTCGGAAGATCTGACAACGCAGGAGGAATCAGCAACTCACGATGTTGGTAGACGCGATAGTGGTAGTTGTGGTAGTGGAACAGTGGTAGTTGTGGTTGTGATTGGTCCTTAGTGTGGTAGGCGTGGAAGTGGTAGGTGTAGTTGTGAGCGATGATGGTGGTTGTGATAGGTCCCGTGGTAGTGGTAGTTGTGGTCGTGACAGTGGTGATGGTTAAGGGAGTGGTAGTTGAGGTGGCAGATCTAGGACGGTGGATGATGGTAGCAATAATGGTGGTAAGTGGAATGGTGGTAGTGGTTCTAACAATGTTCTGGACTGAAGTTAAGGTGGTGGAATAATACTGTTTAGACTGATAATGGTAGTAATGGCAGTAGTAGTAGTAGTAGTAGTAATTGTTAGTTTCAATTTAATAATAATAATAATAATAGTAGTTGTAGTAGTAGTAGTAGTAGTAGTAGCAGCAGTGAAGGTGGTGGTAGTAGTGGTAGTAATAACTGCAGTCGTATTATTAGTAACACTATTACCGTAGCAGCAGTGTTTGTGGTAATGGCTTTCAAGGGGGGAGGGGCAGGGCAGGGGGTGGGGGGGTGAGAAGAGGGGGGGTAGAGGTAACAGCTTTGTAATTGCATCTTCATCAATTCTCTTCCCCTTCCCCTCCCCTCCTCACCATCCCCTCTCCTTCCTTGCCTCCCCATAACTCTCCCCTCGCCTCGCCTCTCCTCCCCTCCCCTCCCCTCTCTTTTCCCTGCTCACTCTCCTTCCCCTCCTCATCCTAACCCCTATTCCCCTCCCCCTGCTCTTCTTCCTCTTCACCCAAGCTCTTACTCCCCCTCCCTCCCTCTTTATACCTCCCTACCCAAACTCTCTCTCTCTCTCTCTCTCTCTCACTCTACCATAATTCCTGTCCTAAACTTTCTGACGTCCTTCAACTACCAATCTCTTTCCTTCCTTCTTCCAATCTCCCCTCCTCCTCCAGCTCCTTCCTTTACAAACATTCCTCCTCCTCATCCTCACCCTCCGCGCCCGACTGTCATCCTGCAGGTGGATGCGGAGGGTGCGAAGTGTGAGTGTCAGGGGTAGGGTTGCGGGGGGGGGGGGGGAAGGACGAGACCATAGTGTGATCTCAGGGATAAGAGGCTGAATAGGGAGGCTGCCAGAGATCGAGCAGAGTGGTGACCTAGGCGGCAAGACCAACACATCAACTATAAGATTATTATTATTATTATTACTAGTGAATATCCGCAAAAATTTGCGAGAGTCTCGCCTTGCTGCTGATTATCGTTACAGTGTTGAAAAAATGATGTTCGCATATATTTGCGCGTCGCGATTTCCGACAGTTTCGCGCCGTCGCGTCACGAGGAATTGCAAAAATGTTTGTTTCACTTTTTCTGACACTCCCAGGCATTATCCCGACCCAGAGTAAATAGAATAAGGTCGATATCTATTGCTGTTCTCGTGAAAGAAACGAACAAACGCACACACACGTACACAGCATCATCATCATCATCATTTTTGTTATTCCGTATTTAAACTGCTCTTTTTCCTCCTCCTCCCCCTATTCCTCTTTTTTTTTTTTGCCTTCTTGAAACTCCCAATATCCTCTCAACTCTCTTCTTTTCCTCCTATAATATTTTCCACCTAATTCCTCTTACTTCTGCTCCTCCTCTTCCCAGTCCTTTTTCCTTTCCTCCCTCCACCAAACAGTTCACCTTCCCTCCTTCCTCCTCTCCATTTATCCTTCCTTCTTCCTCCTCCTGCTCCGTTTTCTTGATCGCTTTCTCTTCCTTTTTCCTCATCTATTCCTACTCTTTAAGACATTTATCCTTCTTTCCTTCCTCCTTTCATTTTATTCTTTCTTCCTCCTCTTCCTCTACTTCCTCTTATCCCTCCTCCTTCTCCTCCTCCCAATTTTTATCATTTTTCCTCCTCCGTCCGTCATTAAGGTGCCTTTAGCAAGCATAACCTAATTCTCTCTCTCTCTCTCTCTCTCTCTCTCTCTCCTTTTACCACCACTCTTTCTCCCTCTACTCTCCCACCATCCCTTCCAAACCCTCCCTCCCCCTCACTCTCTCCTCCTTCCCTTTCTTTCTCCACACTCCTCCCTTCCTCCTCCATCTACTTAACATCCCTCCTAACTCTCTCACTCTTTCCATTTTCTCCCCTCCCAAAGGACCTCTCTCTCTCTCTCTCTCTCTCCGGTAAAGGAAAAGTATGTTTGCTTTTCTGAGTGTGTAGAAGAGATTGTGTGTGAGAGAGAGAAGGATGTGTGTGTGTGTGTGTGTGTGTGTGTGTGTGTGTGTGTGTGTGTGTGTGTGTGTGTGTGTGTGTGTGTGTGTGTGTGTGTGTGTGTGTGTGTGTGTGTGTGTGTGTGTGTGTGTGTGTGTGTGTGTGTGTGTGTGTGTGTGTGTGTGTGTGTGTGTGTGTGTGTGTGTGTGTGTGTGTGTGTGTGTGTGTGTGTGTGTGTGTGGTCCCAGTCAACAGCGGCTGGCCAAACACACCAAAAATGGACTCAGGGTAAAATATCGAGAGAGAGAGAGAGAGAGAGAGAGAGAGAGAGTGCAGGAACGTCAGAGAAAGCCTTAAAAGGAATATTGTCTCTCTTATCGCTTCCTATCTTTCCCCGGAGAAATATTTGCCTCTTCCTCACAATTATTATCTTTACCCTGACAGATAATACTCCTCACATTAAACATTCTTACCACAATAAATATTTTTCCACATAATACTCTTCTCTTTTATAATACTCTTATTTCCCATCGTTACCTTTAGATATAACGCTACCATCTCAACTTGTACCGAATCTAGAATATATATTTTTTCTTTTTCTTTCCCCCATTCAGTTTCTCTCCTTACTTTTACCTATTATATTTAACGTTAAGAGAATTCCTTTTTCATCCACCTCGCCAAAAATGTACTTAACTCTCATAAGGTACATTGAAATACTGGTTGATTTGCTGGACTTGGTGCCTCCCTGTTTTTTCTTGCCTTTTTCTAATCTTTACTCTCAAGGAATGATACGCTCTCTGGCAAATCTTATCTGTAACTTAGATAAAATGGCTGTCTTTCTTGCGGTATACCTCTCTTACCCTGCATCTTCCTATCTTAAGCATCCCCGACTGGTTTTGTGTGTGTGTGTGTGTGTGTGTGTGTGTGTGTGTGTGTGTGTGTGTGTGTGTGTGTGTGTGTGTGTGTGTGTGTGTGTGTGTGTGTGTGTGTATTCGTACTACTACCAGTCGATTTTATTACGATTTTTTTCCAATTTTTTCTTGATGCTGCCCGTCGATTTAATTGAAACTGAACGACCTCCTAGCACTGAAAGAGGATATCCCACCACATTCCTGCTCTCACTCCCACATTTTCACCCCTTCCTTCCCCATTCCCCCCCCCCCACACTCTTCCACACCAACTCCACCGATCTCACTCCACAACCCCTATCACCGCCATAACTTCCTCCCCTTCCACCCCCACACCAACCTTTCTCATACACCCCATTACTCCCCTTCTCCCTACATCAACCCATCACAACTCCCCCCTCCTCTCATCCAAATCGGTCGTCTCCTCCACCACAACCCCCTCTCTCCTCCAACCCCCTGTTCTTCACCACATCAACTCCCCCTCCATTTGCAATGCCTCTTCCCCACTCACCACCACACCAATCCTCCCCATCCACTCTCCCCCTCACCAATCCTCCCCATCCACTCTCCCCCTCACCAATCCTCCCCATCCACTCTCCCCCTCACCAATCCTCCCCATCCACTCTCCCCCTCACCAATCCTCCCCATCCACTCTCCCCCTCACCAATTCTCCCTATTCACTCTCCCCCGCAACAATCCTCTCCCCACAACCCTCCACACAAGCCCACCCCCCTCTACAATCCCCCCACTCACCCCCACACTAACCTCTGTCCCTCTGCTCCAACCCTTCCCCCAAAAGAACCAGCATAATCTGTAATTCTAATTCCTTCTGTAACCCACCTAGTCACCTTGGAGCCGATGCTATTTCCTGAAGTCCCCAACCCACACACACACACACACACACACACACACACACACACACACACAGATAGACAGGCAGACAGATAAATTGTTAGTCGGATTGATATACGGGCCTATGACAAGTAATAAAAGACCAGGTATATCAACAGGGAGCGGATGGATGGATGGATGGATGGATGGATGGATGGATGGATGGATGATGGATGGATGGATGGATGGATGGATGGATGGATGATGGATGGATGGATGGATGGATGGATGGATGGATGGATGATGGCGGGGTGGATACTTGGGCTGATAGATGGACAGATGGATGTGTGAGGACGAGAGGCAGAGAGAAAACTGACGAAAGGATGGAAGAAGAGGACAGGAGTGGATGAAAGAAGAGGTGAGGAGGAAGAAAGTATAGCTAGGATTATTGTAAAAAAAATAAATAAATAAAATAAATAAATAAATAAATGGAGGCTTCAAAATGGTTGGGACAATGCAAAATACACACACACACACACACACACACACACACACACACACACACACACACACACACAGCAATAACAACCACCCATTTACAACACAACAGTGAAAGGCAACACTCTAAAACCCCAAAGCACTGCACTACTTGCCTCATACACCGCGATATTACACTGTTCTTCACACACACACACACACACACACACACACACACACACACACACACACACACACACAGCAATAACAACCACCCATTTACAACACAACAGTGAAAGGCAACACTCTAAAACCCCAAAGCACTGCACTACTTGCCTCATACACCGCGATATTACACTGTTCTTCACACACACACACACACACACACACACACACACACACACACACACAATACCTCCAAACTACACTTTACCGTAGACTCCACACTTACTATCTACCTCATCGTGCCATAACCTACATTCTTAAGTAAAACCCAACTAGTATGCACCATCCCACACCACCACTATCAAAAACACACCACACCAACATCACAATCATACTACACAAAGCACAGTATCACCATCGCTACTATATATCCTACATTTACACCAACACACCACAACTACCACACCAGACTACACCACCACTACAACCAAATCACCGACACCACACCACACCCACACCATACTACCCCAAAACCACATCACACCCACACCCTACATGTTACCACAGAACCATAACCACACCATCACACAATTGACATAAAACCAAACCTCCACCATTCTTATAACCACACTACCAATACTGCTGCACTACACCATACCACGACTCTCTCTCTCTCTCTCTCACACACACACACACACACACACACACACACACACACACACTCAAACTAGCACATTACACACATTCCTACGCAAAATCATTACCACAACACTCTACCACCTCAATACCATCAAGCAAATACCACAGTCACACTATCACACCACGCCACACCCCAACACCACATCAAACCAAACACCACCCCACCCCACCCCACACTACACCACACCACACCTCACTTAACTTTACAGTAAACCACACAAACTCATCACATTACCAACTCTACCCACCACCACCATATCACACACCACACCACATTATACTACCACACCACACTTCAGCAATGCACAATCTCCACCACACCACCATGTCACCACACTTCAAACTACCACACAACCACTCCACTACCAACACAGTAACTCTACCCCACCACTACCACAGCTTACCAAACTACTGTACCACATGTACATCACGCTATTATCTCATTACGCCAAACCACCACAAAACATCACAGCCCACCGCATTGCCACACACCGACCTCCCACAACCTACAACACCATACCACACACTACGATCTTATACCATACAGACACGTCAACCCAACACACTACACACAACACACCATACCAACATCACACATCACACCACACCACACTGCATCGCACTACACAGACCACACCACACTTCACTGCACCATACCACCCCACTCCACACCGCACCACGCCACACCACACCACGTCACACTGCCACAACACACCTCATCACGCCACAACATCACACCATACCACCACAGAACATCAACTACCATCAAATCATCCCACAACCAGCTCATCACCATACAACAACATAAGACACTATCACCCGACCACCCCACATTCCACCACACGACACCATATCACCTGCCACACTACCACACCACAGGATTCCACCACTAATCCCCACCTAAGTCTTTTACCGATACTTCTTTAATGTGGTGGGTGGAAGAAAGTTGTTAGGAAGACGCTGGCAGTACACACACACACACACACACACAAACTCTCTCTCTAAAACAAGCACACACACACACACACACACACACACACACACACACACACTAACTCTCTCTCTAAAACAAGCACACACACACACACACACACACACACACACACACACACAGCTAGGCACTTCTACCTCATAAAAATTAATTTGTTTCTCTCTCTCTCTCTCTCTCTCTCTCTCCCCCCAAAAAAAACACAAAGGTCAAAGGTCACAGTAGATTCAACACAGCACTCGAAAAAGAAAAAAAAACTCACTCCACGATAAAACACACAAACGAGCAAACATTCACTTTAATAATGACAAATGCTGAATAATCCTGAATAATCCCCCTGCCATTCTAAACAATTAATCCCACTTGGCAATTCATACGGGATTAAATATGCAAGGACTTTTTAATATAAGATTCAGCGTTTACTCTATTATCACTCCTAATCTATTATCATAAAGTTACGCCTCGAAAATAAATAGGGCCGTATTCAAGCTGGCATCGCTCCGTGGCACCTCGCACTCAGTGATTTGTTTCGTCTATTACACCGTGAGCACTCTATTGTACGTCACCGTCTTGATGTCGGTATAGTGAGCATCAATTAAGAGGATATTTAAGTACAGTATAATGAACATAATACGTCGCTAAGGACTGGGAGTTGCTAAGTCTCTGAGGCCTCTACGAATTCAATCAAGCTTCTCTGATCGTCTGCCAGTATCCAGAATAAAATATTAAAACGGTGACTCAATAAACACACCAAACACTTACTTCAAACATACCTTTTCACCAAGTAACATTTGCACCACTAAACACTTATAAACATCCTGGTCTCCACACAGTATCACCACTTAATCTGCACCACTTAACACAGAAAACCTAAAATATCACCACCACCATCACCACCCTCTTATCACCACCACGCAGCAGTCCAAACATTCTCGTAACAACATTTTCATCACTAAACACATAGATAAAACTAAACATTTCTCTATTCATCACACAGTTTTATTAATTACGTTAGACACCTCACATTCCCATAACAACATTTTCACCACTAAACACACAGATAGAATTCAATATTTTATATCACCACACAATCTTATCAGTTAACTTTGACACCACACAGTCTCATAATATCTTCACCACTAAACACGGATAACACCAACATCTTCACCACTAAACACACAGATAACACTAAACACTCTTCTAATCACCACACACAGTTTAATCGATCTATTGCTCACCACTTACCAGAAGACAACATTTAAACCTTCTGCTCACCACACATGCTCACCACTTCAATTCTCCACCAATAAACACTGGTGATGTCGACCCCTTCACTACGAATACGTGTCTGGAGGTATCTTGCTGTCAGTTTTTTTTTTTTTTTTTTTTTTTTGTGAGGTGTCTTAAAAGCAAATAAAAAAATCTGACGGTACATGAATAAAGATGTCATCGTACTGAAGGGGTACAGAGAATTAAGACATGGTACTTGTTACTTAAAGGAGCACTGAGGTAACAAAAATAAAGGTTACGTTACTTGTTACTGGAAGACTGAAGTAACAAAAAACAATAGGTAATACGTTACTTGTTACTTAAGGAGCACTGGGGTGGGGTTACGTACTGAAGGGGCTGCTGTACCTGTGCCGGCGTACTCACCTGGGGAAAGAAAGGGAAGAGGTTAGAGACATGAAGCATACTGTTGGCAATGGTATGATTATGATTATGATGATTATTATTATTAATGTTGTTACTGATATTATTATTACTATTATTATTATTATCATTATTATTACTTCTACTACTACTACTTCTACTACTACTACTACTACTACTACCACTATTTTACTACTATTATTATTACTACTACTACTACTGCTAATAATAATAATATTATTATTACTTCTACTACTACTGCTAACACAATTATTATTATTATCATTATTATGGTACCACTTTTAAAGCTAAGGGACCCGATAATATAATAAAAATATATGATTTCACTGAATCAGCCAATTATCTAGAACGCATTAAGCAAATATACCTGCAAATGGAGTGGACTTTAGTTCAGACAATATAATTACTGATAATCTCTCTCTCTCTCTCTCTCTCTCCCCTTCCGTTCCTTTCTTTCTCATCTTTTTTTTCCCCTTCTTACTTCCTCCTCCTCCTTTCATTCTTTCCCTTCACTCCTTCTACCCCCTCATCATCATCACTTCTCCTCTTCCTCTTCCTCCTTCTCTTCCTCCTCAACCAATCACCCAAATCCTCTTACTGACCACAACAACAACCACAACATCAACAACATCAACATTACTCAGCATTACATCGCCCACTACTACATTCCTCTCTCTCTCTCTCTCTTTCTCTCTCTCTCTTCTTCATTTCAATCTCCATTCTCTATTACTCTACCTCAAGTCTTCTTTTTTCCTCTTATATTTACTTTTATATTCCTTTTTCCCTGTTTTTCTTTTACTCCTGTTCTCTTACTCTCTTTTTCCCTTCCTTTTCTCTCATTCTTCCTCCCCTGTCCTCGTCCTAGTCTTTCCATTCCTCCTTCCTTCTCTTTCCTTTTCACCCTCCCTCTTCAATTTTAACATATTCTTCTTTCCGCTCTTCTTCTTTAACTTTCGCACACTTCTTCTTCCACTTCAGCTTTAATAATCTCTCTTACTCTCGTTAACTTTTCATATTGTTATGTCCACTCTTTTTCTTCTTTCTTTTCACTCTTCTCTCTCGCTTCCTCTTCCTTTTAATGTTTTTTTGTTGTATTTTCTTTTTTTCTTTTCTTTTTTTTAGGTTGATGACTGATATATATATAGCTGATAAATATGGTTTCTCTTTCTCTCTCACTCCCCTTCTTCCTCAACTCCAACCATTCCAACTACTTCCTCCTTCAATCTATTTTCTCTCCCCCTCTCCAACACACCTCTTCCCTCAACTCTCTTCTCCCCATCATCCCTCACCTCCCCCAAAAACCTCTTCCCCCCACCAACCCAACATCTTCCCTTCTTTTCCCCAACATCCAGTAGCTACCCCTCTCCCCATCGTCATCTTCACCTCCCCATCACCCCTTCCCCTCAAGTCCCTAATACTCCTTCACCTCCCTATTCCCTCTTCCCCTCATTCTCACTTCCCCTTCCCCTCACCTCACTAGTACCCCATCCCTTATCAACGTCCCTTCCCCTCCTCCCCATTTGCCTTTCATCCCTCCCCACCACCCAATTCCTCCTCTCCACATCCCATTACTCCCCACCATCCCTCACTCCTACCGCCCACTTCCCTCTCCCCTTCACCCCTCCTCATTGCCCCACCCCCTCTCCTCCCCACCACTCCTCCTCACTATCCCACCCCCTCTCCTCCCCACCACCCCTCTTCTCCCCCTCCCCTCCTCCTCGTATACGTAATTCGATCACGTTGCCTCTGATTTCCCCCAAGACAACCACCATCACCACCAGCATCACCACTATCACCACTACCACCATCAATACCAGCACCATCACCATCACCACTACCACCATCACCTGTACGAGCATCATCACTGCCGCCATCATCGCCACCACCACTATCGCCACCACACCATTTTTCCCAGCATCGTCACTACCATCATCCACCTCATCATCGTATCATCACAAACATCACCATCACTGCAAACATAACCAATCTCTTTCATCTGAAGTTCCCATTCATTTATACAAGACCAACACTATTACTATTCATTTATTCACTACCACTACGACTATTTCTTCACCTCAAGTCGATATCACATAAGAGACAGTGAACGTCCTTAAATTAAAGCCACGTGGGCGTCATCACACACACGTTCACCTTGGCGTCTAGGCAGGTACGGTCAAAAGTTCATTTACAAAGTCTTAAATCCGTGGGTTCCCTTTCGCCATCACTCAGTACGATATTGGTATTATGATCGACAAAAATTATATTCGATTTACTACACCCATTTTATGCCAACCTGGCCCAAAATTGCCCTCTCTCCATCTTTAACACGGAGTCGTAACAAGAGACTAACATTAGAGTATGAAGCCAGTCACGAAGAAGTGCTAAGAGGAGCATGGAGAATCGCAGTATTGTCTTATTCTCCCAATGAGCTATAAAAGGACGAAAATCTGAGCCAAGTTAAAGTAAAAAGGTTATAGTCAACAGGTAACTATATCTCTCAAACCTGACCAGGGAGGATGAAGTGGGTTATAAGGTGGCCTCATCAATCAAAACCTTAATGACATTTTAATTAGCACTGAATCAACAGGCTTTTCGAACTGGGGGGGAGGGGAGTAAGATAACAGCTTTCGTAACTCCTTCACTACTACGGCGCTTTCCTGAGCTAAATAAAAATCATCTATCTGTAGCTACAATAAATAAATAAGTAAATAAATAAATAAATAAATAAAAGGCGAGTTCCAACGCCATTAATCTGACTGTTTACATCAGGCCTTTTTGCTGTGACGAACACGTGGCTTATATAATCTCTCTCTCTCTCTCTCTCTCTCTCTCTCTCTCTCTCTCTCTCTCCTTTTTCACAGCCTCTCACGTTGCCAGTGTGTAGTTTTATTGCTTCACAGAGAAAGGTCTTGTTGACTCAAAGATGTCTACTTTCCTTCAGTGGTGGAGTAAAACCAATACTACTACGATACTACAATTAATAATAATAATCAACATTATAATGATCCGATTTTTGTATGTTTCTTGGTTTGTTTGTTATCGTAATACCAAAAATGGCGCAACGTAGCGCAATTTTTTAAGCGCAAGGTACCGTTAAAATGCTCAAACCTGAAGAATAAAACAATTCAGTTCAATCGGGCCACCAGTTCCCCAGTTATAACCCGTTTCTGGCCTTCTGACATCGAGCAAAGGCGATCAAAGGCGTCCTTTAAGCAATACTAATAATAATGATAATAATACCTCATTAGTACGGTAATAGTAGTAGGTTTTCATCTTTCAAGTCGTTTTAATTCTGCCCAAAATATCACGAAATATGTCCGCTTGGAGCACTCCCCCTCCCCCCTCCAAAAAAAAAAATGCTCTTCTTGTTGTTTGGACATACAACTAAAGTGTGACGCAAGGAGAATGAGCTGACGAAAAAAAAAGAAAAAAAAAAAAAAATCTCACCATGCCATTACAGTGTGTGGATTTAACGAAGGACGCAAACTAACGAAATGCAAACGAAGTGTTGCGGCGAATGGCTTATCACGTGGTAACACTCGACATTGATTGGTTCAAGATACTCCTCATGACAGCCTAACACACACACACACACACACACACACACACACACACACACACACACACACACACGCAAACAATCTTAAACACTTCAAACACACGAGTGCGCCTTCAAGCAGCGAATTAATGAACTCTGACCTGGGATCGATGCCTTACTTGTAAGAGACAGTAAGTAATTAAGTAGGTAAGTATTCAGGTAGGCAGGTAGGTAAGTAGGCTGGTTGGTTGGTTGGTTGGTTGGTTGGTTGGTTGGTAGGTAGGTAGGTAGGTAGGTAGGTAGGTAGGTAGGTTGGTTGGTTGTTGTTGGTTGGTAGGTAAGCATGCACGCAAGTCCGAAGGTGTGTAGAGAAGTTAGTAAATAATATGGTTTGAGCATGAATGCTGCTAATTTTTCCATGTGCGGTACATCCTTTAACACGTGTGTGTGTGTGTGTGTGTGTGTGTGTGTGTGTGTGTGTGTGTGTGTTATACAAACAAATTAGGCTACAAGTTATTAATGCATGTGAAATATAAACAGATACTACAACGCTGCAGTGTTCAAGTGTAAAGAAGCAGATGTAGGTAGCTGTACAAGTCAGGTGGGGGTGTGGGGATAGGTGTAGGAGTCAGGTGTGGGTGTGGGTAGGTGTAGGAGATAAGTGTGTGTAGAAGTAGGAGGTATACGTGGGTGTGTGGAGATGCAGGTGGGTGTAGGGAGCAGCAGTGGGTACGAAGCGGTGTGGTGGCAGGTGTGGGAAGGAAAGGAGTCAGGTGTGAGTGTAGTCAGGTGTGGGTGTAGAGTCAGCGGATGGGTGGAGGTGACACAGTGGGTGGAGTGAAAGACGACTATCTGACTTTTGGCGCCTCTACACTGCACCCACACCCACTCCGCCCTCTCCTTCACTTACACTACACCCTTCCTTCACACCCACAACCATTTTCTCCTCTCCTTCCCTCCATTCCTTTATTTTCTCCCTTTATTCCCTAAAGCCTCTCCATTATTACTCCCTTTTTACCTTCACTCAACACATTCCTTCCTCCACACTCTCCTTTACTCTCCCTTTTTCCATCCTTCCCCTTTCCTATCCTTTCACCCCAACTCAACCCTCCATCTACCCCATACCCCCATCTCCCCCTCCTATAACCTACTCTTCTGGTTCTTTCCCATCTCATCCTTTCCCCCAGTACATCCTCCCCATGCCACTCCTCTGTCTCCTTCCCTTCCCTCCCATATCTCTCCCTCTCCTCCCTTCTCCCCCTCCCTCCCTCCATTATGACCGTCCTTCAATCAGATCTTGCGGATACACTTCTTGTCATGCTTATTTTTCGCTCTTACAATCATCTTCCTCATTATACTTCCCTCTCTCCTCCTTCTCCTCTCAATATTTCTCCATCTATTAATTTTTTTTTTCTCTCTCTCTTCTATTTTTGCTCCCTCATTCTCTAATCATCTCTCCTCCCTACCTCGTTTTTCATCTGTTCGTCTCTCTCTCTCTCTCTCTCTCCATGGTCTTTCTCCGTCCCCCTTTCTCCCTTTTAAGTTTCTCTCACCTTACCTCCTTCTCCCTCCCTCCACCTTCATGTCCTTCCCTTACTCACACGCTCCCCTTCCCCTCCCTCCTTCAGTTCCCACTATACTAACTCCCCTCCTCTTTCCACTTCTCTCTCCTTCCCTCCCCTCTTCCAATATCACCTCTCTTCTCCCCCTTCCCCTGCTCCCATCATCCCACCCCCATTCATATTCCCACCCCTTTCCTTCTCTACCTCCCCTCCCCTCCTCTCTCTCTCTCCTTCTCCTCCCCCTTCGCCTTCATATCAGCCCTCCACACCCCCTTCATAATCTCCCCCTCCTTATCAGTTCCTCCCGTCCTCCTCCTCCTCCTCCCAAGTAATCTCCCCCTCCTCGCATCACTTCCATCTATCTCTCATCCTCTTATATCTCCCTCTCACTCCCTCCCTCCCTTTCCAGCTCCTTCCCTCTCCCCAATATCCCCCTCCCTCCCCTCCCTGCTTCACGTCTCGCAAACCTCCCTAATTCCACTATCCCTCCTCCTTCCCTCCGTCATATTTGCCCTCCCCCTCCCCCTCTCATTATCTCCCCCTCCTTATCAGCCCCCACCCCCCCAGGCCGATCGATACGCATTGCATAGCCGTTGCCAACTGGATTACCCGCTCTGATACATCCTAATACCCCCGTCTCTCTCTCTCTCTCTCTCGTGTGTGTGTGTGTGTGTGTGTGTGTGTGTGTGTGTGTGTGTGTGTGTGTGTGTGTGTGTGTGTGTGTGTGTGTGTGTGCGTGCGTGTGTTTTTTTTCTTTGGTGTGTGCGCGTCTCTCTCTCTCCCTCTCTCTCTCTCTCTCTCTCTCTCTCTCTCTCTCTCTCTCTCTCTCTCTCTCTCTCTCTCAACACTGCTGCTAATACAAGTGCCACTCTCTCTCCTCCACTTCACCTCGATATTCCCTCTTCTCCAGCTTTCTCCTCTTCCTCCTCTTTCTCCTTACTTCTCTTCTTTCCCCTCATTTTGTGCTCAACCTTTTTCTCTCTTCCCTCATTCCTCCTCCTCTTCCCTCTCTTCCCCTCCCTTACTCTAATCATTTCTCCTCCCGTTCTCTTTCACTTAGTTTCTCCTATACCCCTCTCTCTCTCTCTCTCTCTCTCTCTCTCTCTCTCTCTCTCTCACCTCGAAGGGCTCTTACGTCTACCCTAGAGCACTCCTTTAAACGCCTTACAGGAGGGTAAGTGGAAAGGGAGGGGAGGTATGGAGAAAAAGGGATGGAAGGAAGAACGGGAGGGTTAGACTAAAAGGAGGGAAGGGAAGGGGAGGGGAGGGAAGGGAAGGGAAAGGAAGGGAAGGGATGGGAAAGGGAAGGGAAGGGAAGGGATGGGACGGGATGGGAAGGGAAGGGAAGGGAAAGGAAGGGATGGGGAGCGATGGGATGGGATGGGAATTGGAGGGAAGGAAAAGGGTAGGGAAGAAAGAAGTAAAGAAAATGAGAAGACAAGAAAAGGAAAAAAGAAGACAGGACAGGAAGGTAACGATAACAAATGAGAGAGAGAGAGAGAGAGAGAGAGAGAGAGAGAGAGAGAGAGAGAGAGAGAGAGAGAGCACAAAGTATAACCAATAAAATAATCACTGGAAATGCGAACATATAATTTTAATAAAGATAACCCTATTGACAAACACATATTTGTTTTTAATTATTTTTTTTGTTGCACTCATGTTTAGATTTTTCTTTCTGCGTGTGTATTTAATCTTAATCCCTTCTACTAGGCGATTTATTCTGAGTTATTCTTGCTACCTCAGACGATTTATTTACCATCTCACGTATTTTTGCGTTTCTGAAGGATATATATTAAATCTTAAATTCTTATAAGTCTCCCTCACGAAAAAAGTCAGCTAGTTAAAAAAAAATCCTTGAGGTGAAGGGGTTAAGTCCGACATGTACATTATATACAGTACATGAATGTTTCACGCACGCGCACACACACGCACACGCACACGCACACACATACACAAACAAACTACACTACCTTCGCCCCCCCCCCTCTCTCTCTCTCTCTCTGCTGACACATGGGGATCTAAAATACCCAGGATAACGTTTAGGGCGAAACTCTCATTCATAAATTCTGGAATCTGGTCAGTTTTGTCAATGGGGCAGAAATACACTGACATCTATATAGCTTAAATCATAATGAAGGAAGTGAAGGAAGTGACTGGAGGAAGTGAATGAAATGAAGTTGCTGGAGGGAGTGAATGAAATGAAAGAAAAGGCTGAAGAAAGTGAATGAATGAATTGAGGAGAAGTAAGTGACATGACTGAAGGGAGTGAATGAAATGATCTGACTGGAGGAAGTGAATGAAATGAAGTTGCTGGAGGAAGCGAATGAAATGAAGGAAGTGACTGGAGGAATTGAATGAAATGAAGGAAATGACTGAAGGAAGTGAATGAAATGATGTTACTGGAGGAAGTGAATGAAATGAAGGAATTGACTGGAGTAAGTGCATGAAATGAAAGACCTGACTGGACGAAGTGTGTGAAATGAATAAGAAATGAAGTGGGGAGGGAAACAAAATGGTGAAGTGAAGAAAGAAATGATGCCAAAGACCCAGTAAATGAAATGAAGTGACTGAAATGAATAGAAATGAAGTGGGGAAGGAAACGAAAATGAAGTGAATGAAGAACTGATGCCAAAGACCCAGTAAATGAATGAAGGAAGTGAGTGAAATGAATAAGAAATGACGTCTGGAAGCAAATGTAAAAGGTGAAGTGAATGAAGAAATGATGGCGAAGAACCAGCAAATGAATGAAAGAAATGAAATGAAGGAAGTAAATGATGTGAATGAATGACAATGACGCAGGACTCAATGAAGGAAATGAAGTAACAGAGAAGTGAATGAAGGAAAGAAATGAGGCCAATGACGCCGCGAAATCAGTGAAGGAAGTGGAAGTGAATGAAGTGAAAAATGAGGAAAGTGAAATGAAAGAATAAAGCCAATGATGCAGTGAAATCAATTAAGGAAGTGGGAATGAATAAGGTGAATGAAGAAGCCAAAGACGAAGTGAAAAAACAGAAAAAAGTGGCAGTGAATGAAGCAGCCAATGACCCGGTGAAATCAATGAAAGAAGGGGAAGTGAATGAAGTGAAGTGAGTTTAATCGTATCACTAGTTTTCCATCTCCTTACAATTTAGGTTCGGGCAAATTGGATGAGCCCTGAAATGGTCGGGAAAGATCTTTTTGTGGAAGCTTTTACCCCCCCCCCTCCCTCCAGGCTCTCTCTCTCCCTCTCCCTCTCTCTCTTCAGGTCAACGTTTTTCTTGTCCTGATTCTATTCTCTGTTCACCGATGACAGTCAATATTTCTTTTCTTCCTTCAATCGCTTCTTCCTTACCTCCTTCCTCTTTCTTCCTTCGCTCCTTCCCTTCTTCTTTACTTCCTTCCTCTTCCTTCACTTCTTCCCTTCTTCCTTATTTCTTTCCTCTTCCTTCACTCCTTCTTTACCTCCTTCTTTTGCTTAATCTTTACTTTTCAACTTCTTCCTCCCTTCCTTTGGTTCAGTTTTTCAGTGTTCCTTCTTTAACATTTCCTTCCTTTCGTCCAACATTCCCTCATTCCTTCCCACAAATCTTAGACAGCACTGATTTTCTTCATCTATTTTAAAACACGTGGGAGTCGCCAAAATAAAATACAAACGGGGATCACTGTCCATTTAAGATTCATCCTCGAAAAATCTCTCGTATTTCTTTCTTCATTATCTTTTTACCCTTCTTCAATGGTTTCTTTTCTCCCTCCTCTTTCCTTCCTTGCTTCTTCCTCCTCTCTTCCTTCGATGTCATTCTCTGTGTCACTTTCTTCCTCCTTTCCTCTTCTTTAAAGTAGGGTGAAAGGAATGAGAGGGGGAAGGGGGAAAAACAAAGTAAAGGAGAGATGGAGAGGAAAATGGAGAGGGAGGAAAGAATGATGGGCAAGGAGAGAGGTGGAGAAGTAGGGAGGAGAGGAAAGAATGTTTATAGGGAGGGAGGGGGGGAGAGGGAGGGAGATGAGATTACATGAGATGATTTATGACGTGATGTGACGTGATATGAGATGAAATGAGATGCGAGAGAGGGAGTGAGATGAGATGAGATGAGATGAGAGGGAGATGAGAGGGCTCTAGTAGAAACACGAGTACTCTCACCCTCTCTCTCAGTCTCTCTCAACCTCTCCACCCCCTCCCCCCCTCTCTCTCCTTCACCTTCTTAGTTCATAATCTCTCTCTTTATTAACTGTTTTAGCCTCTCCTCTTCCTCCTCTTCATCGCCATCATTATCACCATCACCATCATCATCATCATCAAATCGCCATCATTACCAACATCAACTTCATCAACATCACCATCATTTTCATCAAAATTATAATCATTTTCACTTTCACCATGATCACTTTCACCATTTTTAACCATCATCTTCCTTTTCCACTTTTCAACATCATTATCATCATCATCATCAGCTTCCACAATACATTCTTCACATTCCTAATCACCTCACTTTCCTTTCTCAGTCATTATCAAAGTTTTCATTTTCTTCCACCTCTTCTCAATCTTATTCTTCCTCTACCTCCACTTCCTCCTCCTCCTCCTCCTCTTTCGTATGCAATCAGGCAAGAACACGAGTACAAAAATAAACACAAACAAACGCGCATGAAAAAGCAAGCAAGCAGTACAAACACATGGGAATTCTGGTGTACACACACACACACACACACACACACACACACACACACACACACATCCAGGTGTTCATCCGCACACCTGTGATTGAATTTGTGTGTGTGTGTGTGTGTGTGTGTGTGTGTGTGTGTGTGTGTGTGTGTGTGTGTGTGTGTGTGTGTGTGTGTGTGTGTGAGAGAGAGAGAGAGAGAGACAGAGACAGAGAGAGAGACAGAGAGAGAGAGAGAAAGAGAGAGAGAGAGGTGGGAGTGGATGGGGGGGGTGTCGAGTGCTCTTCATAGTAAAGACCGAGAGATAAAGCAATGTGAAGAGGAGGAGGAGGGCGTAGGGAGGGGGAGGGGGATGAAGGAGGGAGAAGGAGGAGAAAGGGGGGAGGGGGAAGCTGGAGGAGAGAGAAGAGGCGCAACAGTTGCATACTCGCGTGAAGAGGAGGGGAGGGGAGGAGGAAGGAAGGAAGGAGGAGGGGGGAGGAGGAAGGAGGAGGAGGAGGAAGAGGTTGAAATCACGTGACCCGGCTCATGGAGAAGGAGGGGGAAAGGTTTTAAGTCACGTGACCCCCAGCTGGAAAATGTAAACAAAGTATGACGTCACATGTGTATACTACCAAGTCGATGAAGAAAAAAAAAGAAATGTCAGTTCTTAAAAAAAGCTCAGGAAAAAATGCAAAAAAAAATGCAAAAAAGACTCCTCTCCCTC
>NC_137017.1:4577092-4584592 GCF_032717465.1 Coenobita brevimanus | reverse complement strand
GGGGAGGGGATCGTAAGTCTTGGTCGTATGTCGAGGAGGGAGGTCGTAAGCTGGAGGAAGGGGATCATAAGTCAGTGAAGAGGGACTGAATTTCCGTATTTATCCAGGTTCCTTGCCCTTCCTTGGTCTGGGCAACTCTAGTGTATTTTATGCCAGCGAATGCCAGACGATTTCACTCAGCCGCAAGTGAGTCACAGCAGCCTCAGTGTTGACCAAAAAATGTAGGAAAACACCCGCCATGGAAAAAAATCGTTGTTTTTTTTTTTCTTCACTTTGATATTCACACTGAGGTTAGCTGTGATGTTTATGGTAATTATGAATGAACATAAAAGTACAGAGACAGATAGACTGATAGATACAAAACCTTCACCATAGCTTCATCTTTTCCGGCAAAGGACGTACTTTATATTTCAATCTTGCTATTTACAGACGATTTTTCAGCCTAGAATAAATGTTTGGAACTGGAGGGGTTGGATGTATTCATTAAGCCCCTGAATAAAATCGTCTGAATGCAACAGGACTATAAATAAAATGACGTACTTAAAGGGGTTGAGAGAGTTTGTAAATATGGAGAGTGGTTCCTAATGTGGAGGCATAGGTGTGTGAGTCAGGTGGGCTAATTACAGAGAGAGAGAGAAAGAGAGAGAGAGAGAGGAGCAAACGGACAGACATACAGAAAGACAAACAGACACGTAGACTGACAGACTAAAAAAGATATCTAAATACAGATAGAGGCAATGACAGTGAGAAAGAGAATATAAAGAGAAAAAGAAGGAGAAAGAATAAGGGGTGAGCTAGATCTGGTTCTGAGTAGGCGGTGGGTGGAGGAGAGGAGAGTGGGGGGAGGGGGGACTGCAGGGGGAGAGAGAAGGGATGAAAAGGTGAGGAAGGATGGGGGAGTGGAGGGACGGGGAGTAAAGGCAAGGAAGAGGGTGAGCGCAGGGGTAGGTTGGGTGGAGGTACAGGGGGGGAAGAAGGGAGAAAGGGAATAAAGGGAGGGGTGGCTGACTGCAGGGGTAGGGGGAGGGGCATGTCCCAGGAGTGTCATTAGGAGTAGTAAGAGTGCCAAGAATGTCAGAGTCTGTGTGGCACTTTAGCACCTCTCTCTCTCTCTCTCTCTCAAACCGTTCACTCCTCACTTTCTCTTCCTCCCCTACATCTCTCTTCTCCTTCCTTCCATCTCTATTTTTTATTCCCTAATTCACCCTCCTCCTTCCCCACCTCTCTCTCTCTCCCTCTCTCTCTTATCCCCTGATTCACCCTCCTCCTCTCCCATTCTCTCTCTCCCCCCTCCCCCCATTACCTCCTCCTCACTCTCTATGATCTTTCCCTTCCCTATTCTATTTCTTCTTTACATTCCCTCTCCTATACACCCATTACCCTCACTCTTTTCATCCTTCCTGTCCCCAGAGCCTCTCCTCTCTATTCCCCCGTTATTTCCTCCTCCTCTCCCCTTCTCTTTCCTATTTTTTATCGCTTATCTCTACCCCTATTTAAAAGTTCTCTCCAGTCAATCTCTCCTTAGACCTAATTCAAAGACCTATTCTCCAAATCAGTTTTATCTCCCTCGTTTCCTCCCCATTTTAGTCTCTTCTCTCCTCCTCCCCCTTCCCCTTCCCCTTCATCAACACCTCCATGCCCCTCTTTGCACCATTCGGCACCTATTACCTTCCCTTCTTTCTACACAGTCTCTCTCTCTCTCTCTCTCTCTCTCTCCCTCGCTCCATCCCTTCCTTAATATCCCAGCCATTTTTTCCCTTCACCCCTCCCTTACCCTCACCCTGCTCCATTCTCTACCCATTTACTTTCCTATCCACCTCCACCCTGCCACCCAATCACTCTTAGTTCCCTCATGCCACCCATCTCCCCTTCTTCCTCCCTTTCCCAAGTCCGTTAACTCATTCTCCCCTTCCCTATTACCTCTGAAACCCCTTACCCCACTCTCCACCCATTACACTCCCCTCTCTCTCTCTCTCTCTCTCCTGCACCTAAATACAGCTGTTTGATCTTGCTTTCCACTTTCTTCTTACCGCTTTCCTTCCTCCCTTACCCGTTCTTTCCTCCCCCTCCCATTCACCCCCTCACAACTCCCCCTGCGCCATCCCCCACCCATTACCTCCCTCACTTACCACCCCAGCAGCCAATCTCACCCTTAGCTCCCTCTTACCACATGCCCTACATGCCTCTCACATTCCTCGTACGCCTTGTCACCTCCCCTCTCAATTCCCTCCTCCTTCCCTCCCTCCCCCTGTTCCTCCTCATCCTCTTTTCCTCCTCCTCTTCTTTCTCCCTACCCTTCTTCGGTCCTTCACATTCCTATCTTTCCTCTCCTCTCCTTCTCTCCCTCTTCTTTTTCTTAACTTTTCCTCTCTCTGTCATCTTTTCCCCTCTACGACCCTCTCCCCCTCAACTACATTTTTTTTTTCCTTTTAACATCTTCACTCCATTTTTCTCACATGCCTTGCCATCTCTCCTCTTCTCCTCTCCTCTCTTTCCTATCATTCTCCTCTCCTCCTTCTCTTACTTCACTCATCTTTATTTCATCCATGTTTCTCTCACACTGTTCCCATGCCTCCCTCTCCTCTTCTCTCACCTCTCTCTCTCTCTCTCATGTCTTTCTGTTTCCTGCTTCTACCACCTTCATCTCATTTTTTCCATCCTCCTCCCTCATTGTCTCCTCTCTCTCCTCTTCTTCCATTCTCTCTTCTCCCTATCCTTCTTCCCTCCTCTGTTTCCGCCTCCCTCTTATCTCTAGTTTCTTCTCCTTCCTCTTCTTCCTAACTTCCTTCTCTCCTGTTTCCTCCTCCCTCTCATCTCCTTTCCTTCCTTCATTCCAGCTTTTATCCCCCAGATTCCTCTCACGCCTGTCGCCTCTCCTCTTCCTTCCCTACTCTCTTCTTCCTTCTTCCCTCCCTTCCTTTTTCTCCTCCATCCCTCCCCCTTCTTCTTTCTTCCTTCCCGTTCTTCTTCTCCCTACTCTTCTTTTTCTTTGTCATTTCTTTCTCCTCCATCCCTCTCCCTCCTCCTTCCTTTCCTTTCCTTCTTCCCTCCCCTCCCTTTTCTCCTTCCTTACCTCTCCATCCCTCCTCCTTTTTCTTTCCCTTTCCTCCCCCTCCCCCTTTCTTCTCCTTTCCTTCGCCCTCCTTTCATCTCTCCCTCCCTCTCGTTTACTCTCACTCATCCCCTACCCTTATTCCCCTCCTCCCTCTAAACTCCAGTATCTCTTTCTTCAACTCCGTATTACATAAACATTTCTTTAACTTGGTACTCCATCCTTGTGGGAAAAACAGGTGGTGATGATGATGATGATGATGATGATGATGAAGATGATGATGAAGATGATGATGATGGCGATGACGATGACAATGACGCTGATGTTGACGGCCAGAATACAAAAAAAAAAGGGATACAGAAAAATGATAGTGTCTTCTTTTGCCAATGGACTGCGGGAAAGGAGTTGCAAAGGAACGAAAATCTCAGCCATATTAAGGTGAACGGATTATAGGAAGGGTCGTAAGGTCTGTGGAGTATTAGTATCTGTGCAAGTACCTCTCTCTCTCTCTCTCTCTGCTTGAGTTCTTTCCCACTTCTATCTCGCTCTTCTTTCCTCCTTTAACTCATATCCTTTACCATCATATCACACACCCCTTTCCTTCCATCACTCCCGCCTCAATTGTGTGTGTGTGTGTGTGTGTGTGTGTGTGTGTGTGTGTGTGTGTGTGTGAATGTGTGCACGCGCGTGCGCTTGCGTGTGAGTGCTTGTGAGGAAGAAGGAGAGGGAGTATACGGGATGTTAAGTGTAACTGCGTATTTCTCTCTCTCTCTCTCTTGTAAACTAGTCTGGCCATCCATCCATCCAATTATCCATTCATCTTTTTCAAACAACCAGAGTACCGTATCTAACATCAATAATTGTCTATCATATGTGTCATCTATGGTATTCTAATAGGTACAGTATGCCATTCTATCTATCTATCTATCTATCACCCAGCATCACTATCTACCTTGCAATATCTCTACACTGGCCATCTATCTATCTATCTATCTATCTACCTGTTATTTTTATTCTGTTGTCTATTTTTACATCCGTCTGTCTCTGCTTGCCTTTGTCTGTCTGTCTGTCTCTTCTCTTCCAATCAGCCTGTTGCCGTCTGTGTGTGTGTGTGTGTGTGTGTGTGTGTGTGTGTGTGTGTGTGTGTAATAATAATAATAATAATAATAATAATAATGAGAGAGAGAGAGAGAGAGAGAGAGAGAGAGAGAGAGAGAGAGAGAGAGAGAGACCGACCTTTGCATAAATTAAAAGGTCACCCCCGACTTATATCAAACTTCATAAAATACCTGAGCAGGGGGGGAGGGGGAGGGAGGGGGAGAGGGGAGGAGAGGTGGGAGAGGAAAAAACGGAGGGAAAAAGAGAAAATAGGAAAAAAAGAATGGGAAGAGAGGGACGCAGGAGGAGAGGTGAGTGGGACAGAAGGACGAAAGGCAGAAAGAATATTGGATGGGAAGGATGGGAAAGAAGTGGAGGAGGGAGAGAAGAAGAGTTTGTTGATAAGAGATGGTGAGGAAGAAAAAAGAAAGAGGAGGAGGGGGAGAAGACAGGGAAGGAAGAGGAGGAAACAGGGGAAGGAGAGAAAAGGGCGAAGAAAGAGAAACGAGAAATGGAAGGAAGCAGGAAAGAAAGGAAGACGAGGGAGGGAAGGGAAAAATGGGAAGTGAGAGAGAGAGAGAGAGAGAGAGAGAGAGAGAGAGAGAGAGAGAGAGAGAATGATAAAGGAGGAGGAAGGGTGGAAGGGATTTTTGCATCGAAATGAGAGGGAATCCTTGGGCTGGGGAGGGGGAGGGGGAGGGGGAGGGAGAGAGGAGGGATAGATGAGGGGGAAGAGAGGAAGGAAGAAACGGGGGGAAACTGGGAGGGGGAGCGAAAGAGGAGGACGTCGGGGGGAGGGGGAGAAGGGAAAGGGAAAGGAAGGATAATGGAGAAATAGGGGTTTTAGAGGAGGAGGAGGAGGAGGAGGAGTGGGGAAGGAGGAGGGGAGAAAGGACAGGAGGGGATTAGGTGATAAGAGGATAAGGGGAAACGTGGGAGGAGGAAAGGAAGGGATAGAGAGGGGGGGGGAAAGATGATGGAAGGTGAGGGAGGGGGAGAGAAGGAAGATGGAAGCGGAAAGCGGAAGGATGAGTGGGAGGGGACGGAAAGGACGGGAATAAATGGAGAGAAGGAAGGGAAACGGGGAGGAATGAAATGAGGGGAGGAGGGGAGACATGGCGGAAGGAAATGAGGGGACATGGGGAAGGGAGGGGAGGGCAGGACGCAGGGAGGGAAGAAAAACGCGAGGGAAGACAGGGAAGGGGCAGAGACGAAGAGGAATAGAAGAGGGAGAATACGATGAGGGGTGATGAGAGACTTAAGGCAGGCAGTGAAAAGAGGAGAGGCATGGGAGAATAGACAGGGGAGAGAATGAAGAGGTTAGGAAGGGGAGGAGGGGAGGAGGAAAGGTAGGGATTGCAGAGGGGGAGGGGGAGGGAGGGGGAGGATGGTCGAGCTCCACATTTCCATTCTAATAGAGTTATGTCCCCCTCAACTCCCCCCCCCCTCCGACGGTCGCCACGCCACCACCCAGATTAAAACTTAAAATGACAATACGTGGTTAATATACGGTGTGTGTGTGTGTTAAAGTGGGGTGCATAAATACACACACACACACACACACACACACACACACACACACACACACACACACTGAATCAACAGTTTATTATTATCTGATGCTGTGTGTTCCATGTTCAGTTTATTTGCCAATTTATCATCATATATTTCTCTCTCTCTCTCTCTCTCTCTCTCTCTCTCTCTCTCTCTCTCTCTCTATCTGACATCACTCACACCTCCCTCCCTGACATTACCCACACTTTGCACCCACAAGCTCCTAACTCCACACCCACAACCCTTACCTTCCTACACCCATTATCCACATCACTATTCCTCTCCTCCCACACCCACTTCTATACCAACACCTCCCACGAACACCCACTCCATCACATGCCATCCAACCTCACACTCAGACCTCTTCACACCCACCCTCACCATCACCACACACATTCATATTTACACAACACCTTCTCCTACACCCAAACTCACATCTTCTACACTTTCTCCTTCCACACCCATACATCTACACCATCGATACCTATACCCACACTTCTACCCCTGCTCCTCCCACACCCACACCCTTACACGTCCTCCCACATCCACACCCACATCGTTACGCTTTCTCCCATATCCTCTCATACCCCTACACCTCGTCCTACATCCACACCCACACTTTTAAACTTTCTCCGCACACTCACACATCTTCACTTTCTCCGCCCACAACCACACCCACACCCACGCCATTGCAGACACTGAGTGGATCCAATCGGCAGTTTACGACTAATGACGATCTTATTATTCACCCTCAGCGCATCCACTCCACCCTCCCTCATCCACTTCATCCTCGATACATTGTCCAAATGGTCTAAAAATTGGCAAATGGAATTTAACGTTGAAAAATGTAAAGTACTTAACGTAGGCAAGACCATTGGAGATACTAAATACAGCTTAGATAACAAAGAAATTAGCAAATCGGAATGTGAGAGAGATCTAGGAGTTATGATTAGTAACGACCTTAAACCAAGGCAACAGTGTATTAATGCGAGAAATAAAGCAAATAGGGTCCTAGGATTTATTTCGAGAAGCGTGAGCAATAGATCATCTAAAGTAATACTGAAACTTTATCTAGCATTAGTAAGGCCTCATTTAGACTACGCAGTACAATTTTGGTGTCCTTACTATAGAATGGATATTAATTCGTTAGAAAATGTACAGAGATGAATGACAAAAATGATACATGACGTCCGGAACCTGTCATATGAAGACAGACTGAAAAGACTAAGTCTGCATTCGCTAGAGAGGCGTAGAGTAAGGGGAGACTTAATTGAGGTGTTTAAGTGGATGAAGGGTATAAATAAGGGAGATATCAGCAAGGTACTTAAAGTGAGCATACAGGATAGAACTAGAAATAATGGTTTCAAACTAGAAAAATTCCGTTTCAGTAAGGAAATAGGTAGAAATTGGTTTGGTAACAGAGTAGTAGACGAATGGAATAAGCTACCTAGTAAAGTAGTTGCTGCCTCTTCCACTGAGAGTTTCAAGCATAGGCTAGATAAGCATATGACTAATAAGGGGTGGATATAGAGAAAAAAAAAAAATCTTATAACCAATACTAATTCATAATTTTTCCTTTCCAGGTTACACTATGATAGTCTCTATTCTCCTTTCACACTTTCCTGTAAAATGTCCACGCCAGTTTTTCTATACGGCGTGGTGTTCTTTCTGACTTTTTCCTGCCGGCTTCGGCTGAAGGGTTTGGAAGGCGGGGGAGAGCCTTCTTCTTTGCTATCCTTATCTCATTCTAGTAGTTCAGTTACTCTTCTAGGAGCTGCCTAGCATGGGCCAACCGG
>NC_137017.1:4452092-4572092 GCF_032717465.1 Coenobita brevimanus | reverse complement strand
ATATATGAGGAGGTGGGATGGGGAGACAAGTGAAGAAACGAGAGGAGAATGAATACGGAGTTGAGGAGAGGTGAGATGAGGAAAGCAAAGTGAGGTAAGAAGGGGTCAGATGAGGTGAAATGAGGAGAGCGGAGGAAAGCGCAGACAGGAAAGGAGGGATGAGAAAAGTGGATAAGAGAGATGACGATGAATGAAGAGGAGACAACAGGAGAGTCTGGGAGAAGATAGAGGAGAGATGAGGAGGTAAGGAAGTACTATGGTTTCCTTAATGTCCTGTGTAGGCCTCCCCATAGGCCTAATTTCCCTCACCTCTCCTTCCATTACTACATCTGCATCACCTACTACACCACCGCAGTCAATATACGTTAACATGCATACATAATACGCTACATACATACATAGCACGTACCTACACACATACACATAAAACGTACATCTACATACACAAAATACGTACATCTACAAACATACCGGTACATGTAATACGTGTACACCTTACTTGTGACACATATGGCACTGGTTTAGGTTCCTATTCTGTAAGGGACTTTCCCCTGTCATTTGGCTGCCCTTGCTTCAACTCACCGCCCTCTCTCAAATACCTCTCCACTTCATCCCTCCACCCCATCCTTGGTCTCCCACTCCTCTTCTCCCCGTCCACCTCACTCACATAAACTCTTCTAGTCAGATTCTCGTTCTCCATCCTCTCCATATTGCCTAACCCAGTCCCATCCAAATTAACACCAAACACTCCTTTACTTTCTCGTTTGTGTGTCTGTCTCTCCACGCAACTCCACCTGCTCCTCTCCAATAACTCATTGTCACTATTCTCTCTGGATTTGTGTCTTTCCAACAGGGCTTAAGCTTCACTTCCGTGTTTGAATGATATTATCACTATACTCTCATGTAGCGACTTCTTTACTTTCATCTCACTTCCCTGTTCCACATCACTGCTTTCAATGAACCAGCAACCTTTCTACACTGCTGTACCCTTCCAAGCACTTCATCCACTACACGTCCAACATTACACGACCTACATATTTGAATGCACTCTAATTGTTGTCATAAAAGCAGCTAGGGTACTGAACAGGAGTCCATTGGCACTTAATGTTTTATATACAACTACAGAAACCAATAAGGACAAGCTGGAAGGTCAGGCGAGGCGTGGAATCTCAACTGGATGGCTTGAAAAGGGATGGCTAAGAAGGAATGTAGGTAGGAATGAAATAAGTAATGACAGACAGGAATGGACGCATGAATTACGTATAAAATGGAATGCATTTATTTAATTTATTGTTTTATTTTTACCTTGGCAATGGAAGGCATAGCTCTACCCCACATGTGATGGAAGAGCGACTTAAGATAACGAGGTAAGTAATGTGGATGTTTTTATGTCGTGGGGATTCCATGGCCTGAATCGCAGATCAATGGATATTTGGCCCATTTCACTCGACACTCTGTTCATAGTCTGTTTTTTTCTTTTTTTCTTTTTTTATTCTTAGTTTTTGTGTCCCTTTCTCACTATATGATGATGATGATGATGATAATGATGCGTGGTGTGCTTTAACGTACAGTATGTTGAAGATTAGAGAGAGAGAGAGAGAGAGAGAGACGGGGAGAAAAGGGGGGAGAGAAGCAGTAGTAGTTTCCCTCCCTCCCTCACTTCTTCGGCTTCCCTCCCTCCCTCCACTACACAGCCCCTCTCTCTCTCTCTCTCTCTCTCTTTTGCGCGTTATCTTCTCCCTATAACGTTTCCTATCTTATATCCCCCCCCTTCTCCCTCTCAAAGTATTTTTTGCGTGATATCTTCTCCCTCTAACGTCCCCTATCTTATATCCTTTCCCCCCCTCCCTCCCTCCCTCCCTCTCTCTCTCTCCCTCTCTCTCTCTCTCTCTCTCAGCCAATCAGAATTCAGCTGGTGGCGCAGTCTAAACAATAGGACAGTCAGCAGGACACAAACACACACACACATACATTCATACACACTAACATACACACAATACATACAAAAACATATACACTTACATACACAAACATTTACGCATACATACACAAACATATACACTTACATACACAATACATACACAAACATTTACGCGCACATACAGATACCGTATATACAAACAAAAACACATGACAAAATACATAAACATTTGCACATGCACATACACATACTGTACCTACATAAGGGATATTTACATAGCCAGTCACGCACATACAAACACAGAAAGACCATACACATGTACTCATACAAGTACATACATAAACATCAACTGGGACGGCCACACACACACACACACACACACACACAGGACAACCGCATCATCTACTCCATTAACAAAAACCCCAATACCTGATGACACAGTAACAGGCCCATTATACCCACAGAATAACATATAAAAATACTGATTACCGGCAATCCACATATATAGAGATTACCTGACCTCCATGTCCGCTGGAATTACTCGTTTTGAAGGACTCTCTCTCTCTCTCTCTCACTCTCTCTCTCTCTCTCTCTCTCGGCGGCCTGGTTTGGTTTTAATCAAGCCAGATATTGAAAGGCTTATTACGAAAAGCAAACGAACATTTATATATCGGCGAGTACTCGATCGGAAAAATATGGAAGGGAGGGGAAGGGAGGGAGCAACGGAAGGGAGAATGGAGTGGGGAGAAGGGAGAAGAGGAACAGAATACGAGGAATGGGGAGGGAAGAGGGATGGTGGATAGGGGGGGGAGGAGAGGAGGAGGTCATCCACTCAGTCAGGATAATCCACCTGTGAGCCACTCAGTAAGGATTTTGTTTTTCATGTATATATAAACAAGGCGTCACACAAACATCTATATATATAAAAAGGTGCCACACATATAAACATGGTGCCACTCAAACGTATATATATAAATAAACAAGGTGCCACTCACGTATAAACATGGTGCCACTCAAACATATATATATATATAAATAAACAAGGTGCCACTCGCATATAAACATGGTGCCACTCAAACATATATATAAATAAACAAGGTGCCACTCATAAACAAGGTGCCACTCAAACATATAGACAAATAAACCAGGTGCCACTCAAACATATATAAGCAAAAACAAGGTGCCACTCAATCAGGTGAATCACATAAAATCGTATACATATTAATTCATCATATACCTGGATGTAAACACGGGCGAGTCAGCCCCCCCCAAAAAAAAAAATAATAATAATACTAATCATACATTTACCTAATCACTTCCTATTTTCTTCTCTACCACCAGACGATTTCCCTGAGCTCAGATTTTTCTCTTTTCTTCATTTAATCACCATCATTAACTATGTGCTCTGAGGGGCCTGAAAAAATCGTCTGGTAGAGGCAAGAGGAAAAACACCCAAAGAAAACCACAGTATCTAAGAGATGAGCTTTAGCATACAATTAACCTTGATATAAAAAATAAAATGAGACAAATAAACAAAAAATGTAAAAAAATGACAAGAAATACGATCAAAATAAACAAGATGATATTAAGTCCGAAAAAAAAAATAATGAAAATAAATTAGTGTGGATGAAGTCACGACTGTAACTTAAGGACACACACACACACACACACACACACACACACACACACACACACACACACACACACACACACACACGGGAGAGAGATACGGAAGTGAAGGTTAGGCCTAATATATATATATCGTTTTTTTTTTTTTTTTTCACAGTATGCAAGGATGGAAAGGTTTTTATTTCTGGGAGAATAAATCCGTCTAGGATGAAGTAAGGAAAGATGTAAAATGAACAAAACTTTCTCAATTACATTATCTATTTATCTATCTATCTGTTCCCAGACGCCTTAATCCCGTAAGGGGTGGCCACAAACAAATCGCCTCCATGTCGTTCTGTCCCCCGCCATTTCATTATATTTATAGGAATTCTTTATTACGGTATGCACAGGTACGAGGGTATACTTAAGAATGAAGATTTGGGATAAAGGGTGATTTATAAAGGGTAAAAGTAAAGGGTACAGGACAAAGGGGAAAAATTTAAGGGACACATAGGGTCAGGGATAAAGGCCAAGGTTCGGGGGAGGAAAAGGTGTAGGTAAAGAATAAACCTCAAGGGTAAAGGGTAATTAATAAAGGAGTAAGAATATAAGGCACAGTACAAAGGGCAAAAAAATAATGAGTAAAAAATTAAAGGGTTAGAAAAAGTCAGGGAAAAGGGTTCAGGGTTTAGGGGGGGGAATAAGGAGAACAGTACATAAAATACACATTATTATTATTATCATCATTATCATTATTATTCTGCTATTATCGTTTCAGTCTGATTAAGTCTTCTATATGAATGAATGGGAACGTGTATTTCTAGAAGGCTGTACGTATGTGCCAGGGAGACGTGTGAAGGAGGAGGAGACGGTGGAATGGAAACGAGGAATGGGGAAAAAAGGAGGAAGAAATGAAAGGCATGGGATGAGGAACAGAGAGGGAGCGACGGACGGAGGAAAGGTGAAGACGAAGAGAGAGATATGGAAAGGGGAAGAGAATGATTAGGAAGGGGAAGATAGGAAGAGGGAAGGGAGACAGGAGCAATGAGAGAAATAGGATGGAAGGAAAGAAAGGAGGAAGAGAAGACTTGGAGAAGATACATTTAAAGAGAAAGAAAAAAGGGAGGGAGTAGGAAAAAGGAGGTCAGGAATAATGGGGAAAAGGGAGAGGTATGGAGAGAAGGGTAGGAGAGAGAGGGAGGGAGGAAGGGAATGGGATAGCAAGGAGGGAGGAAGAAACTAGGAGAGAGAAAGAAACAGACACAGAATAGGAAAGGGACTGTGAGGCAAAAAGATACAAAATGAAAGAGAGAGAGAGAGAGAGAGAGAGAGAGGTTAAAATAAGTAGTTGCGAATTACAGCGCAGTGAAGCCTGTGAGTGTGCTGGGGGCCGCTGGGGGGCTTCACACACACACACACACACACACACACACACACACACACACACACACACCTCTGTGTGTGTGTGTGTGTGTGTGTGTGTGTGTGTGTGTGTGTGTGTGTGTGTGTGTGTGTGTGTGTGTGTGTGTGTATATATATATATATATATATATATATATATATATATATATATATATATATATATATATATCACTAAAACCCCAAGTGTGCCCTGGCAAACCCAGTCCCAGCAAAAGCACACACAAACACAAACACAAACACACACACACAGCTAGAGAGAGAGAGAGAGAGAGAGAGAGAGAGAAAGAGCGAGAGAGTCACTATAGCAACGGCCGCACTGCGTCTAAGGTGACAGTAGGCCTACCTTACTTAATCATACCGCCTGCACTGCTCCCCCCCTCCCCTCCCTCACACCCCTCACTTCCCCCCCCTCTCCCCACTCCAACCCCATCCCATCCACCCCGACCCAACCCCCTCTCCCGCAACCCACACCACCCCCACTGCGTTACTCTGAACCTTAAGTACACAGGCACCACCACCATCACCTCCATTACTACTACAACTACTAGTACTACTACCACCACTACTACTACTACTACTACCACTTCTACTACTATACTACTACTACTACATCATCTTCTTCCACTGCTACTACCATGCTGCTATAACTAGTACTACTACTCTACTACTATTACTACTACTACTACTATTACTACCACTACTACTACCTCTACGCCCTCTAAAGCCTCTCTTCATCTTGATTTCTGCATTATAGCAAGAGAATAGCTCAAGTACCATATGATGCTAGTCACGAAGAAGTGCTATGAAAAAGATACAGAGCCTGAGTATTGTCTTATGTCGCCCATTGAGCTACGAGAAATAAGCAAGGATGACAATCTACAACTACTACTACTACTACTGCATTCCAATCTCTCTCTCTCTCTCTCTCTCTCTCTCTCAAGTGCAAACAAACAGGAATGAAAGCGCCCTGCCCCCAAGGAGTACCGGGGGGGGGGGAGAAGGGGGGAGGGGGCGATAAGGGAGGTGAAAAGCTGTTTGTGTTTGAAAAGGTGAATGGGAGTGTGTTTTGAGAGGGCAGGGATGTGAGCAGTGAGGTAACGAAAAGGTAGTGTGTGTGTGTGTGTGTGTGTGTGTGTGTGTGTGTGTGTGTGTGTGTGTGTGTGTGTGTGTGTGTGTGTGTGTGTGTGTGAGAGAGAGAGAGAGAGAGAGAGAGAGAGGGAGGATATTGGAGGAGTGGCCGTGTTTGTTCTTCATCTTCCGCTCTCCTTCTTTCTCATCCCATCAGCTCACTTTACTCTCTCTCTCTCTCTCTCTACCTACCTACCTACCTTTCTATCTATCTATCTCTGACGTACTGTACTGCAGATTGAGGAAAATATACTTAAAAATAACATGACCATTTTAAAGGAAAAGGGATTATTTAAAGGGATAATTTTAAAGGGAAGGAAGGCAGCAATGAATTATTAGAGGAAAGGGAAAAATGGGAGGGAAATTAAGTTTAGAGGAAAAAGAAGAAAAATGTAAAAATAAGGAAATATTAGAGGAGGAAATGGAAAGGAACGAGAAAATATGGGAAGGATTTTACAGGGAGAGTAGTGGAAAGGGTGACGATAAATAGTAAACCAAGTTAAAGGGTAAAAATAAAGGAGGAAAAAGGGAAAAACTCGAAGGGAAAGGGTAGAGTAATAAAGGAGTAAACGTAAAGGGAAAGGACAATGGCGAAAGATAAAGGATAAAGAAAACATGACAAAATAATCGAATGCAATAGAGGGTAATTATAACGTTAAAAATAAAGGGCAATAATTAAAGGTAAAGAATAAAGCCTAGGGGTAAAGGGAGGGTGAACGGCAAGGGATAAAGGGAGGGTGAAGGGTAAGGGATACAGGGAGGATGAAAGGCAAGGGATAAAGGAAGGGATAAAGGGAGGGTGAAGGGTAAGGGATAAAGGGAGGGTGAAGGGTAAGGGATAAAGGGAGGGTGAAGGGTAAGGGATAAAGGGAGGGTGAAGGGTAAGGGATAAAGGGAGGGTGAAGGGTAAGGGATAAAGGGAGGGTGAAGGGTAAGAGATAAAGGAAGGGTGAAAGGTGAGGGATAAAGGGAGGGTGAAGGGTAAGAGATAAAGGAAGGGTGAAGGGTGAGGGATAAAGGGAGAGTGAAGGGTAAGAGATAAAGGGAGGGTGAAGGGTGAGGGATAAAGGGAGGGTGAAGGGTAAGGGATAAAGGGAGGGTGAAGGGTAAAGGATAAAGGGAGGGTGAAGGGCAAGGGATAAAGGGCACGGGAAGGGCAGACAGGGGGAGGGGAGATTCCTAATATGGCAGGGGCAGGGACAGGTTCAGATGAAGATGATACACTGGGGAGGGATGGGAGGGGGGAGAGGAAAGAAGGGAAGGGGGAGGGGGAGGGAAAGGGATAGGAGAGGGAGAAAGCAACGGTGAGGAGGAAAGGACAGGAGAGGGTGTGTAAAGAATGGGAATAAAGGGAGGGAAGGACCAGGGATGAGCAGGGAAAGGGATGGAGGAATGAAGCAGGAAGGGGAAGGTAGAGGGAGGGTTAAAAGGAGGAAAAAGTTTGAGGGGAAAGGAAGGGAGGGGGAGAATGATAAGCTGAAAGGAAGGAGGAATGGGAGGGATGGACAGGATGAGAGAATGAGAAAAAGAAGGGAGAGGAGAGGAGAATGACGGGGAGGGGAAGGGAGTGGAGGAGGGAGGAGTGGGAAGTAACCAGGAAGGCAGGCCGAGGAAAGAAGGAAATGAGGTCGGGAAGGGGAGGGGAAGGGGAAGGGAGGGAGAGGGGAATCTCGTGTGTGTGTGTGTGTGTGTGTGTGTGTTAGAGAGAGAGAGAGAGAGAGAGAGAGAGAGAGAGAGAGAGAGAGAGAGAGAGAGAGAGACGATATAATAGCCAGAAAACGGAAAAACCAAGAATGACAAAAGGAGTAAGAAAGGGGCAAAAACGGAGAATGAAAGAGGGTGTGAGAGAGAGACAAGAAGGAGTGGGAAGGATATAGGCTAAATGAAGGGGAAGAGGGATGGTAAAAGAGGAAGAGGAGGGGGATAATAGAGAAAGAAGAGGGAAGTGAAGGGGGGAAAGGGAAAAAAAAAGAAAAGGGAAAGAGGGAAATTGCGAGAGGATGGGGAGTAGGAAGAGAGAGAGAATTGATAATAGGAAAAGAGTAGACGGAAGGAAAGCCCAGATTAAGAGAATAGAGGCAGAAGGCGATGGGGGAGAGAGAGAGAGAGAGAGAGAGAGAGAGAGACTGACCCCTCCCCTTCTTGCCCCTCCTCCCCCTCTCCCCCTCTAATGCACTCAGCCACTGTACGGTTTACCAATACAAACACACGACAGTAATGACAATATACACCCCAACAAGACCAACAACAACACTACCACCATCAAAACTACAAAAACAAACGGCGAAAATCAACAAAAACAATAATAACATCAACAACAACGATATCAAGGAGGAGGAGGAGAAGGAGGAGGAGGAGGAGGAGGAGAAGGAGGAGGAGGAGGAGGAGGAGGAGGAGGAGGAGGAGGAAACAAAAGAAAAAGAAAAATTACCACCAACAAAACAATAAGGGCATTACGTTACAGTAAATATCCGCCTTCCAGTCCCCCGCTATGCATGTCCCTACCCACACAACACTGAGGGTAGTCCATACATTGCGCAGCTCAATTCTCGCGTTTTGTGGGGACGGCTGAATCACTGCTACCGACTTTTTAAAATTTTCTGCTTCCCACAACCCATTTCATGTTTTTATAGTAGTTTTTCTTTCCTTTTTTAACGTTCATCAATTTCATGACTGATTATTAATGTCAGGAAACAGAAAAACCATCTCCACTACTCGCAAACGCAAACTAAGCCGTCTTTGCAAAACACAAGGCCAAGTTGATGTGAAAAGAGTATAGGGAAAATAACATCAATACCACTCCCACAATCACCACATCAGTAGTCACCAACCATTACCACCATTACCACTACCACAATCACCACAATTAAAACCATTGCTAAACTGTATCTACTACTACATCAACAAACATCATCATCACCACCACCACAATTACTATCACTACCACAACAACATCTACCGTCAGAACAGCCACTAGGACAACTACCACCATTACTACTACCACAATCACCACAATCCCCGCCACCACTACTACCACAACTACCAAGATTACCCCCTAACGATGCTCCTCTCCCCTCCCCCCGCCCCCCCTAGCAAGACGATAAGACCTAATTTAAGGAAATGGGCCGGGGAGGAGGAAGGGGGGAGGGAGGGGGAAGGGAGAGTAGGAGATAAGAAGAGAAAGCGAGTGAAAAGAAACAGGAATAAAAGAGAAGAGAGGAAGTAGGAAGGGAGGGGGTAGGAAGAGGAGGAGGAGAGAGAGAGAGAGAGAGAGAGAGAGAGAGAGAGAGAGAGAGAGAGAGAGAGAGAGAGAGAGAGAGAGAGAGGGGAGGGGCAGCATACACAAGAAGAGAAGAGAGGTAAAAATGAAAAAAAAGAGAGGGGATGGGGAGGTGGGAGAATACGAGTGATAAGGGGAAGAGATGAGGGGAAAAGATGTATAAAAGAGAGGGGAGGGGAGGGGAGGGGAGGGGAGGGGAGGGGAGCAAACAAGAGACAGGAGGGGAAAACGAGGGGATGAAAATGAGGAGAGAAGTGAAGTAAGAAAGGGGTAAAAATGAAAGGAAACAAGCAGGTTGAAAGGAAGGGAGTAGAGGGGAGAGGAAAAGTACTAGAGATAACAATAGGACAGCGAAAAAGGGGAGAGAATAGAAAAAGATGGGGTAACAAAATAGAAAGGAGGGGAAAATGGGGAGTGAAGGAGAGGTTTAGGAAGAGAAGACAACGAAAAGGGGAAAGAATGAAAGGGAGGGGTGGAGAGAAACGAGAGGGAAGGAAAACGAGGAAAGGACAGGAAAATAGAAGGACGGGGAGACGAAGAGGTATATAGTAGTGGCTAAGGAGGGAGGGGATGGAGAGAGGGAAGGAGGAATGGAAGAATAACGGGAAGATGGAGGAGAAGAAATGGTAACAAAAGGTGAGGAGAGGAGGAACAGGAAAGAAATGGGGAGAAAGGAGAAGAACGTGGGGAAAGGATGAGGAGAAGGGGAAGGGAGAGCAGGGAAAGAAGGGAGATGAAGGTAGAGTGCACCTGACAGAGAAGTAATCGAATGAAAGAAAGAAAAGGGAGAGGAAGGGGGGAAGCTATGTGGGGAGGACGAAGAGGGGAGAGGGACTGAGGAGAGGCCTAAAAGAAAACAAAGTGGGAACATGAGAAGACAAAGGAAGGGAACAACGCAAAGTATACAAAAAACTATGGAAGGGAAAGGGAGAGAAGGGGAGTTAAGATAAGAAGAGACAAGAAAAAGAGAAAACAAGATAATGCATGGTAAGGAATGGGGAGGTAAGGCAAAATGGAAAGGAAAGGAAAACAATGAGAGGGGAAGGGAAAGGAAGGGAGTGAAATATATTTGAAGGAGGAGTAAGGCATGAGAGGAGAAGGAACGACGAAGATGAATAAGCAACAGGAAGGAAGGACTACCATAAGAGATAAATGAAGGAATGAGAGGAGGAGGAGGAGGAAGAAAGGAAGGGAGAAACAAAAAGGATTGAGTGCGGGAGGTGGAAACACAAGGGGGATGAATACAGCAAGGGAGAGATGACAATAGGAAGGAATGAGAGAAAGGAAAGCGGAAGGCGAAAGGAAAATGAAATTGGAAAGGAAGGATGTATGGAGGAAAAAAGAAACACACAGGGAAAATATTTAAGAGGAAATAAGCCCCTCTCTCTCTCTCTCTCTCTCTCTCTCGCTCTCTCTCTCTCACTCGTTATTCCATCCATCCTTACCTCGTATCGCTAAATGTCCCTCCATCCATTCACTATCCGTCCAACCATCCACGCGTGCATCAGATTATCTATCAATCCATATCAATAGTATCTGTCTGTACATCTACCTATCCACCTATCTATCAATCTATCTATTCACAACTTTCAGGGTAGGGTGACTACTTTTCTAGACTGAGAATTACAGGCTAAATATGGTATCCGGTGTTAGTTAAAACCAAGCTTCACTGAACAAAATTATACTGACATAGGCAACAAGATCTTTAACAGTACAGTCGTGTGCAAAAGTCTGATTTTCGGAGTGGGAAAAAAAAAAAAAAAAAAAAAAACTGCTGGAATATATCTGAGTTATCTGATATTTTGACAGGGAATAAGAAAAACTGGGAAAACAAACTGGAAACAGCTGGAATGAAGTGGAACTGGTACACGAATCGGTTTAAATGAGGTGGTACACATGTAGCAATTTCGTTGAGATTACTGTAGCTGGAGCGAGAATTGATAAGAATGGAGTCTGATGGAACTAAGAATTTATAATAATGTTTAAAAATACGGCAAATAAAGCAAGAAAAAAGGTCATGATGACGATAATGATAATATTAATTATGGAATACTATGAAACTGTTCCACTTGGGTCTTTTTTTAATGGGTTCTTGGACTGAAAATGGAATTAGGTGGACAGGAAATTACTACAGCAGGAATTTACTGGAAATCATTACTGTAATTTACTTTAAACTACAAAATAGAATATCAGGAATTTATATTAACTCCTACAAGAGGGACGCCTTCAATTGGTCGCACCGATATACTCCAGATGGTATGTTGGTTCTTTGATAGAAGTCTCTTAGTTCCTTCCCTATCCCCTGAATGGTGGATGGCGGACAGGCTAAGGGTAACTTCAGCAGGCAGTCCACCGGGTTGCAATTTCAGCTGAACCTCCTCCTCTTATTATTACTATTATTATTATCATTATTATTACTACTACTACTACTACTACGTTAACGCCTTCAGCATGATGACTTTTTATATTATCCTTGCTATCTCCAGACGATTACATTCACACAAGGAGAGGCATTTGGAACGGGAGGAGGGGTATGATACAGCCTTCACTAATTCCTTCTCTCCCACCCCGTCCCATACTGAATAATATAAATCCCCTGGCAGACGACAAGAGCGACAAAAAAAAAATGAGACTGGGTGACAGAGTTAGGACTGCAGCCGGCATTAGTCAGAATTAGATCAGGAATGTCAGGGTCGATGCTGCAGGTGGGAATTAGGGAAGACGAATGGGGAATTTTTTGGGGTGAGAATTTACGGGGAATTTGACACCTTCAGCCCGAGGACGTCCTGCTATTCTCTCTCGCTCTATCCAGACGATTTTATTTAATTTACGAAGGATCTTTACTCCGGTCACTTTAACTTGGCGTAAAATTTCCATACCCCTACTTTTTGAATGCTGAGCTGCAAAACGAGATTAACACTGGAATATGATACTAGTCACGAAGAAGTAAAGGATGTGCAGGAGAAGTACAGTCTTTGAAGAGGTAAGAGGCGCGTGACAGCCTTCATTGAACCCCTTCAGTACGAGTGGTAGATGAATTAATGTCTAGATATACCAGGGACATACGAACATCAAATTATACGTCTTTGGGGTGAAGGGATTATCTGAAAAGAGGAAATGGTGGTGAAGGAATTAGATTTAGCATGTCTAGAGCGGGTAGTGAGAGGCATCATTGTAGGCTGACGTGGAATTTGAAAACGAGAATGTAAGAGTTGAAATATAAGCTAGATTTACAATGTGGTGGGAAGGTAAGGGGGTGAAAACACGAAGACTCTCCCCCCTATCCTTCTCTCTCCCTGTCCTCATCCCCCCCTCTTCCCCTGCCCCTTCTACCGTCTCCTTTCCCTGTTCCCTTACCTCATCCCCTTCTTCCCCTATCACCCCCCCCTTCCTTCATCCCCCTTCTTTCCCAATTCCCTCCCCCTTCCCTTGTCCCGTTCCCCTTCCTTTCTCCCTTCCCCTCCCCTTAGGTAGGACATGGAATAAGTTAAGAGGAAACAGGGGAGGGTGGGGGAAGAAAGTAGAAGTGAAGATGGAGGGAAGGGGGACAGAGATGTGGAGGGGAGATGAGAAGAGAGGAAAGGGGAGGGGAGAAAAGAAGAGGAAAGGAGGGAAAGGGGAGGGGAGAAAAGAAGAGGAAAGGAGGGAAAGGAAAGGGGAGATAAGAGAGGAAAAGAGAGACGGGAGGAAAAAAGGGAATGGATGTGAAGAAAGGAAAAGGGGAAAATGTAGAATGGAAAAAAAAAAAAAAAAAAAAAAAAAAAAAAAAAAAAAATGATGGGGAAGTAAGAGATGGGAGGAGGGAGACGTGGAAAGAGAGGAAGGAAAAGAGGAGAGGAGGTGGGAGAGAAGAGGGAGGAAAGGAGGGCCAAGGAAGGGGGAAGAGGGGGGAGGAGAAGAAACAATGGAGTGTCAGGTGATGCACACACACACACACACACACACACACACACACACACACACACACACACACACACACACAAACCTTCCCCACCCCCACAATAAAATCACATCATCGTGATACATCCCTCAACTCTCTCTCTCTCTCTCTCTCTCTCTCTCTCTCTCTTTCCAACCACATAAACACACACACAAAAAAACTACATCTTCACAACAGGATACATATCAACACACACACACACACACACACACACACACACACACACACAGCCTCACCTCACAATACCACACACTGATATACACATGCACACATCATGGCCGCCCACACACGCAAGAAATACACGCTAACTCTCCCCCTCCCCCCCTCTCTCTCTCTCTCTCTCTCTCAACGACACTGATGGTAGTCAAGATTAGTCACAGAAATGAAATATTAACAATTCCTCCATCTCTCTCTCTCTCTCTCTCTCTTTATTTATCGCCCAGTATATAACCAGACACGCCATACAGCCATACGATCCGACTACATAAACATCATAAATATAAACACGGCTACACACACACACACACACACACACACACACACTAACATGCCACACTAATAACCATACGGATACACACACGCACAATCCTTCATTCTAGTTCATACATACATACATATACACACACGGAGTACACATAAGCAGAAGCAGCACGTACAAAAGTAACACTATCGATCCACACACACACACACACACACACACACACACACACACACACACATCTGCAATCCGCACTGTTCTGCTAAGTAGGTAAATACACAAATGCATATAAACACGTACATACATATTCGCAACATTGTTCGATTTGTACACACACACACACACACACACACACACACAATCCTCGTCTGTCCCATTCTTTTGTATATTCTCAGTTCTTTTGGTACATAACAGGTCACTGAACCTTTGCGAGCTACTTACTTCCCTCATTGTAAATTCACACACACACACACACACACACACACACACACACACACACACACACACACACACACACACGTGCGGTCCCATTCTTTTGTATATTCTCAGTTCTTTTGGTACGAAACAGATCACTGAACCTTAGCAAGATATTCATTTCCCAGATTGTAAATTCACACACACGCACACACACACACACACACACACACACACACACACACACACACAATTTCTCTCACCACTAACACCACACAAATTATTTTAACCCACCTAAAATCACTCCCACAACCCGACCACACGCAAAAACCACAACAACCGTTGAGATCAAGACCAACCACACACACCACCACTCCAACAACCACAACTACCACAAATAAGACAGCAAATACCGTTCACAACCTCTATACCACAACCAACAACTACGAATTATTCAGAATATTACAACCATTACAAGAAGTCAGAACCACACAACCACCATTACAACCATACCACCAGCCACACACACCAACACACTGACAACCACTTCCACCATAACACCACAACCACAACAATTACCGATACAATCACCCCAAAAACTGGCACCACAACCACACCAGTTTTCACCACAACCACACACCACCACCACAACAACATACCACCATCACTACAACACATCACTATAACTACAACCACAATCACTCCACACTTCACCCCATCCACACAACCAAGCCCTCCCACTTCTCTCTCTGCAACCGGCTACTCCACTACCAATACAGTCACAGCCACAATCACCTCACAGCCACTACAACCACACCACAACCACACAACCAACCACTCCACAACCACACACAATCCACAACCCCACACCTCCCTCTACAACCAGCTATTCCACCATCACATGTCACACAACCACAACACACACAACCTTTCTCTCTCTCTCTCTCTCTCTCTCTCTCTCTCCCCGGCTACTCACATCCCGCGCGCGCCCTCCCGCACGCACGTCCCTGCCGCAACGCCACCTACCTGAAATTACCGGAAAAGAAAAATGTGAGACTTTGAGGCGGGGGGATAATTTCAAGTTTTCTGTCTGGCAAGTAAATTGTTGGGGGTTTGGGGTGGGGGAGAGAGGGGAGGGGGAAGGGAAAGGGAGAAGAAGAAGGAGAGGGAGGGGGAGGGGAAGGGAGAAGAGGGAGGAGAGGGAAGGGAGAAGGGGGAGGAGAGGGAAGGGAAGGGAGAGGGAAGGGGAGTGTGGAGAGAGGGGAGGGGGTAGGGAGTGGGTTCTGAGATGAGAGAGAGAGAGAGAGAGAGAGAGAGGTAAGCAAAAAAAAAAAATCAATAACTACAAAATCACAAAATACAATACAAATAACAGCCAACAACTTTCCTAAATCACACAATAAAAAATAACAAAATAACAACAAAAAAGCAAGAAATACAACAACACACCACTACTAATGCTAATGGTAGTCGTAGTAGTAGTAGTAGTAGTAGTAGTAGTAGTAGCAGTAGTAGTAGTAGTAGTAGCAGTAGTAGAAGTAGTACTAATTGTGGTAGTAGTAGTAATGAAAATAAAATAATAGTAATATGATAATAATAATAATAATTAGTAATAATATAAATAATAATAATAATAATAATAATAATAATAAAAACAACTTCACCAAATCACACCCTTATAAAGCTACAGATGTAAATAAAGGAAGAATATGTATTCAATTATTTTAAGGCCGAATAAAATGGCCTACGGTGAGGGGAAATAAAATACCTGAGTGAAAGGCTTAATGGCATTAATTAGAGAGGTAATCAATCAGGATCAGTGGCGGCCATCATTAACTGGAACCAAAGTATTTTTTTTATTTTTACGGTGCGGTTGGTGGTCATGATAATTATTATGGTGGTGGTGGTGGTGGTGACAGTGGTGGTGAAGATTGTGATGATTACGTTTGCAATGAGGACTGCAAAGTAAAAACAACAAAGTACCAGTAATAATAATAATAATATTAAAAATAATAATAATAATAATAATAATAATAATTAGTAGTAGTAATAATAATAATAATAATAATAATAATAATAATAATAATAGTAGTAGTAGTAGTAATAATAATAACTACCGCTACTACCAACGCTGTGACTAATGAACCAGCAGTGTGTCGCTAACGAGGTCATTAACGCACTAATTAACGACTTCAGGGCTACAGTCTTTTTGCAAATCTCTCTCTCTCTCTCTCTCTCTCTCTCTCAAGTATTTAGTAGCTCGCTTTCAGGCACGTGTCTTAACTGCCAAAGGAGACATCGTACGTTGCACCTTTTCTTTAGCGAATTATTCATTTTGGCATTTATTTATTTATTTACTGTAAATAAATAAAGAATAAACAATGCTAAAGAAAGGAAGAAAAAAGAATAAACGAAAGAAAGAAAATGGAAGAAAGAAGGAAGACAAAGAAAAAGCAAAGAGGAAAAAATTTGAGACACAGATGGAAAGAAATGAAGAATGAATGAAAGAAGGAACGAAATGAAGGAAGGAGGGATGGAACGAAGGAAAGATGGAAGAATGAAAAAAAAAAAAAAAAAGGCTAACAGGGATTCCCACTACACCCCCACGGAGGCGTAGGGTGCTGAGGCTAGGCTAGCGGAATCTAGTATATTTAAGGGGTAGATGACCAGTCTCTTTCCCCCTGGTGGCATTACAGGGACGAAAACCCCACAGTTCACCTCTACGGGGATCGAACCCACGCAGGGCCGTCATCCGAGTGGGGCGTTCTGACCACTACACCACCCCACGCCTTATTAAAAAAAACAAAAAATACTATCTATCTATCTATCTATAGCCCGACGCCCTAATCCCGCAAAGGGTGGCCGCAGACAAAACGCCTCCAAGTCACTCTGTCACCCACCATTTGACTCCCCTCCCCCCAACTCACCCCCCCCTCCCTCATATACCTCTCAACTCCATCCCTCCACCTCATCCTCGGTCTACCCCTCCCTCTCCCTCCCTCCACCTCACCCACATACACCCTCTTAGTCAGTCTTTCACTCTCCATCCTCTCCACATGTCCAAACCACCTCAGTGTATTTCTCCTAATCTTTTCAACCACATCCACATCTACCCCACAACGTTCCTTCACTTCTTCATTCGTCAACCTGTCCCTCCATGTCACTCCACATGCTCCTCTCAAGTAACTCATTTCCACTGCTCTCACTCTTGACTTGTTCCCCTCTTGCAAGGTCCACGCCTCGCTTCCATACGTCAGGGTAGGGATCACAATACCATCATGCAGAGACTTCTTAACTTCCATACTCACTTCCCTATTTCTCATCACTGCTTTCAGCATGCCTACAACCTTCCTTCCCTGCTGTACCCTTTCACGCACTTCATCCCCCAAAGTTCCATCCTTACTCATCACACTACCCAAGTACTTGAATGCACTCACATTCTCCATATCCTCACCATCCAACCTCACTGCACACTCTGTGACTTCATTGCTCTCAAACACCATAACTTTACTTTTGTTTACATTAACTTTCAGCTTCCTCCTCCTACACACTGTCCCAAATTCATTCACCAAACCTTGCAACTCCCATTCATCTTCACTCAACAATACTGTATCATCGGCAAACAGCAACACCGGAAGCTTCCAAATCTCACCCTCATTCATTAGGGCCACCCCCACATCCACTGCCCTACCTTGTACCTCCTTTACGACCCCATCCATATATATATTAAACAGCCATGGAGACATTACACACCCCTGTTTCAGTCCCACATTGAGATCAAAGAACTCACTCAGCTCACCATCCACTCGCACCGTAGCCCTAGCTCCCTCGTACATACTCTTCACAGCACTCAACAATTTCCCCTCCACTCCATATATTCTTAATACCTTCCACATACCTTTCCTATCTATTCTGTCATAAGCTTTCTCCAAGTCCATGAAGGCAGCGTACACTTTCCTTCCCTTCTCTAGATACTTCTCCACTAAACATCTTAGAACAAATATCTGATCTACACACCCTTTTCCCTTCCTAAATCACCCTTGTTCTTCTCCAACTACCTCCTCTGTCATATGCCTAACCCTATCAATGAGTATTCTACCATATATTTTACCAGTCACACTAAGAAGGCAAATACCCCTATGGTTACCACATACTTCTCTCTCCCCTTTTCCTTTGTACAGAGGAACAATTATACCTGATTTCAGTCCTCTGGAACCCTTCCCTCTTCCCAAGCCAATCTACACAACTTCCATATCCACTCCACAACAATCTCACCCCCATACCTAAGCATTTCACCACATACTCCATCGATTCCTGGGGCCTTTTCCCAGCTTAATCTTCTTCATCGCTTCCACTACTTCGACCTACTGATCTCTTCCTCCCTCCTCTCATCTCTTCTTCTCCCAGCCATTCCCCAACCACTTATACTCACACTGCTCTCACTCTCTACATTCAACAAATCCTCAAAGTGCTCCTTCCATCTCCTCAATTTCTCTCTCTTCTCTACCAACAATCTATTATTCCTATCTTTCACTCCCCTACTATTTCCCCTTTCACACATCCTTACTTTCTTTACCTCCTTCCAAAACAATTTCTTACTCTCCCTCCATTTCACACTCAGATTCCTCCCAAACTCTTCATCCACTTTCTTCTTACTCTCCTTCACCAGTCTCTTAACCTCCCTTCTCCTGCTCACATATACCTCTCTCTTCTCTCTCTCATCTTCTCCCCTACCTCTACTCGCCAACCATTCACCATATGCCTTATTCTTTTGTTCCACAGCTCGTTTCACCTCATCATTCCACCATGCTGTCCCTTGCACACCCTTGCATCTCCTCCTCACTCCACAAACCACCTCACACGCTGCGCTTATCTCTTCCGTGAATATCTTACATACGTCTTCCACCCCTTCCATCTGCTCTAGCTCATACCTTCCCAATCTTTCTTCCACTATGCTCTTATACTCTGTCCTCTTCTCACTATCTTGCAATTTCTCCACTCTTCTCACAGGAGCTGTTTCCTCCTGTCTTCCCCTTCGCCTCCTCAACCACTTTCTTTGCAGCTCTACCTTGGCCATCACTAAGTGATGGTCCGAGACTCCAGTCCCCACCCTCTCCACACCCTTGCATCCAACACTTGTCTTCTCATTCGCTCATCCACACACACGTAGTCTATCATTGCCTTTCGTTCAACAAGTTCACCATCCATCCTCCTCATTACTCTCCATGTATACCGGTGGATCATCTTATGACGAAAGTAGGTGTTGGCTATTGCCAACCCCTTACCAGCACAGATGTCCACCAAAGCACTACCATTCTCATCTACTTCTGCTGGCACACCCCACTGACCAACCACTCCATCCACTCGTACATTCCCGACTTTGCCATTCATGTCTCCAATCAACAGCACTCTCTCGCTCCTCTCAAACTTGTCCATACATGCTTCTACTCTCGCCCAAAACTCATCTTTCACTCTTGCCACTCGATCCTCTGTTGGAGCATACACACATACAATCGCCCATGCTTGTATACCTACTTTCATCCTCACCCATACAATCCTTGCACCCACTGTTCCATACTCTCTTATATTCTCCTTCCACTTCTTGCTTATCATCAGACATACTCCCTCTCTTGCCCTCTCATTCTCACTGACTCCCGCACATATACCTACACCGTATTCCCATTCTCTCATCCTTTCACCTTTCCATTTAGTTTCAGTCAATCCACATATATCCACTTTTGCATCCTCAAGCACCTGGACAATCTCTCTCTCTCTCACTTCATCATTCACACACAAAAAAAAAAATGGTAGTAAAGGAAGTAAAGGAACCTGAAGTAAAGAAAAATGGAGAGAAAATTTGCTCCTTTAATTCCAGTGACTAATTCTACTTTATTTATGCTATCTATACGCAATTTTATTTATTAGGGCAAAGAAAAAATGACAAAGAAACAAGGTCAAAATAAAAGAAACTCGTATATATGTAAAACTGCTGAACTAATAATATGAAACCAACTGTCCCCCCCCCAAAAAAAAAAAGGCGAATAAAAAAAAAATCGTATCTTAAATTATCCATTAAAAACAAAGAATGAATAATTAAGGGGTTGCGTAAAAAAGTAATAAAGAAAATAATACACCTGGGGAGGAAGACAAAGAAAACGCCACAACACAAGGAGGAAATATGGCTGCCTCTATATACGAGTCACGTAGAAGAGAATGTGACCCGGATGAGACTGGAGAGAGAGAGTTACATAGATACACAGACCCTACGGTTCCTACGAGAGAGAGAGAGAGAGAGAGAGAGAGTTACATAGATACACAGACCCTACAGTTCCTACGAGAGAGAGAGAGAGAGAGAGAGACAAACAATAGCAGTCGTTAAACGGACACGCCAAAAAGGGGGGAGTAAGTCAAGAAGCGAGAGAAAGAGAGGGAAGGAGGATCAGGAGAACTGGTGAGGGGAGTGGGGAGGGGAGTGGGGAGGGGAGAGGAAGAAGGAAGAGGGAGAAGGGGGGAGTGGACGGGGCGGGGCGGGGTCAGGTGAGGTCAGTACACGTGTCTCTGGGCGGCCGCTCCTCCCCCGCGTCCTGAGGAATGGACTCGCCCGCCGCCAAAACCCAGATAAAAGTGAATTATCGGTTTAATTGAGAGAGAGAGAGAGAGAGAGAGAGAGAGAGAGAGAGAGAGCTAAGGGAACGAAACAAGGAGAGCAGGAAGTATACGAGGAACAGAAAAATACAGTAAGAAAAAAAAAAAAAAAAAAGGAACAATTTACAAGGAAGGAAGGAAGGAAGGAAGGGGTGGCTGGGAGGGAGGAAGAAAGAAGACTGAGGAGAGGAAGGAAAGGAGGAAATGGAGGGAAGCAAGAGAAAAAAGGAGAGAGAAAAAAGTGAATGTTTTAGGTAAGGGTAGAATGAGAGAGAGAGAGAGAGAGAGAGAGAATCATTAGCCCCTTAAGTACAATCTGTTCTTCAGGAAAATAAAATCTTCAAGAAAGTAGAAGAAATTAAAGCTGGTTATTACCTTTACAAATACGAAGTTAATTATAAAATCGTCTGGAGGTGACAGGAACAGAACCCCCCCCCCCCGAAAAATTGTGTTAAACCGAATGAGGAATTATAGATAAATGAGATTATATGAATTACCCTCTTCAAACTCTCTCTCTATAACAAAAGCAACATGAATTAGTTAAAAAAAAAAAATGCCTAAAAGAAAACGGAAAACAAGAGAAGGCGTGTGGGGGGAGACAATCATAAAACGCCACAATTACAGGCTTACGACGCAGACAAGGGTACGGTAGGTCTGCAGTCTTCCTCCTCCTCCTCTGCGGTGTGTGTGTCAATGTCAATGTCTGTGCTGCACGTGTCTTCTTTACCGCAGTGGTTGGCCGCAGGTAACCGCATAGGCCTACCTCACGCGAGGGGGAGGGGATGGAAGGGGAGGTGAGGAGAGGGGAAAGGTAGGAAGGGAGAGGGAGGCGAGGGGAAGGAACAGAAGGGGAGCTGAGGGGAGGGGAAAGGTAGGAAGGGAGAAGGTGGCAAGGGGAAGGAATAGAGGGGGAGAGGGAAGAGTGTAAGGGTAGGGGATAGGAGAGGGGGAGTGGTAACACGAGAGGAAAGGAGGGAAGGGGAGTGGAGGAGGGGGCCGGCAGAGGGATGATGGAGAAAGTAGTGGATAAAAGAAAAAAAAACAAAGATTGGAGAATAAAAACATATAATGAAAGAAATAAGGAAAAGAAACAGAGCAATACGGATAGAAAAGTAACAGAACGACGAGCAAAAACACAGGTCAAAACAAATAAAGTGAAAAAACAACGAAAAATTGGAAGACAGACAAGGAGAAAATGAAAGAGAGAGAGAGAGAGAGAGAGAGAGAGAGTAGAGGGGAAACTGGAAGAAGAAAAAGGGGAAGGAGGGGAGAGAGTGAAGGTTGCGTGACGGTGTACAAGGTCTCTCTCTCTCTCTCTCTCTCTCTCTCTCCCCAGACGTGAGAGTTACAGCTACATATAATCAGACAACACAGATCTTAAAGGTTCATAAAAGAGAGAAAGTTACTGTTGCATAATTAAAGAAAGAGAGAAAAGAGAGAAAGTTTGTGTTACACAAATAAAGATAGAATAGAGACAGACACACACGAGACTACACAAACTTTACGATACTTCCTAGATAGTCCTGCTTCCAATTACGTGAGAGAGAGAGAGAGAGAGAGAGAGAGAGAGAATCATCACAACAGCTTTCTTGTAATTTCCTCTCCATTGTCCCTCCCTCCCTCCCTACTTTTCCTCGCTCACCCACCCTGACTTCCTCTCTCTCTCTCTCTCTCTCTCTCTCTCTCTCTCTCTCTCTCTCTCACTCCACTCACTCACTCACTCACTCACTCACTCTCTCTCTCTCTCTCTCTCTCTCTCTCTCTCTCTCATTTTGCTGGAAGGTAAAAAAGTAAAACTAGGGAGGAAGAGAGAAGAGTGAGAGGAAGAGGGACGAGAATGAGACGAAAACAATACAAAACGACACAACAGGAAGGGGAGGAGGAAGATGAAGGCAAAGAGGAAGTGAGGAACAGTAAGAGGAAGATGAAAACAAAGAGAAAGTGAGGAAGAGGAGGAGGAAGATGAGGAGGAGGGGGACGATGAAGAGGAGGAGGAAGATGAAGAGGAGGAGGAAGTGAGGAAGAGGAGGGAGGAGGAGGAGGAAGGTGAAGACAAAGAGGAAGTGAGGAAGAGGGGGAAGATGAAGAGGAGGGGGAGGAAGATGAAGACAAAGAGGAAGTGAGGAAAAGGAGGGTGGAGGAGGAGGAGGAACGTGAAGAAAAAGAGGAAGTGAGGAAGAGGGAGAAGATGAAGAGGAGGAGGAAGACGAGGACAAAGAGAAAGTGAAGAGGAGGGGGAAGAGGAAGATGAAGACAAAGAGGAAGAGGACGGAAGAGGAAGAAAAGAATGGATGTGAGGAGGAGGAGGAGGAGGAGGAGATTAATTAATACGGCGATAAAAAAGTATAAAGGGTAATCTTTAAAGTAGCAAGAAATGAAGAATGATGGGAATAGGTAAAAGAATAATGAAGGGAAGAAAAGAATGAGAGGAGAGAGAGAAGAAAAAGAATACGTGGAGAAAAAGGAAAAAAAATGAGAAACTGAAAGGAAGAGGGAGAGAGAGAGGGGGGGGGATTCCAATATGCTGGTTAAGTCAATACAATAAAAAGAAAAAAAAAGCTTCCCCACTGACAGACTAATGGGAGGGAGAGAGAGGGGAGAGAGGAGGAAAGAGGAGGAAGGGAGAGAGAACAGCAGAGAGAGAAAGGAGGGAGGGTGATAAAGATATATATTATACGTACCGTAGATAACCAGAGAGAGAGAGAGAGAGAGAGAGAGAGAGAGAGGCGGTAAGAATCACCTCATGAAACTTACTAACTTGAACTCCACCTCTGTATGGAAGGGAGGGAAGGAAGGAGGGAGGAAGGGAGGAAGGAAGGGGAGAAGCAGAGATGAAAAAGAAGTAACAAGGAGAAACATGAGATCTAAAGATATAAGAGGGAGGAAAAGTATGAATGAAAAAAAAATGATGATGATGATGAGGAGGAGGAGAAAGAGGAGACAGCTGAAACTGTCACTTCAATCACCTCTCTTCCTCGTCCTTATTTACTATATCTCTCTCTCTCTCTCTCAAAAGCCCAACTTCCTAGTTAGCACCCTCATTACCCTTTCCACTGGCTGTGCTAATTGCTCTCTCTCTCTCTCTCTCTCTCTCTCTCCGCTCCTACTCAGCAGCCTAATTGCCTTGCTAACACCTTCATTACCCTTCGCACTGGCTGTGCTAACTGCTCTCTCTCTCTCTCTCTCTCTCAACAGCCTAATTGCCTTGTTAGCACCCTCATTACCCTTCACACTGGCGGTGCTAATTGCTCTCTCTCTCTCTCTCTCTCATGATAGATGGCCGAATTTGTCAGACTGGGTGAGAAAAAGGAGTATAGCCTTATCTAATATATGAGGGGCTGGTTGTATGGTTGCGAGGATGGTTGTATGGTTAAGTGTATGGTTGGGAGGGGGGGGGAAGGGTGACTGGGATGACTGTACAAGTAAGCTGATGTGTGGGTGTTGGGTGAGTGGGTGGGATAAGCGTGTGTGTCTGTGTGTGGGTTGGTGGGTGGGATATTGGTTGGGAAGGGGGAAGGAGACAGTGGGTGGGATGGCTAGGTGGGTGGAGAGGCAAGGAGAGACTGGAAGAGGAGCTGACCAAATGGTGTGGGCGGGTGAGTGGGTGGGATGATGAATGGGTGGATGGGTGAGTGGGTGGGATGATGCATGGATGGATGGGTGAGTGGGTGGGATGATGGCTGGGTGGATGGGTGAGTGGGTGGGATGATGGCTGGGTGGATGGGTGAGTGGATGGCTGAATGTGGATGGGTGACTGGCTAGAAGATGATTGGGTGGGCGAGAGGGTGGATGGAAGAGTGGGTGGCGTGCGGGTGGATGGAAGAGTGGGTGACAAGGGGGTGGGTGGGAGATTGGGTGGGCGGGGTGGGTTGCTAGGGAACGGTCTCCATGGTTACCTCTCATCGTGTTTTCAACTTGTGCAGCATCGCCTCCTGGCTCTGGCCTGGCGCGGGGGAGGGGGAAGTGAGAAGCGGGGTGGGGGAGAGGAGGTGGTAGGGGAGGGGAGAGGGGGATGAGGAGGAGGGAGAGGGATGAGGAGGAGGGAGAGGGAGGGGGCACAAGAGGGCAGGATGGAGAAGGAGAACGTGAAGGGATGCAAAAGGGAGTGTAGGAGGAAGAGGAGGAGGTGGAGGGGAGGAAGAGGAGGGGGTAAAAAGGGGTTGTAGGGAGCAGAAGGTGGGGTGAATGGGAAACTGGAGTGGACTGAGGGGTGAAGAGGAAATGTGAGAGGAGGGGGAGGAGCAGGGGGAATGTATGGAAGGAGGAGGCGTGGTAGAGATATGAATGTGGTGAGGAAAGGAAGGGAGAGGGGTAGGGGATCGGGCTAGAGGGGGGAGGGGTGAATGGGAGGGGAGTGGATGCAGGAACAAGGGATAGATATAGGCAGTTAAAAACAAGAAGGGACGGTCTAGGTGGGGGGCGGAGTCACAGTGGAGGAGGGGGGCGGGGCGGGGCGGGGCCGGAGGGGGATATGGGAGGGGAGGAGAGGGGGACGGGTTGGGGCTCTGGGGGAGGAGGGGACGGGATGGGGATCTAACAGGGGAAGGGAGGTGTCACGATGGGGTGGGAAGGGTAGGATGCGATGGAAAAAGCAAAATAAAAGGGAAGGGTTGAGGTTGAGACGCGGGTGGGGGAGCGGAATAATACAGGAGGGAAGGGGTGGGGTTGGGAGGGTGCGCTGGGATCAGTAGAGATGGGGTTAGGTGCAGCGGGGTGGGGACAGGTTGGGTTCTGTTGAGTTCGGTTGTGTTGGGGGGCGGAGCGAGAAAGGAGACGCTGGGCGGAGTAAGACAGGAGGAAGGAAGGGATGAGGAGGGAGGCAGGGTGAGGGATGGCGGGGCGGAGTGGGTGGGGTGGGTGGGTTAGTAGGTAGGACATACTAAAACACTTTCTGACCCCCATAAGAGAGTACTGTAATACGCTTTTCTGTGACAATATTCTCAAAGGTCTATAATGCATTTACCTGTTTACAAAAATAATGAAAACCCTCAGTAAAAAGGACAAAAAAACACTTTCTGACCCCCATAAGAGAGTACTGTAATACGCTTTTCTGTGACAATATTCTCAAAGGTCTATAATGCATTTACCTGTTTACAAAAATAATGAAAACCCTCAGTAAAAAGGACAAAAAAAAAACATCGATCACTATCCGGCACTTGACACATTCCTTGAGGTTCCTATTCCCACTACCACCTTCACCTCACCTAATCCAAACACCCCTCACTGTGCTTGATGTCCAACTCACACGACACACACACACACACACACACACACATTTTCTCGCTACAGGTAATAAGCTTACACACATGCACTTTCATGCAAACACCTCTCTCTCTCTCTCTCTCTCTCTCTCTCTCTCTCTCTCTCTCTCTCTCTCAAGAAGTCACTATTACCACTACCACCATGACCTGACCTCGCATGACCTTAAGTGAGCGAGTGTGGTATATGTTGAAAAAAAAAAAAAAAAACATTCATTCCACACAATTAAGCACCAATTAACACACCTAGATTAACCTGACCTACCATTACCTAAACACTACTTGAAACTACTACGGTAAACATTACTACCATTTTTACTTCCCTGACGACCTGAAAAATCTATGACGCACTACTACTACCATGAACTACCATGACCAACCAACCTGACCCAAGTTGACCTAAAGTGTGAGAGTGTGGATTATGCCAAGCTCACACGACACACACACACACACACACACACACACACACACACACACACACACACACACACACACACACACACAAGCCATTTAAATACCAGAGCTAATGGATTCCTGAAACAACAGCCTTCTTACCACCTGGTCGAACTGATGACTTCTTGGTTCCTGCCTGCACTGTATGGCAGGGTACGGTGACAAAATGAGAGAGAGAGAGAGAGAGAGAGAGAGAGAGAGAGAGAGAATGGACATACTGCGCTTAGAATACCGAACGTCATCAGTAGGGGGGAATACAGACCATGATGACAGTTTTAAAGTTAACGATACATAAAAGGGTGAGAGGATAAAGGGAAAGTGGTGTGGGATAGAGTAATGCTTGAAGGGAACAGTGGTAGAGGGTGAGAATACAAGCGACGTGAGGATAAGAGCAAAGTTGGACTATAAGAACGAGGGTGGAGTGGGGTGGAATGAGAACAACATGAGAGCCAAAGACACACTGAAATTACTGCACCTTAAGAGAGTGGAGTGATATAGAGTGAATCAAAGGGTGTGGTAGGGTGGAAGGGACCGTAATTGAGACAGGAAAGGGTTGAGAATTACATGAAGGATAGGTAGTTACGACAGGGTTAAGAATTACACGAAGGATATGCAGTTGAGTTGGGACAGGGTTGAGAATTACAGGAAGGATATGTAGTTGAGTTAGGACAGGGTTGAGAATTACAGGAAGGATATGTAGTTGAGTTAGGACAAGGTTGAGAATTACAGGAAGGATATGTAGTTGAGTTAGGACAGGACTGAGAATTACAGGAAGGATATGCAGTGGAGTTAGGACAGGACTGAGAATTACAAGGGAGATATGCAGGTAAGTGGGCTCTGATAAAATGAAAGCCTTGAGAATAATTTACTCCTCAAGATCCACGAAGTCATTTTTTTTAACAACACAGAAGATCATTAATTTTATTCACAATTAACCCCTTCACCTCGAGGACACAATTTTTTTTATTCAGTTCTTACAATGTGATAATGATTTTAATTTTGTATTTATTTATTTATTTTTTGGACTGGAGGGTTATATGCAGCTTTCAGTAACCTCTTCATTATGAGGGGACTAGCCTAAGTAAAAACAGAATCGTTTAGATACAGCAAGAATGGCACAGAGAAGAATAGCAAAGAAGAGGGGGTGAATCTGTGTGTGTGTGTGTGTGTGTGTGTGTGTGTGTGTGTGTGTGTGTGTGTGTGTGTGTGTGTGTAAGGGGGATGAAGTTACAGCCATTACCCTGCCACGTATCTAACCCCTCCAACAACCCATTACACCCCTTTTATACCCCGAGTCGTGTGGGTAGTGGCCAGTAACGACCCATTAAATCACATCCCTGAGTTCACCCTCCTTGGTATTCACTACAAGGAGCCAAGGTCATTGTTAACCCCTTCAAGACGATGACCTGGGTTTTCCCCCTTTATTAATGCAACCACCAGACGATTTTATTCAACTTCAGGCGATTTTGTTCACTTCCAGACGATTTTGTTCACCTCCAGACAATTGTATTCACTTCCAGACGATTTTATTCACCTCCAGACAATTTTGTTCACCTCCAGATGATTTTGTTCACCTCCAGACGATTTTGTTCACCTCCAGACGATTTTGTTCAACTTAATGAGGGATTTCTAGTAGTGAATGGGTTAATGAAGGTTGAATCTCACCCCTCAAGTCAAAAAACTCTCCCTACACGGAGAAAAATAGTCTGGATAGCAAGAATATAAAGGAAAAAACCGTAATCTGAGTGACAGTAGTAGTAGTAGTAATATTAGTAGTGGTAGTAGTGGTGGTGGTGGTGGTGGTAGTTACAACCCCAGGCTCATATGAATGTGAACTCAGTGGACTGCTGGCTGAAAGTACCTGTTTTCCTACGATCTACCACCATCCTTTTGGGGTGATTGGGAGGGAACTGAGGGACGCTGACATGAACAGGGAGTGGAGCCACCCTGTCATATCAGTGCCACCACGCGAAGGCTTCCCGCTCCAGGACTAGTGAGGTAGAGAAAATAATGAGGAGAGATAAGAGAAAAAAGAAGAGAAGAGAGGAGAGGAGAAGAGAGGAGAGGAGAGGAGAGGAGAGGAGAGGAGAGGAGAGGAAAAGAAAGGAAAGGAAAAATATGTGAGGACGCGATTTGTTTTTGAGCTGGAACCAAGATGTCGAAGGTTTGAATAAATTACTGTCACGGGTACACTGCATGATACCTCTCTCCCTCTCTCTCTCCTTACTGTGACCCAAAACAACACAGTCGGTCCCGGGAAATAAGTGAGCAATTTTAGCAGGTTATATTTTACCTATTGTTGTATAAATAAATACATAAATAAAAGTAATAAATGAATAAATAAAATAAATAAAAGTAACATTAAGAAGCAGACTATTTTCCCTCTTAAGGTCATCAGTAATTGAAGCTTCGAAACAGCTGCGAACTAGATCCATTCTGATACACCATTTGAGAGAGAGAGAGAGAGAGAGAGAGAGAGAGAGAGAGAGAGAGAATGAAAAAACACAAAGAAACACTGAAAACGACATAAAGAAGAAAATGTTGATACTACAAAATTACATATAAAATCCAGACTACCATGCAAACTAAATCGCACAAGGAAAGGTGCACAGAAGCCTCCCAGTGTCGGCGGCGAGGTGGGGGCAATATTCTTCCACACGTATTCACAAAACGCTGCGTCGACGCCTGCGCAGGAAAATCCCTCTTTATAAATCCCTTCCTGATGAACATAATTACATTTTCTCTCCATCAATGCCTATCAACAAGTGTCTGTACTGCCTCTTCCCTCCCTCCCTCCCTTCTTTTCTTCTCCCTCCTCCCTCCTTCTCTCCATCCCCCCCCCTCCAAAACACTTCTTTCCCAACTGCAGATAAAGGTGGTCCTCCAAGAGCCACCCAATTGTGCCATTTTGACCCCTGTGTCCCTCTGTCTTAAGGGTCAATTTACCGGTGACGCTGTGTGGGTTTCTTACGCCCTCTGGTCATCCTCCCCTCAGTTTCTCTCTCTCCCTCCCTCCCTCTCTCCTTCCCTCCCTCCCTCCCTCCAACTCCTCTGAACTTCGTGGCGGCCGAAGAAGAAAGGGTCGGAGGAGGGATGAAAAGGGATAGAGAATGAGGGTCGTGGAGGAAAGGGTGGGGGAGGGGGAGAGGAGGAGGGAAACTTGGACGAGAGAGAGAGAGAGAGAGAGAGAGAGAGACACACACACACACACACACACACACACACACACTGGAATGAGAGAGAGAGAGAGAGAGAGAGAGAGAGAGAGAGAGAGACGAAGAAATTAGGAAAATGAAGCTGAAAAATTACCAGCCGATAACTTTACCGTGTGTGTGTGTGTGTGTGTGTGTGTGTGTGTGTGTGTGTGTGTGTGTGTGTGTGTGTGTGTGTGTGTGTGTGTGTGTGTGTGTGTGAGAGAGAGAGAGAGAGAGAGAGAGAGAGAGAGAGAGAGAGAGAGAGACATGCGTAAAATGAAGCAGAAAAAAAACACCAGCCAATAACTTTATCCAGACTGGAACTCCTCATCCCAACAATTTTCCACCGGGGCGAGCTGGGAAGATGGGAAGGGCACGAACCGTAGAGAGAAAAAAAATGAAAAACGAAAAAAAAGTGGGAAAGATGAAGGTGAAAAAAAGAAAAGAAAAAGTAGATACAAAAGAAAAAAGAAGTGGGAAAGATAGATAGAAAAAAAGTGTAAAAGAAAAAAACTGGGAGTGATGGAGGTGGAAAATGACAAAAATTAGGCCTAAAAGGGGGGTCTCCATCCATTTACGTCCCTACTCAGTAACGACCTCTCTTCGTCAGCCTTCAGAAGCGGGCACCTCATTTCATCTCCCATCATTATCCTTCATTCTCCATCACCTACACCCCTCATACCCCCTGCCCCCCCATTACCACTCACCCCTCAGTTCCCCTCACATACTCCACCCTACACTTCTCACCCCACTCCCCTCATATATCTCACCCCCCAGCTCCCCTCATCTCATCCCTCCCCACTCCTCAATCCCCTTACCCTACAGGTCCCTCATATACCTCTCCCCTCACCCCCACCCCTACCCCTCCCCCCTCCCCATCCATCACAACCCCGTCATCATTAGTACCATCATCTAAGCTCACTATTTCGTCGGCTCATCACACCCTCCCCTCACCTCCCCCCTAACCATACTCTACCCCCACCACCTCCCCACGCCCATACTCTACCCCCTCCCCTCCCCCCTACCATACTCTACCTCCTCCCCCTCTCTACTTTTTTTAAATAACTGAACAGTGGAAGGAAAAACAAATGAATTTGAAAAAAATAATCACTCACTCTACTGTATATTATCATCTTCCTTCCCCTCCCCCGTTTGGTTTTCCTCTCTCGACTCCCCTCCCTTCCCCTTACCTTCCCCCTGAACTCCCCCTCCCCTCCCCTCCCCTCACTCTCAACCTCTTCCCCCTTCCCCCATCAGTTCCTCTATCTCTTTTCACCTCCCCCACTCCCCTCCACTCCCCTCCCTCATCTCGCTTTCTATTCACTCTTCACCAACACCTCCCCCCTTTCCCCCCCTTCCCCCATCTCTCTCTCTCCCTCTCTGTCTCTCTCTCTCCCGGCTGTGGTAACCTGTCCTTAAACTTGTGTAATTAGAAGGTAAGTCTTTCTAATAACATTAAGGCTGGACTACCTATAAAGGTCTGTGTGGTCTATGTAACTACTCGTATGTATTTCTCTCTCTCTCTCTCTCTCTCTCTTCTCTCTCTCTCTCTCTCTCTCTCTCTCTTGATCTGTCCTCTCATCTTCTATTCAACCTTCCCATTCTTTTCTCACTCCCTCCCTCCCCTACTCCCATTTTTCCTCCCTCTTCTCAGCTCGGCAGAAAGGGATGGATGGAAAGGAAATTCAGGGAAAAGGGAGGGATAGAGGAAGGGCGGGAGGGAGGGAGGGAGGAGAGAAAGATCCGGGAGTGTAAGGAGGAAGGGAGGGCGGTATTGATGGGTTGTTTAGAGAAATGGGAGAGAGAGACATGAAGGGAGGGGGCTGAGAAGGGAAGAGATAGAGATGGTGAAGGGTAGGGTGAGTAATGGACGAGAGGGGGAAGATAGGAGAAGGTAGGAGAAAGAATGGAAGGGGGGAGAGAGAGAGAGAGAAATGGGAGAGGGAAGGGCGGAGGAGAGGGAAGAGGAATGAAAAGGTAGAAGGATAAAAAGAGGGAAGAACGGGAGGGGAGATTGAAGGATAGGCGGGAGGGAGGGAACGAGGCAGGGAGGGAAAGTTGGACAGGGAAGGAAGGAGGAAAATAGTAGTGGAATGGGAGGAGGGAGAGGGAGGAGAGAAAGAGGAGAGGAAGGACAGAAAGCGGGAGGAACAGGCATGGAGGAGAAGAGGAAGAGAGGAAGATGAAGAAGAGAAGAGGTAACAGCAAAAGAAGATAGAGGTAGGAGGAAGGGGAAGAAGGGCAGAAGAAAGGGTAGTGAGAGGGGAGAGGAGGATGGGAGAGGGGATGGGAAGGGGTATGGTAGAAAGAAGAGGGAGGGAAAGATGGGAGAGAGAGGGAAAGAAGGGAGAGAGAGGGAAAGATGGGAGAGGGAGGGGAAGAAGGGAGAGGGAGGGAAAGATGGGAGAGAGAGGGAAAGAAGGGAGAGGGAGGGAAAGAAGGGAGAGGGAGGGAAAGAAGGGAGAGGGAGGGAAGGGCGGACAGAAGGCAGGATCTATGGAAGGAAGGTCTCTGGGGTAAGCGTGTCCTAGAGGTCCCGTAATTTAATAAGGGACAAAGAGGAGCAAAGGTAGGGCAGGAGGGGAGAGGGAGCGAGGGGGGAGGAGTGAGGAAGAGAATGGAGTTGTGCGGTGGGGAAGATTGAGGGAGAGAATGGAGTTGTGGGGTGGGGAGGATTGAGGGGGAGAATGGAGAGGTGGGGAAAGGAGGACTGAGAGAGAGAATGGAGGTGGGGTGGGGAGGACTGGGGGAGAGAATGGAAGCAGGGTGAGAGGGAAAGGTAGGGAGGAGAAGATTAAGGGAGAGAGAATGGAGAAGTGAGAGGTAGCGAGAGGGTGAGGATTGAGGGAGAGAATGGAGAGGTGGGGAGGGGAGGACTGAGGGAGAGAATGAAAGAAGGGTGAGGGAGCGGTAGGGAGGAGAAGATTAAAGAAGAGAGAATGAAGAAAAAGTGAGAGGGAGAGGTGAGGAGGAGAGGACTGAGGAAGAGATTGGAGTGATACAGAGGGGAGGACTAAGGGAGAGAATGGAAAAGGGTGAGACGGATAGGTGGGGAGGAAGGGTCTGAGGGAATGGAATGGCTGGGAAGGGAATATTGAGGGAGAGAACAGACAGGTAAGGAGAAGACTGAGGGAGAAAATGAAGGAAAGATAAGAGGGAGAGGACTGAGAGAGAGGATGGAAGAAACCTGAGAGGAAGAAGTAGGGAGAAGATTAAGGGGGAAAACGGAGAGGTAGGGAGGAGTAGATTAAGGGAGAGAACAGTAGAAAGGTGAGAGGGGGAGGCAGGGAGGAGAAAACTAAGGAAGTGTGAGGAAAAATTGGAGAAAAAACCACAATAAAACAAACAAAAAAAAACAAGAACTGAAAAAATAAAAAAAAATAACAGGGTCACCGTAATAAAGGAGTACACAATAAAATACCTCAATAAATAAAAAGGGGAAAAATCAAAAATGGAAAATAAATACAGGTAAAAACGAATAATAAAAAAAATCATTACTACTAAAGGGTCAAACAAGAGAGTAACTGAATTAAAAAAAAAAAATACTGGAACAAATACAATGGAACTTCAAGTGTTTACGATGCAACGGGTATTACCCCCATAACCATCACCAGCGGCACTGCAATCACTGACACCATACATACCACCATACCTGCCAACACCACTGACAACATTACCAACACACCATACATACCTACCAACACCAATGATACTACCAACACACCGTGCATACCTACCTACCAACACCACTGATACTACCAACACACCATGCATACTTACCTACCAACACCACTGACAACATTATCAACACACCACTGAGCCCATACCTACCAACACCACTGACAACATTCCTAACACACCATACATACCTACACCACTTACAACATTACCAACACACCATACATACCTACCAACACCACTGACATTACCAACACAGCTTCCACACCATAATCACTGACAAAACCTTAATTAGTGGCATTACAATCACACCATACATACCATACCTACCAACACCAATGACAACATTACCAACACTATTACAACATTACCAACACTATTACCACATTACAATCACTGACACCATACATGCTCCATCTACCAACACCATTGACATCATTACCAACATTATTTTCACATTACAGTCACCTGACATCTGTACTAGGTTGCCAACATCAATTATCATCAATACTGCCAGTATTTACATTTACACGGTGACAACATTACCAGTGACACCATAATAACGCCATTCCTCCTACAACAACCATTACTACTACAACTACTACTACTACTACCACCACTACCACCTGTACCACCACCACCAGTACTACCACTACTACTACATACCACCTACCTACCCACCTACTGATACTGATCCACACTGTTATGCGCCTCACACACACTCGCACACAATTACGTTTAGCCACCTCGCATCCAACGCACGCACACACACGCACTCAACACCTCACACACGTACACGCACACACACATACTCGACACCTCACAAACGTACACCACCGACACACACACACACACACACACACACACACACACACACACACAGGAGACTGAGTGGGTGGGTGGCTGATGAAATGAATGAGATAAGCACACAGGACTATATATAAACACAGAGAGAGAGAGAGAGATTAGAGATAGTGGGGGTATTCTGAGAGAGAGAGAGAGAGAGAGAGAGAGAGAGAGAGAGAGAGAGAGAGAGAGAGAGGCATACTGACACTGACCAGGCTGCTCCTACGGTTACTTCCACATAATAATAATAATAATAATAATAATACGGTAATAATAATAATAATAATAATAAATACTAAAACTAATAATGATAATAATAATAATTTCATCAACGAACTGAGGGGGTTACCAGTGTATACAAGCAAATATTCTCTCTCAGCTGAATAAAATCGTCTGTGTGGCAAAAATAAAAATAAATTAGAACCCTGAGTGAAAAGAAAATCCTTAGGGGGTGATTGACTGACCAGGCCCCTCCTAGAAATACTCCATCTAAAAAAATACCCACCATCGAACTGAAAGGGTTGACTGTAGCTGCGTACCTCTAAGCTGAATTAAATCGTGAAAAAAGAAATAAACAGTATCCCCCCCCTAGTCTCTCCCAGTCCCCCTCCCCCTGCCCTATCCCTTATGGCAACCCAAGGACGAATTTATTAAGGTGTGGGATAAAAATATACGCTTCTTATTTGGCTTGACAATGGTACTGGCATATGCTACTGTTTTTGCTACTACTGCTGCTACCATCACTACTACAGAAGCACTTCTACTACTACTAACTGCTACTGCCACAACCATCACTACTGCAAGAACAACACTACTACTGCTACTACAGTAACAAGAACACTACTACTACTACTGTTACTACTACTAAATGTTACTGCACCAACCATCACTACTACACATACAACACTAATACTGCTACTACAGTAACAAAAATGCTACTACTACTACTATTACTACTACTACAGCAACGAAGACACTACAAATACTATGATTAATTTCACCATTAACTATTATTTGCATTCCTACTACTACCACCATCACTATTACCAGTACCACTACCTCTACTAAAACCCTATTAAAAAAAATATCCACTTCCATTCAATTTAAATAAAGAGTGAACAGAAAACGGCGCCTCAAAACTGGCCCCACTATTCTATTTTGCGCAGACACATAAAAACAGCCACACACTTTATTGGCCACGCATTGAAATACGCCTAATAGAAACGCTCAACCATGTATTACCTCAGATTGCTCCTATTTTTATATTATCTGGCTTTTTCAAAATTCTATTCCAGTTATCGAAAATGGGAGGCTACTGGCTGAGAAAAAAATTGTCATGAGTTTAAGTGAAAAAACAAAATAATAAAATAATAATAATAATAATAATAATAATAATAAATACACTACTACTACTACTAATAATAATAATAATGAAAGTTATGATGATGATGATGATGACGAGGAGAAGGAGGAGGATCAAGACAAGGGAAATACATTATATACCTCTCTCTCTCTCTCTCTCTCTCTCTCTCACACACACACACACACGTCGCGCCCAATCAACCATTTTAAGGCTACCCAGAACCGAATTTTCCCCTCGTTCGAATAATCCCCACTTTGGGCGCCGAAACAGCTTTACCGTGCCGAATTATCCATTGAGTGCAGCGTGCCAATTACATCGGGGGCCGGATCATCCAACTATCGCTTCCATTCCTTGCCGAGAGCCGAATACTACTCTCCGTGCCGAATCCTCTTGATCCGGGGTTAGATAGCCGAACGTAAACAGTGCAGAAAGAGATGTAAGGATAAATAGATAGATAGATAGATAGAGATAGATGGATAGATAGATAGACAGGTTAACAGATATACAGACTGATAGATAGACACGTAGATAGGCTGACAGATAGATAGACAAAGTATACACAAAATAGACTGATACAGATAAACTACGAGAGAGAGAGAGAGAGAGAGAGAGAGAGAGAGAGAGAGAGAGAGAGAGAGAGAGAGAGAGAGAGAGAGGGGGGGGGGTAATTCTGACAAAGTGGGGCTCTCCTGTCCTCCAAGCCCACGTCATACACTGTAATATTCGCCAATTTTTCACGTCGAAGCTAAAATGTCCTGCGATTTCTTTTATGTACATTTCCCCAACTATTTTATTATATGTATTTGTAACTCTCTCTCTCTCTCTCTCTCTCTCTCTCTCTCTCTCTCTCTCTCTCTCTCTCACGTAAATTACCTGCATCACTAATACAGTCATTATACGGTATTCATCGACATCACTACCACGCGGCACCACCACCACCACCACCATCACCTCCACCACACTCCTCTTCCACATACCACCACCACCACGATCAGAGTATCCACCATGACCACTACTATCACCACATCTACTGCCACTACCACCACTACTGAAATATACCTACCACTATCACCACTCCAACCATCACCACAACTACTTCCACTATCACCACTATCACCATCAACACAAATACCATAACCACCAACATCACGATCATCATCACTTATCTGATATCCCCACTACAACTACAGTACACCACCAATACCGTCGCTATCACCACCCGCCATCAAACATCACCAACACCACCAACGGCTACCACATCCACCACCCTTACCACTCTCACCAACATCACAACCACCACCACCACTACCCTTACCACTCTCACCACAATCAGACATCACTATACTCTCCATCCTTACCGCTTGCCACACACCACCACCATCACCTCATGCATCATCACCACCACAACCACCACCACCAAAACCAATACTACTACCTCCACCGTCATCTCCACCACCACCATCTTCACCACCACCACCACTATCACCAGCAGCAGTGACCTTCATCAGGGTCTTATTAACCTTGCCTAGAGGGGACCCTTTATTGGCTGGTTACGCCCTTCGTGCCTGATCGATACTCTTGCTCCCCCCCCCCATCTTTCCTTCATTTCCTTCCCTTTCACTTTCCTCTCCTCCATTACTCACCTGTTTTATTTTTCTTTTCTCACCTTCGTTCCACTCTCCTCCCTTCCTTTCCCCATCTTCCCTCCTCTTCCTTTCACTTTCCTATTCTCCATTCTCCCATTTCTATATTTTCCTTCTCTCTTCCTCCTTCCCTTCCTTCACTTTTCCTTCCTCCACCTCTCATATCTTCATTATTACTTTTCCCTCCCGCTTTCCTCTCACTTTCCCTTCCACTACTTCTCACCTCTTTTCCCTTTTATCCATTATTCTTTCCACCTCCTTCCCTTCACTCTCCCTTCCTCTGTTTCTCACCTCTTTATTATCCTTTTCTCTCCCTCCTTCCTTTCCCTTCCCTTTCTCCCTTTCTCATCATTATTTTCCTTTTCCGCCTTTCCACTCCCTTCCCCTCTCTTCACCCCCTTCTTCTCTCCACTTTTTCCAATCTCTTTACCTTCCTTTTCCCTCCTTCCCCACTCGTCCTTCCACCGGTGCCTCCATTTCCGCTCGACATTCTTCTTCTTCTCTCTCCCTTCCTCAGTCCCTCTTACTCCACATTCCTCTCCCATTTTCATGTTCTTATATTCGATTCACATTCTTCCTTCCCTCCCCTTCTCTTCCCTGCCTTTCCTTCGTTCTTTTTCCTTCCTTTCCTTTCCCCTCCTTCCTCTGTTTCTAAACCCTCTCCATCCTTAATTTTTCTCCTTTCCCAAGTCCTCTTTTCCTTCCTTTCATCCATCTCCTTTACCTCCTCTCCTCTTTCCTCTGTTTCCTCCTATCCCTCTCCTCCCTTTCCACATCTGATTTACCTTTCTTTATTCCCCCCTTCATTCCTCCTCTTTTCCTTCGATTCCTGTCCCATCCTCCCTCTTCTCTCTCCTTCCCTCCCATCCCCTCCCCTTCTTTACCTTCCAAATTTTATCCAGTATTTCTGAAGGTCAATTATATGCTCCTTAATTAAGAGAGAGAGAGAGTGAAAGAGAGAGAGAGAGAGAGAGAGAGAGAAAGAATAGCAGAGGGGAAAAATTAAGACAAGGAGAATGGATGGAGAGCAAGAGGAAGGTGTGAGAGAAAATAAATGAGAAAGGAAGAGAATGTGAGAGAGGGAGAGAGAATGGAGGGAGTTGACTGAGAGAGGAGTGGAGAGAAATTACCGATCCCTTCCTCACTATATAATTTCCTCCACACCTACCCCCCCCCCTCTCTCTCTCCTGTCCTCTCTCTTTTCTTCTCCTCGTCTTCCTTCACTTCTCTTTTCCTTCCATTCCTTTCCCTTTTCCTTCTCAAATCAATCGCTTCAATGCTCTGTTTCTTTTCCTCCCTCCCCCTCTTCTTTTCCTCCCTCTCCCTCTCCTCATTCCTCCCATTATTGCATTTCGTAGTCCTCCCTTCTCCTTCCTCACATTTTCTCTCCTCCTCCTCCTTTTCTCTTGCATCCTCTTTGTTACTCCACCTTACATTGTCTCTCTCTCTCTCTCTCTCTCTCTCTCTCTCTCTCTCTCCAGTGCTGTTCGTCTATCTCTCTCCACCTCTCTCTTTTCCTTTGTCTTCCTTTCTTTTCTCTTCCTTTCCCTCCTCTCTTCTCCCCTATCATCTGATCTCGTCTCGTCCCTTTTCTCCTCCTCCTCCCTACCTTCCCTCCTCTTCCTCTTGCCCTTCTCTTTCTTAACCTCCCCTACACTCCTGCTCTTCTCTTTCCTTATCCCCTTCCTCCTCCTTCTGCTCTCTTCTTTCTCATCCCCTTCCTTTACCTCCTCTCCTCTTCCTCTCCTCTCTCTTCTCTTCTCTCCTCTTCCTCCTCCTCTCCTCTTCCTCCTCCTTTCTTTTCCTCTTCCTTTTCCTCCTTCTCTTCCCAAAATACGGGCCTCTCCCACGAGCCTAAATTAAATTTGTCCCGACCGTAACAACAAGTGGAAAGTAGGAAACCCTTTTAGCCCCAGCGCCGACCTGCAGGGGCGAGGGGGAAGGGGGAGGGAAGGAGGGGGAGGGGGAGGGAAGGGGTGAGGGAGGAAAGGGAGAAGGGAAAGGGAAGGGGTAGAGGTGGATGGAAGGGATGGGTTGGTGGAGAGGTTGGGATTTTGAAGGGGAGAGGGGGAGTTGTGATTTTGAAGAAACGGGAGAGGGGAGGATGGGATGCTGTGGGAGGGGGAGAGAGAAGGCTGGTGGGGGATAAGGGAGCAGAAGGAAGCAGGAAGAGGAGGAGGGGCAGAATGAAGCAGGGAGAGGGGGAGAGAAAGAGAGGAGAGAGGGGGATGTGACTGAGATTTTGAGATGAAGTGGAAGCTAGAGGGGGAAAGAGGAAGGGGAGGATGTGGAGAGGGATCGGGATGAGAGGGGAGAAGGGTGGATGTGGAAAGAGGACGCAGGAGGGAGGAAGGGGGAAGAAGGAAGGGGGAGGAAGGGGGAAGAAGGAAGGGGGAGGAAGGGGGAGGAAGGGGGAAGAAGGAAGGGGGAGGAAGGGGGAAGAAGGAAGGGGGAGGGAGAGAAAGGGATTTTAAGGAGGAAGTAGGGAGAGATAGTCAAGACATTTATTCCGATACTAAGGGCTGAGTGGGGAAAAGGGAGGGGAGGGGAGGGGAGGGGAGGGGAGACAGTGCAGAAGACGGAAAAAAGGAGAAGGGAAAAGAAGGGAAGGGTAGAGGAGGGGAGAAGTGAGTGGAGGGGAGGGGAGACCTGGATTCTGTTTACAGGAGGAACGAGGGTATAATGTATAAAAAAATGAGAGAGAGAGAGAGAGAGAGAGAGAGAGAGAGAGAGACTATTTACTGGCTTTTTTAATTACTGGGGACTAGTTACTGCCTATACTAAAGAGTGGTAGTCAATGAATGGGTAGTAACTGATGAAGACTAATGGTGGATTTCGTACTTCGCCAGCATTTGGAAGAGCTAATTCCGGCTTAACCAGTACTAATGGAAAATGTACTATTAATGGGGTACTATTTAATGGGAAATCTTGAATACTGTTTAATGGGCTATGAGAATTGTACCATTAACTAATGGGTAGAATACTAGTAGCTAACTAGGAGTACTATTAACAAATGGATAATGGGTGATGGTTTCATGGGTACTATTTAATCGGTAATGGGGAATGAAAAGGATAATGGGTACTATTAAATGGGTGACGAATAATTTAAGAGTACTATGTAATGGGTAATGGGTAAAGTCCTATTTAATGGGGTACTCTTAATTAATGAGGTACTATTACTTAATGGGATGGGACACTCAAGCCTCATTATGGGAGCATGGCGAGTCGATCTCTTTAATTGCCCCCATCCTTGCTATCTTCACTGCCAGAAGCCTCTCTCTCTCTCTCTCTCCACAAAATGCTTCACCCGTTAATTTTTCTACCTCGTCTTACACTGTTTCCCTCCTTCCCTCCCTTTCTTTTACCTTCTCTCCTCTTTCCTCTGCTTCCTCCTACCTTTCTTCTTCCTTTTCACATTCTCTCTCTCTCTCTCTCTCACTTATTCTTTCTCCCTCTCTCACATTCTCTTTCCCTTTCTCCTCCCTCACACTACCTCTTTTCATAGTCTATCTTATTCTACCTTTACTTTCCTCTTCCCTCCCCCACCATCCCTATCCTTTCCCCTCGCGTACTCTCCCTTTTCCTACCCGTCTCCTCCCCATTCTCTCCTCCCTCCACACCCCTTTCCTTCCCCTATATCCTGTTCCCTACCTTACCCCTCACGTACTCTCTCTTTTCCTACCCTTCTCCTCCCCTTTCTCTCCTCCCTCCGCTCCCTTTTCCTTCCCCTGTATCATGTTCCCTACCTCACCCTATCACATCCTTCTCTTCCCAACCCCTTCCCCTCCCTTTCCAACTTCTTCCCATCTAATCCCCTACCCTTCCCCTCCCCTCCCTCCAACCTACCTTCTACTTTGCCATCTTTTTCTCTTCTCTTCCTTTCCTTCCCATTCTCCAACCTACCCACCCCTTGTTTTCCACTCCTTAGCCTTCCTCTCCCCTCCCCGACTCAGTTCCTTGCAGTTCACTCACACTCTCCCCATCATCCCCTTTCCCACCCCAATCTCAGTCCTCACTCTCCACATCTTCCCCTTTCCCTCCCCAATCTCAGTCCTTGCCGTCACCTATACCCCAGACTCTTGCAATTCACCCCTCCCCTCCCCTCCCCTACCTCAACTCCTTGCCATTCACCCCTACACTTGCCTCCCCCCCTCCTTCTGAACATGCCCCTAAGACGGAGCAGAGAAACGTGATTGGCCGGCGGGTGACGGGGAGGGGTGAGGAGAGAAGGGGAAGGCGGAGCTTGGAAGGAGAGGGGAGAGGAGCGGAGGAGTGGGAAGGGGATTGGAAAGGAGGGGAAGGGAAGGCGATGTTTGGGAGAGGAAGGGAGGGGAGGGGTAGAGTAGCAGAGGGGAGGAAGGGACAGGAATGAAGGGAAGATTTGAGAAAGAGAAGTGAAGAAGGTCGGAGGGGGGAATTTGGAAGGAGTGGAAGACAATAAGGAAAGGGAAGGAACAGAAGATGGAAAGAGTGACAGGACGGGAGGGGAAGGAGGGAAAGCAAAATGAAGGGAAGAGGAAGGAGAAGAAACAAGAGGGGAAGCGACAAGGTTCGAAAATTAAGTGATCATGAGTAAAATGTAGAGTAAGTACAGGAACCAGAAGGCCTATTGTCCCGTACAGAGATTAACTGCTCACATCAATTACACTAAAGAGTATGGGGGCGCAGTCACTATTTATTTATTACTATTTATTACTAGTTTTTTTATGTTTAGATTTTTTTTTTAAGTTTTACCTTCACTCGTGCAAAACCAAACACGAGTGAAAAACAATGTGAAAAATATTTAGAAAAAAAATCCAGAAAATTATTAACTGCCATGGCGACCTGTTCATCGAAAAAGACGTCTAGGATTTTTTTATGAATACGGCCTCTGATGTTTAAAAAAATAAAAAAAATTGATACCTGGTAGAAAAGAGGAAGGCTCTCCCCCGCCCACCAGTCTCTCCGGTATAGAAGCAGGCAAGAGATAATATACCATAATACAATGATGCTGGAGAGAGAGAGAGAGAGAGAGAGAGAGAGAGAGAGAGAGAGAGAGAGAGAGAGAAATGGGGGGGGGGCGGTGCAGTGGACAAAGAGTTGACCCACCCACACCCTCACACAAGTATAATGTAAAGCAGGTCATCCAACCATATGGGGTCATCTCAACCTCACCCAACACCCCCCAACACCCCACCCCTCCCACACACCTCTTCATCATCTCTCTCATACTACTCTCTCACAACCCCCTACCCCTTCCTCATCATTTCCCTAAACCCCTAACCTCGCCACCTCTTACAGTCTTTCACCCCTTCCTCACCACCCCACTCTACCCCTCCCATCATTACACCTCTCCCACCTCCCATCATCACACCTTTCACAGTCTTATTTCTCTCTACCCCTGCCCTCATCACCTCTCTCTCAGTCCTCCCTCTACCCCATCCTTATCATTTCTCTCCCTATCCCTTTCCTCACTACCTTTCAACTCCTCCCTCATTTCTTTTCACATCCTCCACTACTTTCCTTTACATCCCTCCCCTCCCCTCTCTCATCAGCCCCCTTCACCCCTCTCAATCCTCATAATCCCTTTTACCCTCATCTCTCCTGCACACCTCACAAACCTCCTCTCCCTCCCTCCCCTCACTTCTGACACCCCTCACTTTCCTCTTCCCTCATCCACATGCCCCTCATAATCTCCCCGCCGTTCTCACAACCCTCACAATTTCCCCTCATCTCCCCTCGCCCCAGAACAACAACAACAACAATAAAAACAGCTCCAAAACAGTGAGATAATGGACTTCAAATTAGTAGTGTAGAAGAAGTAAAAATTTTCCAATCACAGCTGCCTATCTCAATCAATGGGAAGGTTTAGCAAAATAAGCCCGGATTCACAAACTAAACTTAACATACAAATGGCGTCGTAACTAAGACTTCTTAATGGAAGGAGAACGAGGAATGGAGGGTATTTATCTATTTACACATTTATTTATTTACTGAAGGAAGGGCCAAGAAAGGATAATGTTTTGTGAATCAGGGTCGAGGAAATCTGGTTACTCACAGTTCGCTGACTAACGTGCTTGCCGCCTCTTTCCGTACGCTTACCTGTAAATTAAGGTAAATATGTTGAAGAATGGATTTGCTTCATAATCAATTAAACTAATAATTAACTAAATGATGATGATGATGATGATGAAGATGATGTTGGAGTAATGGGCTACCGTATGATGATGACGATTATCGTGTTATGAGCCAGGATTATGATGAAAAAATAATATGGCTGCGACAATGAAGGGGACTGCGAAGATGACGATTCTTATATTACTTATGACCTAATGTGCTGATTAGGAAGATACTGATCATGATGATGATGATGGTTACATTTCCCCCACCCCGTCTCTCTCTCTCTCCACACACACACACACACACACACACACACACACACACCTTTCATCTTTCATACTCCACTATAAGACGGATCGATCCCTTTTAAGTCACTTCCATCCCACGTCTCACGCTAATCCACCCTTGCCTATCCACTCGATTTATTCATCTTTCTCCTATTCCACCTGCCTCCCCTGGTCCTTCCCCTCCCATCTCGTATTTCCTCTATCTATGCACCCTCCTCTTCCTATTACATCTTACCTTTCCTAATTCTCCCTCTATCCCACGTCAATCTCTTCTTACTCCTTATCTCCTCTATATATTTACCTCCCTCCTCCTGTTCTCCCTTTCTTTACCGCTTCCCCCATTTTCTTCTCTCCCATCTACTTGTTTCATTCCCCTTCCTTCCTTCATCCTTCCTACAGTCTTCCTCCATGTCCTGCATCTTCCTCATCCCATCCCCCATTTTTTTTATGTCCTCCTTTAGTTCCTTCTTCTTCACACTTTCCCCTCCTCAATACCGGAACTATCCTGAAATGACGCTCCTGCTGGCTACTATCACCGCTACTACTGCTCCCTCTCTTGCCGGACTATTACTGCTGGAGTTACGGTGGCTAAGTGGTAAACGCGCTCGTCTTCCCACCTGCCGTGCCCCAAGTCCTGGTTCGAATCTAGCCATGGCGGGCATTTAAGAGATTGTTGGTAGTATGTCCTTTCATATGGTACCAGATGTTCGTTGTCCGTCCATACCTATATCAAACACTGACTCTGACATACACAGTGATGGCCGATAAAATATTTCAAATTCCACGTGCACTGTTCTCACTACAGACACCCCCTCCTGATTCGTGCTTGGCCAATATAAGGGTAAATTCTGGCTGTCACTCTCCCTCTGAGATGGTTCAGTTCTGTAATAGGACAGGCCATGTCTACTTGTACGACAGATACAAATTCTTTTACTGTTGATTTTTCTACTACTACTACGGTACTACTACTATTACTGCTACTACTACTACTACAACAACAACTGCTACTACTACTACTACTACTATACTACTACTACTAACGATGTTCTTGTCAGTATCTCTACACCACCACCACCAACACCAACACTAAAAACACCAACTCCAGTGCAACAACTACTATTACAATGTATCCTACTGTGTCTGCAACGCCAGAGGTTTTCCTACGCCCACTGCTGGTGCGGTAAACTGTAAGGCAGGGATGGAGGTGGGGAGGGAATAGGAGGGAAGGAGGGACAAATAGAAAGAGAGAAAGGGACAAGGGGAAAGGAGGGAGGGAAGGGGGAGGGAAAGGAGGAGGGAGGAAGGACTATATGAGGAATAGACTACTACAAGGGATGGGGAGAGAGAGGGAGGGAGGGGGAGAGAATGGATGGAGGAGGGTGGTGAGGGAATAAACACACTGACCAATATAGATGAAGTGTGTATCTGGGGAAGGCATAATGTACACCAGCCTCGTCTGTGTTTACACCAGGGGCTCAGAGGCAGGCAGAGGCACAGGCATGGGGAGAGGCAGAGAGGTTTAAGAAGGAAGAGAGGACGGCAGAGAAGAGACAGAGAGGTAGAGGAATAGACTGGGAGGCAGAGAGGTTTAGGAAGGAAGAGAGGACGGCAGAGAAGAGACAGAGAGGTAGAGGGAGGGACTGGGTGAAAGGTAGGTAGGTAGGGAGAAGAACATGCATTATGAGAGGTAGGGAGAGTCTGAGAGAAGGCAAGCAGGTTCTGAGGCAGGGGTAGTAGGCAGGGAGAAGCAAGGAGAGGCAGAGGAGAGTGGTACGCAGATTCAGAGGTAGGCACAGGAAAAGTGAGAGGCAGAAGCGAAGAGAGGCAGAGAGAGAGAGAGAGAGAGAGAGGCAGGGGGAGAGGTATGCAGGATTAGAAGTGGAGAAGATTCAGGCAGGCAGGCGAGGAGAGAGACGCAGGGGGGGGGGGGAGGGAGCAGAGGAAGGAGACTGGCTTAGGAGGAGGGAGGGAGCAGAGGAAGGAGACTGGCTTAGCACGAGGGAGGGAGACAAGAAGGACATGAGAGGGAAGAAAAGAAATGAAGGATGGGGGAGGAATAGAAGGAATGGAGGAAAATAAGGAAGGAAGGCTAGAGGAGGAAAAGGGGATGAGGAAGGGAAAAGAGGGATGGGAGAGGAGAAAATGAAGGGACAGAGAGAGGAAAAGAGATGGAGAGAGGAAAAGAGAAATGAAGCGCAGACATAAGTGTGAGGAGATGGAGAGAGGAAAAGAGGGATAAAGAGGGGAGAAAGAGAGGATGGAGAGGAAAAGAGGGATGAAGAGGGGGAAAGAGAGGATGGAGAGGAAAAGGGAGATGAGAAAGATAGATAGATAGATAGATAGATAGATAGAGAGAGAGAGAGAAAGAGGTGTATAAGGGACAGACAGACAAGAAGAGCAAAGACAGACATACGGCTAAAAACTGATATAGTCGTAACTTTTGAGGAATAATACTAATTAATCTGTCAATAGGCTGACGCTCCATCCTGTGAGGGGTGGTCTGGATGAAAGGGCCCCTAGGCGTTTTCGTCCCTACTCAGTAACGATCCCTCTTCCCACGACAAACCATCCTCCTCTTGCACACTTGAAATGCTCTCTCTCTCTCTCTCTCTAAGTAAATTCCTCCTGCATTCACCCTCCCTCCTTGAAACTTCTCTCGCTCTAATTCTCCTCTCACAGCCCTCTCTCTCTCTCTCTCTTTCTCTCTTAACTCTAAACACCTCTATCACTTAAGTTTCTCTGCTTACTTTCCTCTTCAGCTCCTCTCTCTCTCTCTCTCTCTCTCTCTCTCTCTCTCTCCCCCATTCTACTGTTAATCTAGTGTAATTAGAGAGTAAGTCTTTCTATTAATATAAACAGCGGTCCACTTAGCTAGACCTTGAGGCCTTTGTATCTATGCAACTCTCTCTCTCTCTCTCTCTCTCTCTCTCTCTCTCTCTCGCTCTCTCTCTCTCTCTCTCTCTCCAGCAAACATCAAATCCTATGTATCACTACCAACGCCTCCCCCTCCCCCCCTCTCTCTAAAACTCACCAAAACGACGTCTTAAAACCACTTCTATTTTTTTAAGACGATTTTGTCACCCAGGAAATTCCTCTCGTAGAAAACGGGATACAGAGGGCCAAGATTAACCTTTCTGTTAGTATAATCCCTCCTATATACTGAACAAAATCGTCTGGAGGTAAGCTGAATGAATTAAGAAGTCATCGCAGTGAAGGGGTTAATTAAAGCTGTCTCTGACCCGCCCCAGTCTCTCCCAAGCTGAAGAAAATCGTCGGGAAATCGTCCGGACTAAGCAGCTATCGTGGTGAAGGGGTTAATTTGCCGAGTTTGTTCCACACTCACTCTCACATGCTCCACAGCCCGGCCCTCCTCTTGTCCCGTCCCGCCCCGCCCCGCCCCGCCCCGCCCCGCCCCGCCCCACCCCTTCAAGTGGGTGTTTGGGGGAGGAGGGAGTGAATGATAGGAGAGGGGGTGATGGGGGTGAGGGAGATGAATGAGGGAGGGGAAACTATATACATTATTCTGATAGGAATATGGTGATGATGAAAACTGTGAGGCTATTATTATTAATATTATTATTATTATTATTATTACGTTCCTCATGGGGCAACACAGGACTGGATAAGGGACGGATGGATGGATGGATGATGATGATGATGATTATTATTTTATGGAGACAATTATTATCATGACAGAATATGGTGCTCTTGTATTCGCCGTCATCAGTGAATATCAACGCTACTTTTATCACTGTAATTAGATATGGTAATGTAACAGTATTCCCCGAATCTGAAGTTAAAATGGCACTGTGTTAAGAATGGCTTGTTTCTGTTGCTTCTCGGATATCTTAAAAATTCCCTGAAGAAGTACGTAAACACACACAAACACACACACACACACACACACACAAGCGGACGTGGAAAATGGCGTGTGGATTCCGCAGACTTTTACAACCCTCCAACCACCCAATGCATTTTTAACCCACCAACTGCGAAGCTTTTATCATTCTTTTTTTCCATTAGGGCTGGAGATCTTGCTTCAGCTGAATAAAATCGTCTGGAGGCGGGAAGAATAAAGCGAAAAATTACGTAGTCCTCGAAATGAAAGCGTCAAGGGAGCGAAGAGGACACTGGAAAGCAAACAGCAATATACCGATCAGTCTTTTGCAAATTCTGTTATACGGTAGGCTCTGAATCTGTGGTGCCTAATTTACGAGTTCAATAATAATAATAATAATAATAATAATAATAATAAAAACAATAAAAATAATAATAAATAATAAAAATAATAATAATAAAAATAATAATAATAATAATAATAATAATCCATCAGGTAATCCTTTTCGCAACATCAGGAGAGTAGGGACAACGGGATAAGCAACTCAGTCTCATTAGGACGAGGGTAACTGGCTTTGATTGTACATGTGTGGCAATATGAGCAATAATAATAATAATAATAATAATAATAATAAAAATAATAATAAAATAAGAAGAAGAAGAAGAAGAAAAGAAGAAAAAAAAGAAGAATGATTTTATTATTATTATTATTATTATTGTCATCTAAAATCCTTTGTCCATACTTCCACATGGCTATGCCCAGTAGATATACTGTTTATTGTTTATCTGTATGGTTTACTGTGTGTGTGTGTGTGTGTGTGTGTGTGTGTGTGTGTGTGTGTGTGTGTGTGTGTGTGTGTGTGTGTGTGTGTGTGTGAGAGAGAGAGAGAGAGAGAGAGAGAGAGAGAGAGAGAGAGAGAGAGAGAGGATATTGCAGAGTTGGGTATCCAGTTTTTCTAACAACATCACTGCTGCTGTGTTGCGGTTCCTGCCCTATGTACTATTTACCCGTAGCAACTTCCGGCATGCAACTCATTAACCCAAAAAAAATAAAAAAAATACCGAAGACAACGAGCATAAACATCACAAAAAAATATCCCACTCTTCAACTCCTCCATCCATCTATCATCATCTTCCACCGCACCACCTATCCACCCAATGATGATGATGATGATGATACAGACGGCAACTAAGAGCATACATATTATCCCCTCAATCACTTCCTGCCATCCATCCATCCATCCATCTATCTCTCCAAACGTCATCCAATTTGCAAAGATTAATGATGATGATGATGATGATGGTGGTGGTGGAAGTGAATACAAAGACGACAACGAACACACAAATCAAACAATCCAGCATACAATAGCCTACCCATCTTTCACCTCATCCATCCATCCATCCATCCATCCATCCATCGATCCAGCCACCCACGCACCTCTCCTGCCGTCAACCAATCAGCAGTGAAGGCCGTCACACTAAACCTTTTATTGTCAATTAAAAAAGTCATTACCCCTGCAAATTTTCCGGAGGGCTGACTTGGGATGATGAGGAGACGACGTGCAGGGGAGGGAGAGGGAGAGGAGAGAGGGGAGGGGCAGAGGGAGAGGGAAAAGAAAGAGGAGAGGTGGGGAGAGAGGGTTTGAAATGGGGGGAAGGAGGAGGGGGAGGATGATGGAGGGGAAGCGTATGAGTTTGAAGAAGGAGAAAGAGGAAGAGTGTGGGTTAGATGTGAGGGGAAGTATAGTAAAAAGGAAAGCGTTATGAGTGGGAGGAAGGGAGTGAGGGAGGGAGTACGGTTTGGAGTAAGGGAGGAACAATAAAGGAAGGGGTAGAGAAGGGAGTTTGAACTGGGTGGGGGGAGAGAAGGTGAGGATAAGTGGAGGTTTGGAGTGGGAAAGAAGGGAAGGGAGAGGAAGGTAGAGAGGAAGGATGGGAAAGAAGGATGGAAGGGAAGAGAGAGGAAGGTAGGAAGGAAGGGAGAGAAGTAGAGTTTGGAGTGGACGGAAATAACCAGAAAAATGATGAAGCGTCGAGATAAAGAAAAGACGGCGAAAGGAAAAGAAGAAAGTTAAGGAATTTCTCTCTCTCTCTCTCTCTCTCTCTCTCTCCTTGACACTGACGAGATGGGCGAGTGTGCTTGTCTCTCGTCTCATCTAAGTACTTCTGTCTGTCTGTCTGTCATCTCCAGGCTCTCTCTCTCTCTCTCTCTCTTTTCTCTCTCTCTCACTCTCTCTCTCTCTCAAAACAAAGAACGCTCTAATAAAAACACCGTATAAACATGCACAAGTACGCATATACATACACAGCTAGCTACATGGATGGGCGAAGGCATGTATCATTGAGCTTAATAATTTTCCTATCATCATCAATCACCCTCATCACTTATATTTTACTTAACACTTAGAATGACAAACCCCACATTCACTCTCGCGTCACCAAGCCAGCAGTGAAGCCTTAGTAAAGACAGATATTGGAGTGGAGTGGATTAGAATCAGTGGTGGTGAGGGACAAGGGCGTGTGATGTTTCCGTGGTTGTCCAATATACATACAGATAGGAGAGACGCCGGAACCGGAGATGGGGTAAAGGGAAGTGAGTTGTGGTGATGAGTGGTGATGCTGGTGATGAGTGGTGATGCTGGTGATGAGTGGTGATGCTGGTGATGAGTGGTGATGCTGGTGATGAGTGGTGATGCTGGTGATGCGTGGTGATGTTGGGGAAAAATGCAGTTGGTGAAAATGGTGATGAATGGAGAGAGATGGATGAATGACAACTGATGTGTGTGTGTGTGTGTGTGTGTGTGTGTGTGTGTGTGTGTGTGTGTGTGTGTGTGTGTGTGTGTGTGTGTGTGTGTGTGTGTGTGTGTGTGTGTGTGTGTGTGTGTGTGTGTGTGTGTGATGCTGTGCTTCTTGGTACTGAACAGAATCTTTGTACAATGATTGATGATGATAATTAACATTCTCTCTCTCTCTCTCCCTCTCTCTGATAGGCTAAAAAAGAAAAAAAAAAAAAGGTAAGATGGGAGAGACAAGGAGGGAGGAGGAAAACAAAGGGAGGAAGATAAGGGAGAGACGAGGAAGATAGGGAAGGGTGAAAATTTGCCAGGCTGAGAGAGAGAGAGAGAGAGAGAGAGAGAGAGAGAGAGAGAGAGAGAGAGAGAGAGAGAGAGAATTCTAAGGATATAAACACCCAAATTTAACTCCATCAATCTACCACTCTATCTATGTACATAAGGGATGAGGAGATGGAAGGAAGACTGACAGCGAAGAGGAAAGTAAGATGGAAGGTGAGGGGAGATGGAGGCGAGGAGAATGAGTTAAGAGGGATGGAGAGAGGAGACAGGTGAGGGAAGGAGGGGTGAGAGTGAGAAAGGGAGAGGAAAGATGATAAAGAGAGAGAGAGAGAGAGAGAGAGAGAGAGAGAGAGAGAGAGAGAGAGAAGGAAACACTACTTTTAACTCTGACTCACTTACTAGAAGGCGAATTTCTTTATCATTGCCACACGAAGCCGTTCCCTCGTTACGTGGGCAGTGAAAGTGTCCATTGAACAAGTTGCAATACGTGTTAGTAAGTAGCTGTGATGAAGTGCCGGGGGGGGGGGCACTTAAAATCAACGCGCCGTGATGAGGGACGAGACGGGAGGAACAGGGGAGATGAAATGAGATCAGGTGAGGTGTGGTAAGGTGAGACGAGGTAATATTAGATGAGATGAGACATGAGATGAAATAATATTGATGAGATGAGATTAGATTAAGTGTGATGATGAGAAAATACTCGACGAGATGATACAAGATGAGACGAGGAAATGTGAGCTGGACAGGAGATGAGAGAAGAAAATGAGAGGTAAGGAAAAAGTGAGTAGAGAAGGAAAGAAGTGTGGGACTGGGAGGAAAGGGAGGGAGAGGGAGGAGGACGGGATGGGGGAGAGGAGGTGAGAAGGGAGAGGGAGAGTGGAGGTGAGAGAAGGTATTTGTGGAGATGAGTGGCTGATGTCTGGCAGGTGTGAGGGGAACGGGTTAAAGGGGAGAGGAAGGGAGGGAAGGGATTTCGCGAGAGGGTGAGGGAAGGGAGGGGAGGATCTGAGGAGACGGTGAGGGAGGGATGGGGGGAAAAGATGAAGAAATGGGAAGATGGAAAGGAATGGGCTGGGGAAGGAGCTGGGCAGGGGAGGGACTGGGGAGGATGGATGAGGGGAGGGGACTTTGAGGAAGCTACGGGAGAGGGAGGATTTGGAGAGAGGGTGAGGGAAGCGGAGACAACAAGGGAGAAAAGAAGAGGGGGATGGGAGGGAAAGGAAGGGGGTGGGGGATGAGTGAATGAAGGGAAGATAAAGATGGAGGGACAATTGGCTGAGAGTGTGAGAGGAAGATTAAAGAAGGAGAAAGCGAAAGGGGAGTGAAAAGAAGGGGAAGGATAAAGAAGTGAGGAGAAAGGAAGGGAAGGAACAGAGATATGGAAAAGAGAACGTACAAGCACCATCTTTAAGACTCAAATACACACAGACACACACATCCATCTTTTCCTCACCTACTATACTCTTGTTTTCACCTGAGAGAACTGGGCCATCCCCTTCACTTGAATATTAAATCGTGTTTGCATCATGAGTCCTATTTATGAGGTAGCATTGAGTCTCCTTAGTTACTGTCTAATTCAACCCTCCAACCGTACCACATTCATCCCAAATTTTCCCAGCCCCACACCATACCATCCCCACTTCCCCAGTCGCTCACCACCATCCCCCTCCCCCAACCTCTCCTCCCCTCCCCCTCCCCTTCCCCCCAACCAGGAAGTATGAGGAGGGGTCTCAGTGGTCTGATTGCTTTAATTATCAGACGTAGGCAAAAATAGCAAAAAATAATCTAATCTAGCTCACACCTGGCTGCCTGAGAGAGAGAGAGAGAGAGAGAGAGAGAGAGAGAGAGAGAGAGAGAGAGAGAGAGAGAGAGAGACACACACACACACACACACACACACACACACAAAATCAGAGCACTTAATTAAAAAGGGAGCTAATTACAACACTTAATACACAATTCTACACAAAAGAAGCTGCTACGTTAATGGAGGTGTTTACAGACTCGAAAATTATATACAGGTGAATAATTAAGTAGTGTAATTACATCGTTAGGCTTGCACGTGACATTATTTTATTCATTCACGCCCTGCACCTCAGATAATTGCCGTGTGTGTGTGTGTGTGTGTGTGTGTGTGTGTGTGTGTGTGTGTGTGTGTGTGTGTGTGTGTGTGTGTGTGTGTGTGTGTGTGTGTCTCGTAAACAGGCTCCCAAACACACAGCGATGACGTGGATGATGAGTTAACCACATTCTCATTAAACCAGCACACCACTCACACCACCCAGTCGTAAAATACCAGTAATACCATCAGAACACCTATCACCAGTAAGTGCTTTATCACACCACTGTACTTACCCCAGAAAATAATACCAGCAAAATACCTACCTCCAATATAAATCTTATCACACTACTTTCACTTTAATACCAACATAATACCAATTCCCAAGAGGAATATACTCACAATACTATACTTACTCGAATAATAATAATAATAATAATAATAATAATAACAATAATGCAAAACACTTATTCCCCACATTATCTTGTCACACTATCAACCCCCCCCCCAACACACGTACAGACTATCCTACCACGTCCATCACCATTTCTTGCTTTACTATCCTTATCTTACACTTATCAATAAATTATCATCGCCAAATTCCTCTCTTAAACAGCCTTGAAAGCTGCAGTAGACCTGTTGCTATTTCCTTATCTTGGTGCTCCTGTGTGTGTGTGTGTGTGTGTGTGTGTGTGTGTGTGTGTGTGTGACGTATACCTGTCATACCAACTCCACACATACCCTCCCCCCCCCCAAAATCAAACCCTTAAACTCACCCCACCCCACCAGGAACGCCTTACAACATTTCCCAAACAAAAAATATACTCAATCATACCCAGAAAAATTATATCTCTAAACTCAGCATATCCTAACAGCTAAATCCTAATATACCAACCCCCCCCCCAAAAAAAAAGCTAACATCCATACCCCCAAATCTAACATACTCCACCAAGACATACCTAAAATATCCCCCTCCCCTTAACAACATACTTTAACATACTCTAACATACCACCAGCCTCTTAAGTCAAACTGCACCATCACACGCACCTGCAAGAAGAAAAAAAAAGGCACATTAGTATATTAATTCCCGTCTTGAAGTCATTCTAAAAAAAAAAAAAAAAAAAAAAAAAAAAAATAGAGTGGAGCAAGGAAGGTAAAAACTTACATGACATTTTAATGAAGACTACTTAAAGAATTAGTGTGAGAAGACTTTTTTTTATTTTTTCTGAGTAAAGTGCATGGAGAAAGCAAGGATAAAATTAATAAAGGAAAGAGAGAGAGAGAGAGACAGAGAGAGAGAGAGAGAGAGACAAAAGCCCATACAGAGGGAGAAATTAAATCACTACGAGAGGTCATTAGCAGGAGCACATTCGTAACAAGACGGTAATTACCCAGGTGATGTAATGAACGAGTGGTAATTGCCTTAAGACCGGCACCATTTCTTGCACTGTAATGACGTGGCTCTGATTATAGTGAAGTGGGGGGGGAGTTAAGAGGGGAGAAGAGTTGGACGAGGAGAGAAGAGGAGAGGAGAGAGCAGGAGAAGAGGGTAGGGTGGAGAGTACTAGCAAAGGAGAGGAGTAAAGAGGAGGAAAAATATGCTAAGAAATGAAATATAAGAAAGGAGAGGAGGAAGAAAGTGGAGAGAAGGGAGGATGAGCTAGAGAGAAGAGGTGAGAATGGAGGTTGAGGAAGTGGAAAAGCTAGGATATTAGAACTAGGAAGGAAGAGAAGAACAGACCGAAGAGGAGAGGAGAGGAGAGGAGAGGACGGGAGGGAGGAGGGGGGAAGAAGAGGAAATGGGGAAGACAGGGGAGGAAGAGGGAAGAAGAGGAAGTGGGGGAGAGGAAAGAGAAGAATAAAGGACGGATGAATGGCAATACCGATGGAATAGAAGGGGCAAGAGGAGAAAGGAATAAGAAGGCAAAAAGAAAAGAGGAGGAAATGATGGGCAAATAAGATATATATATATATATATATATATATATATATATATATATATATATATATATACAAATAGATATACATATATATATGAGAGAGAGAGAGAGAGAGAGAGAGAGAGAGAGAGGATAACAATAAGGCTGTGGGTAAAGGGGGGAAGGGGGGGTACCCGGAAGGAACCCCCCCGGATAACGCTCTTCCGGTTATCCCAGAGGCCCCGTGTTCACTTCCGGCTCGGGGAGGGGGGGGGGAGATAGGGGGGAGGCTGGAGGGAAGAGAGAGGGAGGAAGAGACATGGGGTGGAGAGGCAGGAGGGAGAGTGGGAGATCGGGTGGATGGAGAGATGGAGTGAGTGGGAAGATTAAGGGAAAGGATAAGGGGAGGATAATGGGATGAGATAAGGGGTAGAGGGACAGGAGGAGGAAAAAAGAAAATTTGGAAGAGAGAGGGAGGGACCAGGAAAGGACAGAGGAAGAGAGAGAGAAGGACAAGGGAAAGGAGAGGAAAAGGAAGGGGGTTAAGAGGAGAAAAAGGGGGGAGGGGAAGAGGGGGGCATGGACAAGGGGAGGAAAGTAGGGGGAATGGAGGTTACTAGAGAAGAGAAGGAAAGAATGGTGCCAGAACGGGAGGGGGAAGGGGTAAGGAGAGGAAAAGAGAGAAGAAAAGGGGGAAAGGAGCAAGGGAAGGAGAAACAAATGGGGCAATGGAAAAAGGGAATAAAGGAAGGGAAAAGGAATGGGTGAAGAAGGGAAGGGAAGGTACTGGCAGATAAAAACGGGGAGGGGGAGAGGAACAGGAGATGGGGGTGAATGGAAGGAAAAGGTTCCAGGAATTATTTATATTATTTAACTTTTAATTTTGAACTGTTTTGAGGTTACTTGATTCTGCGCACCTCCCTTTTGTGTGTGTGTGTGTGTGTGTGTGTGTGTGTGTGTGTGTGTGTGTGTGTGTGTGTGTGTGTGTGTGTGTGTGTGTGTGTGTGTGTGTGTGTGTGTGTGTGTGTGTGTGTGTGTGTGTGTGTGTGTGTGTGCAAATAAAAGTGTCTGTCAACAAGTACAAATTTCAGTACAACTAGCAAATAACAGCCTTCAATAATCTGCAAAGCAACAGTTAATCTTAAATACGGTAATTAAAAGTAAATTGTTGGAAAATCTGAATTAATGTGACTAATAACAGGATAACTAACCCTTATGAATACTCTGTGTAAACTTTAAAACGAACTGCAATATACCTGCCTAAAAACTTGGATTATAAACCAGAATTCCTCAGTTATTATTTACTTCCATTCTCTTACGTTAATTCCAACAGCAACGTTCCTAATATAATCTAAGTCATCATTTATTTCATAATTCATACGTAAATGCTAACAAGTTGCCTCATAATATCACACAACAAATAAATCTTTCCGTGTGCTCACTCCTCACTGCACCTGCTTTAGACTTGTAATGTGTATATTTACATTAACACAAATACCAGGTCGGTTAAATAAAATATCAGGCCGGGGGAAACGACAGGGGGTGGGGAAGTGAGGGGAATGGGTGGGGGGAAAGGGAGAAGTGAGTGAGGAATGGTGATAGGGAAGGGAAAGGGGGAGGGGGGGTTATGTGAGAAAGAAATGAAGAGAGAGAGGGACAAAGAAAAGGATAGGAGTAACAAAGTACAGACAAGAGGAAAGAAGGGGGAACCATGGAAGGGCGACAGGAGGGGACAGGCGAAAGAGAGAGAAAGATGGCAGGGAGGAAAGTGGGAAGGAGAGAGAGAAAGAGGGGCAAGAGGGGACTGAACAGGAGGAAATGGAGAAGGGAAGGGGAAGGGAAAATGGAGAGGGGTCATACTGTACACATCCCTACCCTCCGCTCTGCTGTAAGCTCTCCCATTTACCTTCTCATATCCCTTTTTTACTCCTCACCCTAACACATTAACAACTCTCTCTCTCTCTCTCTTATGCCACCCTCACCTTCGCCCCTTCCCTCCTTCCCCTCTCCTTTTCCATTCTTCTTTCTCCTCCTCCTTCCCTTGTATCACTACATTCCTCCTCCCCTCCCCCATAATTCTATTAATTCCCTTCTCCCCCACCCACTTCCCCTCCCCTACATCTCTACCCTTCTATCTCCACCCCTCCCTTCCACCATCCCCTTCCTATAATTAATACAGCCTCCCCCCCCCTCTCTCTCCCCCTCTCTCGTGCGCGCGCGCACACACACACACGCACACATACAAATACGTTTACGTGGCAAAAACTGTGACAAATTGAGCAAGGGGTGAGAAGGCCAGTGACACCGAGAGAGAGAGAGAGAGAGAGAGAGAGAGAGAGAGAGAGAGAGAGAGAGAGTGTATCATATGTATCCAATTCTTTTCATCCTTTATTCCACTTCTTACTTTTTATTATCTCTAAAAATGCTCTCTCTCTCTCTCTCTCTCTCTCTCTCTCTCTCTCTCTCTCTCATCCATCGCCGCTTCCGTAACTCCATACCGGTACTCTCGCTCTACACGAATTAAGGATTCACCGCCCACTTAGTTTCCAGTTCGAGGCAAAACTATCATCATTATTATTATTAGTAGTAGTAGTAGTAGTAGTGGTAGTAGTATTTCATTAACTCCGCCCCACCTCCAAATTTCTATTCCACTCAAACACTCTCCCTCCTATACTCTCAATCACTCACTCCTATCTCATCCTCTCACCCTTTTCCATCAATTCCATCCACCTCCCACTCCATCAACTAGTTCCTCCTTTCTATCCTACCCCTTCATCCACCCAATCCCATCCACTCTATACCACCCTCATCCATCCACCCAGTCAAAATTCCCCAACTTATCCATATCTTCTGTTTTCCCCACCGCACCCCCTCCCCACCCTCCTTCTCCCTCCCAACCATTCCCTCAGTCACTTCCCCACCTACATCCTACTTCATCCCCCTTCCTTACTCACTCCCACTACCACCCTATCAATCCTTTGCCTACTCTCCCCCCTCCCTCACCCAATCCTTCCCCCACTCACTGACACTACTATCTACCTTACACCGGTACTCCCCCCATTCTCCCCCACCCAATCCTATCACCCACCAACTCATCCTTCCCCTCCCCCAATTCTCCCCCACCCAATCCTATCACCCACCAACTCATCCTTCCCCTCCCCCAATTCTCCCCCACCCAATCCTATCACCCACCAACTCATCCTTCCCCTCCCCCAATTCTCCCCTCCACCCCCACCCCCACCCACCATAATAAACAACCTATATGACAAGACCATTATCATTATTATAACTATGGGGTGATGGATGGTGTGTGTGTGTGTGTGTGTGTGTGTGTGTGTGTGTGTGTGTGTGTGTGTGAGAGAGAGAGAGAGAGAGAGAGAGAGAGAGAGGCGAGAATATTGTATACATTATGAAGAGAGTGAGAGCATGACTGAGCAGGGAGAAGGTTATGAGGAAAAGGAAGGAAAGTAGGAAGGAAGGAAGAAGGAAGGAAGGAAGGAAGGAAGGAAGGAAGGAAGGAAGGATGGGTGGATGCATGGAAGGATGAAAAGGAAAAAAGGATGGATGGATGGATGGATGGATGGATGGATGAAAGGAAGGAAGGAAGATGGAGAAAAAGATGGGTGTGTTAGGAGACAGGAGGGAAAATAAAAGGATATAAGGAGAGAGAAGGAAAGGACGGAGGGTAAGAAGGAAGGAAAAATGGAGGAAAATAAAAGAGAAAAAAAGGAAAGAAAAGGAGGAGAAAAAGGAAAAAAATAGAGAGAGAGAGAGAGAGAGAGAGAGAGAGAAATGAAAAGAGGGAAACAGAAAAAAACGAGGGTTGAGGAGGAAAAAGGAGAAAAAGAGAGAAAGAAGACGAAAAGAGGAAGAGGAGGATGGAAGTGAAGAAAAGTAAAAATAAGGTCTGGAAAAAAAAAATGAAATTGAGTTGAACAAGAAAAGGGAGGAGAGGGTGAAGCCGTAAAAGGAAGGAGATAATGAATATGAAGAGAAGAATGAGAGAGAGAGAGAGAGAGAGAGAGAGAGAGAGAGAGAGAGAGAGAGAGAGAGAGAGAGAGAGAGAGAGAGTAATGACAAGAATGAAAGAAGGATAATGACACAAGGAAAGAATGAAGGAAAGAGGGCAGGAAAGACGATAAAGATGAAAGAAAGAAGGAAACGGGGTAGGAAGGAAGGTAATGGAGGATGAAAGGAAAGAAAGATGTCGGCATAGACAAATGGCCAGCACATAAAGAAAAGTAAAGGCAAAATGGCCCAAACAACCGCAGAAAAATGAAAGGATGGAAGGAAGGAAAGAAGGAAGAAACGACTGAACGAAGGAAGGAAGGAAAAGAAGGAAAGAAGGAAGGAAGGTGAAGCCAGAAGTGGACCCCTGACGTCTGCGGCTGATCCCGGGAGACACCTTCACACTCTCTCTCTCTCTCTCTCAAAAATCGGCCGAAATATCACCAAAAATTACAATGATTTTATTCTACCCTGGCCCAGATGTTTGCCTTTTTGTCGCTTATTTCACGTAGCTGCTGCTCTACATACTTTCCATTGCACTTCTTTGTGACTAGCATCATATTCTACTGTTCATCTATTGTTGCAACTCAGTATTAAAGATGAACAGATGTCAATTTTAGGCCACGTTAGAGTTAAACGGTTAGGATGACAATTTTAGGCCAAGTTAGGGTAAAATGAGTATAGAAAAACACCTGGGAAATTCATTATAGGCCTACAGGTAATACGATTAACTAATTAGCAGGTAACTAAATGAACCGCCACTTCATAACCCTAAAAGTAAAAAATCATTATCATATTTTTTCAGGGGCTACAACGTCCCCTTTGAAGACAGACTGGTGATTACGTATTTCCAATTCCTTCTGAAATACCTTTGTCGTGTACGGATCTTGAATTTGACTCTCTGTTATCTTGTTTTTGTGTTTTCATGGAGGGAAAAATTTGCGGGCTCCTGGTCTTTGGTTCCTTCTTCCTTACATAAAAAAAAGTCAACGAAATCAATCCCACTACTAAAAATCGCAGTGAAAATCGATTCTAATAATTACTTTAGAAACAGCCAACTTAATCAATTCCACTACTAAGAATCGCTGTGATAATCGATCCTAGTTATTACTTTAAAAATTGTCAACTTAATTCCATTACTTTTGGAATCGCTGTGATAATCGACTCTAGTGATTACTTTAGAAATAGTCAATTTAATCAACTTCACTACTTTAAGAATCACAGTAATAATCGATTCTAGCAATTACTTTAGAGAGTTAACTTAATCAATTCCACCACTTTCAGAATCACAGTGACAATCGATGCTAGTAATGACAGTACTGACCCGTAATGATTGGTCTGTCAGGTAATCACAATCGACATGCGACATGAAACTGTGATGTGTTTGGCTGGAGGAACTGGTGTATGGGACTGGCAATACTAGTGTTTAAATATCTTGCACCGATTAAAGGGTACACCGTATATTTCTGCATACTTCATTTCACTTACAGGAAGCAAAAAATAATTTAAAAAAAAAAGTATTAAAAAAAAAAGGAAATCAGTAAGTAGACAATGAACACAGTACATTTCCTTCATTTACTTCCACTGCCATCTGCTTCACCATTATCTTACATTTACAGATTATTATATTATTATTATTATTATTATTATTCTATATATATACATGTATTTTACATTTACTACTGCCCACGACCCATCAATCAAGTGAACGATCCAGCTGATGTCAAGCAGGAGGGAGTAGATTATGACAGGCAATCATAAAACAAGCAGTGTGTGAAACATCTACCGATCTACTGTTTGTACATGTCTCATAGAGTAGATACCACAGTTTTTGTTCTCCCCGCGGCAAATGGTACTGAAAGGATCAATATGTCTACAGCTGCTTGCTTTCCTTTGTACTCCGCTTTGTACTCCTTGCACCCTCTCTCTCTCTCTCATACGCATGGAAGCTAAAGTTTAAGACCAGTAATGGGAAGAGGAAAATGGCGAAAATGGGATGAGGAAAACGGTAGAAATGGGGAAAAGGAGAATGAAAGGGAAGAGGATGCAGAAAGTAACAGGAAGGAAATGTAGAATGGAAGATGGTTGGAAATGTGCGAACTGAGGAAAATTGGAGAAAAATAGGGCGAAAGATGGAAAGAGGAGGAAAAAGTAGGGAGGAGGAAAAATGAATAAGGGAGGGGGGAGGAGTGAAAGAAATAAGGGAGAGAAGTGAGAAGAAACAGAGAGAGAATAAAAGGGGAGGGACGGGAGAGGTGCAGGGTTGGGGGAGATGGAACGGGGGGAGGAATGGGGACGGGAGGGTAAGAAAGGGGGAGAGGTAATGGAAGTGAGGGGAGGGGAAAGAGGGAGAGGGGCGGAGGGAAACAAGAGGTGAGGACGAGGAGGAGAGGGGGAGATGTGACGGGAGGGGAGGGGAGGGGGAGAAGTGACGGGAGGGAGGGGAAGGGTAGGGGAGAGGGGGAGTGGGGGAGGAGTGAGAGAGAGAGCTGGACATGCCAAGCTTATGATATCACGACCGTTGCCTGCCACGTCCGGCCCCACTGCACCCACCTACAACCACTGCAACAAACTGCACCCACCTACACCCACTGCAACAAACTGCACCCACCTACACCCACTGCAACAAACTGCACCCACCTACACCCACTGCACGAACCTAAAGAACACCCACTGCACCCACCTAGAGAGGAACGGGGAACAAAACACAGAAAAGAGGATTGGTGTATGTATGTATGCATGTATTTGTGTGTGTGTGTGTGTGTGTGTGTGTGTGTGTGTGTGTGTGTGTGTGTGTGTGTGTGTGTGTGTGTGTGTGTGTGTGTGTGTGTGTGTGTGTGTGTGTGTGTGTGTGTGTGTGTGTGTGTGTGTGTGTGTGTGTGTGTGTGTGTGTGTCAGCTGGTTTGCACGCGACTGACAGGGTGAACAATTCTACTATATAAATGTTCAAGCAGTGTTACACAAAGGCCATGAGAAGCAACAGATCCACAGGCCCGGGGAACACCAACTTTTCACCGGAGAACTAACCCCCCGCCACCCAATGCTTCAGGCAAGGGGATAGGATTGGATGGGTGGAGACAGGGGTGTGAAATGTATGTGGATTTTTGAGTTTGTGAGAGTTTTCTGTATATTATTTTGAGGGAATCTCGATGGGATGCAAATACGTGACAGCACATGACAGGACCTACTACTACTGAACTCCCTTAAAAGTCAATTACATGTCGAGTCGAACACATGCTGGGGGATGTGGAGGAACAGGTGAATACCGGAACGGGAACGAAGAACAGAAAACGGGACGTGGAATGGTAAAAGACAACAGAGGAAAAGGGGTAACAGTGGAAAGGGGAATAATGTAGCAGTAAACAGAATAAAAGTGGGAAAAAGAATGATGTAACAGGAAACAGAATAAGTGGAAAAGGGAACAGCAGAATAGGGTGACAGAGGAATGGGAAATAATGTAACAGTGGAAACGGAAATGATGAAACAGAAAACAGAGTGACCGTGGTAAAGGGAATGATGTAACAGTAAACAGAGTAATAGTGGAATGGGGAATGATGTAACAGTAAACAGAGTAATAGTGGAATGGGGAATGATGTAACAGTAGAATAGATTAACAGTGGTAAAGGGAATGATGAAACAGTAAACAGAGGAACAGTGGAGCAGGGAATGATGTAACGGTGAAAGAGTGAAGATGAAACATAAGAAACGGGAATGGAACAGGGAATGATGTTAAGAATGGAACAGGGGTAACAAGAGAACAGCGGAACGGTGAAGGGACAGGACAGGTCAGGCAAAGGTGAGAGGGGATAGGGAGGGGGAGGGGAGTAGGGGAAGAGGAGGGGGATTAGGGAAGCGAGGGAAGAAGAATTAAAGTGAGACGTGGAGGAGAGTAAGAAAAGGGAAGGGAGAGGGAGAAGGGAGTGAGGGAGGGAGTTAGGGGAGGAGAGAGGGGGAGTAAGGGGGGAGTTAAGGGAGGAAGGGGAGGGAGAAGGAGTGAGGAGGGTGGAACTGCATATATTTCCATAATTAATGCTGGGTGGGGGAGGGGGGAGGGGGGTGCTCCATCCAATCTGCAAACCGGCTGGATATGCCCCCTGGCTGCAGAGATGAGACGACCCCCCTTCCCCTTCACCTCCCCATTCCTCCTCCCTCACCTCCCCATCTCCCCCTTAATCTTTTACCCACTCCTCTCCCCCCTCCCTCCTCCTCATCCTCCCCCTTCCCTTCCTCATCCCCCCTGTCACTTTCTCTTACAATTTTCCCCCATGCCACCTCAACATTTTCCCAGCCTGCATTTCTCCAAAGAACTGAGGTTTACAGCAACGCGCGATCAAATCCCGGTTGATGTAGGCAAGAGTTACAGACTTTGAATTAATTTATCGGAGACAGACTCTTACGCAGGAAAAGAGATATGGATGATGATGATGATGGAAGAGGCAGGGGAAAAAAAAATGTCCTCGATTTGAAAGGGTACGCGTACGATTTTTCAGCCCGATTCTTCTTCTTCTCTTCCTGCAACCGTCAGACGATTTTATTCAGCTTCCTCGTAGTGGAGGTGATATATTTTCATCATCATCATCATCACTACCACCACCATCATCCTCATTATAATCACCACCACCATCACCATCATCACTAACACCACCATCATCCTCATTATAATCACCACCACCACCACCATCGTCTTCATCAATCACCACCACCACCACCACCATCATCCTCATTACCACCACCACCATCGTCTTCATCAATCACCACCACCACCACCACCACCACCATCATCCTCATTACCACCACCACCATCGTCTTCATCACCACCACCATGATCATCATCACCATCACCAGTTTTCACCCTTCCTCCATAATCCCTTGAATCCATGCTAAGTCTCCATTATTTTATATCTCCTGCTCTCAGACAATTTAACTTCGGAAAAGGCCTCTGATACCTAAGGGAATTTTAAGTGCTATTTTGTAACCTTGAGAGAGAGAGAGAGAGAGAGAGAGAGAGAGAGAGAGAGAGAGAAACTATCCCAAGAAAAAAAAATCCCCACCAACACGTCCCTACCGCATCCCGGCTCCACAAATACCACCACATCAGTCCTAAATTGGGGGGGGGGGGGATCACACACAGTACACATGCTGGATATTGGGCTGGGTTGAGGTTGGGGTAGTTTAGACTGGGTTTGGATAGGTTAGGTTAGGTTAGGTTGGGTTAGTGCAGACTGAGTTAGGTTACATAAGATTAAATTATGTTTGGTTAGGCTGAGTTAGATTAGATTAGATTAGTTTAGTTTAGGGTTGGGTCAGCGATATTAGAACTGGTGGGGTCAGATATAGCCTTCATTAACCCCTTCACTGAAAAAGATCTCCCATATACTGAATAAACTCAAATGGAGGTAGCAAAAATAAATATAAGTAAATAAATAAAGACGTGAGAAAAGGGAATACCATCACGTTAGTATTAAATAAGATGGACCCGTTAATATATTACAGTACAGGCGGTGGGTATTGGTGCAAATAAGGCGACGAAAAAGTACAAAGGAGCAGAAAGGAAGGCAGACAGTAACCGACGTGATGTTCCTTTTGTGACTGAGAAAACTGTGACTAATACCATCATCTTATTCCAGTACCACCACCAAACTCTACCATAAGGAACTACCACCATTACCATACCCTATCGTAACTAATAACACCATCACAACCACAGCCGCTACCATAACTACTATATCATAACGACCACCGCCACCACAACCACTACCATAACCACCATCAACATCAAAACCACCACCACCATCACAACTACACATTAGAATCATCAACACAACCACCACCACCACCATACACCCTGCTATAAACCACCAACACCACACGTACGGTCATCAAAACCACCCCACCACACTACAAACATCAACACAACCACCACCACAACCACCACAACCACCACAACCAGCCTCCACCACCATCATTTTTCCGTTCCTACCAGCGCAGCAACCAATATTTCCTGGGCTACCACAATCGTCCAGCCAACCACCATTGCTACCACAATCACGCCCGTACCGAGATTGTGTTATGCCGAGCGAGAGGGAGATGTGTGAGGGAGACATGAGGTAAATGTGTGGCAATGAGAAAAGAAAGAGAGAAAAGAGAGGAGGGGGAGGGAGGGAAGGGGGAGCCGCGGAAAGAGAAGAGAGGGGAGGGAGGGAAGAGGGAGACTGAGGAAAAAGAGGAGAGGGTGGAGGGAAGGGGAAAGAAAGGAATGATGGAGAGAGGAGGAAGGATAAAAGGAAGGAAAGAGGAGACATGTGATAAACGTGTGGCACTGAGAAAAGAAAGAGAGAGGAAAAAGAGGAGGGACAGGGAGGGAAGGGGGAGGCAGTGGAAAGAGAGGAAGGGGGGGAGGGAGAGGAGAGGGTTGAGGGAAGGGGAAGGAAGGAATGAGCAAAAATGGAGGAGGAAGAAAAAGGAGGAAAGTGAGGATATGGAGCAAATGTGTGGCGCTGAGAAAACAGAGAAAAGAGAGGAAAGGGGAGAAAGCGTGGAGTAATGGGGAGCAGGGCAATGGAAGGAATGAGAAATGATGGAGTATGAAAGAGAACAGAGAGAGAGAGAGAGAGAGAGAGAGAGAGAGAGAGAAAGAGAACGAAAGAAGGGGAGAGGAAGGAGAGGAAAATATGCCGGGGAGAAATGGCGTAAAAATGTTGAAAGGAGGGATGTAAAAAGAGACTCGGAGAGAAAGGAGGGGATGAGAGAGAAAAGAGTGGGAAGAGGGAGAAAAGAGAGAGGGAAGAGAGAGGGAAGAGAGAGAAAAGAGAGGGGGAAGAGAGAGGAGGAGAGGACGGCTGAGGGAAAAGTGGGTGGGGGATATGAGAGGAAGAGAAGAAGATATACGAGAAACATGAAGCAATACTGAAGCAAGTAGAAGGGAAGGGTGAGGAAAGAAAGGAGGAGAATGTGTGAGAATTTAACATGAGGTAGTGAGAGAAAAAAGAGGGGGGGGGAGAGAGAGAGGGGGGGGAGGAGGGACGAGGGAGTGACTAAGGGGAGAGGAGAAGAGAGAGAGGGAGAGGAAAACAGGAATAAGAGGGAGGAGGGTGTTGGAGGAAAGACGAATGGGAGAGGGAGACATGCAAGAGAGTTTGGACAAAGAGAGGGAGGGAAGAGAAAGTGGGGGATTTGATGGCTTGAGAGAGAGAGAGAGAGAGAGAGAGAGAGAGAGAGAGAGAGAGAGAGAGAGGGGCCCCGTTGCGTCCCTTTCTCACATCCAGCTTCCAATCTCTCTATCTGTTTATCTCAATCTGTACCTCTAAACTCTTCCATCGCTTCCACCCCCCTCTCCCTCTCTCTCTCTCTCTCTCTCTCCCCGATCCATCAGCATAAGCCCCCAATTCCCCGCACCATCCCTGGATCGACCCCTCTCTCCAATAAACACCCTTATTTCGCATGCAGACCACGGGGGGGCCTAGGGGAGAAGGAGGGAGAATACGATGGGGGAGGGTGGGGAAGAGGGAGAATGCGATGGGGAAGGATGGGGAGGGGGGAGAATGCGATGGGGGAGGATGGGGAGGAGGGAGAATGCGATGGGGGAGGATGGGGAGAGGTGAGGGGAGGATGGGGAGAGGTAGAGGGAGGATGGGGAGAAGTGGGGGAGGGTGAAAAGAGGTGGGGGAGGATGGGGAGATAAAACACGTTGGGGGTGGTGAAGGGAGGGGATGGTGATACGATGAAGAGAGAGAAAGGGGAGAGGAAGAGGGAGGAATGCGAAGGTGAAGGAGAATGGGGGAGAAAAATGAGGGTAATGGGAAGAATGGGAGGAGGGAGGAGACAGGAGTGAGAAGGAAGGGGTAGGGAGAGGGAATAGGACAGGGGAGAGGGACCCGGGATGAAAAAATGGGGAGGGTAAGAAATACGGGAGGGGAGGGGAATAATGGAGGGGGAAAGGGGAGTGAGGGGGAAAAAAGGGGGGGGGTCGATGGAATATAATATGGAGGGTAAAGTGGGGGAGGAGAGAAGCAGAAGGTGGGGAGACAAAGATGAAGGAGGAAGGAAATGGGGAGAATGGAGGGAGAGAAATTGAGAGGGGAGGAAGGACGGAGGGGAGAGGAGGGGGAAGGGGAAAGAAAAATCCGCTTGAATAAGGGACTGAAGTGGAAGATGACAAGGGGGCAGGGGGAGGAATGTGTGGGGATAGGAAAAGGGGGAGAAACAAGGTCGGGAAGGGAAATCCAGGAAATCGGGGAGAGGGGGCCGGGGAAGTGAGGGGAGGTAGTGAAAAGAAGTGGGGGATTGTAGGCATACCAGTGTGTGTGTGTGTGTGTGTGTGTGTGTGTGAGAGAGAGAGAGAGAGAGAGAGAGAGAAGGCAAAGAAGGCTGGAAGGAAAGAGTCAATGGAAATTATAAAAAAAAAAAAAAGCAGTCAGGAATAAAGAAAAAACGAAGAAAAATAAAAATAAAATGACAGCCGGAAGGAAACAGGAGATAGACAGACAGACAGGTGAGAGAGGGAAGAGGTGACGGCAGGAAGGAAGCGAAAGAATGGAGAGGAAAAAGAAAAGACGGGAGGAGGGGGTGAGAAAATGAATGAAAAAAGAGAGAGAGAGAGAGAGAGAGAGAGAGAGAGAGAGAGAGAGGGAATAAAAAGAACAGAAGGAAGCAGGAAATAAGAGAAGGAATGATACCATAAAGAACGAAGGAGGAGAGATTATGAGGAAGGGACAGAAGAAAAGAATAAGGGAAATATGCAAAAACAAGGAAGGACGGAGAAATGAAAGAAGGAGGAGGAAGAAGGAGAGAAGGAAAGAGATGAGAAGGAGGAAGGATATGAGACGAGAACCACAATGAAAAGGGAAAGGAAAATGGTAAAACTGAAAAAATCCAGAAAGAAAGAGGAAGAAAAAGATGCGATAAAGAATGAAGGAAGACAAGCAGACGAAGGGAAGGAGATAAGAAAAAGATGCGATAAAGAATGAAGGAAGACAAGCAGACGAAGGGAAGGAGATAAGAAAAAGATGCGATAAAGAATGAAGGAAGACAAGCAGACGAAGGGAAGGAGATAAGAAAAAGATGCAATAAAGAATGAAGGAAGACAAGCAGACGAAGGGAAGGAGATAAGAAAAAGAGAAATAAAGAAGAAAAAGAAGAAACGAGGAAGTGAAGAAGCACAGAAACAAAACGATAAAGGAGGAAGGAGAGGAGCGAATGAGAGGGTAGGAGGAAGAGAGACAAGAAAAGAATGAATTAAAGGTGAGAGGGAGAAAGAGAGACGCATTGAAGGGTGAGAAAATAAAGAGATGGGAGGAAAAGAGAGAGGAAGCGGAGGGATAAAAATGAGACGGAAAAATGGGGGAGAGGTAGGAGAAGAGGGGAGAAGGAGGAGGGATGGAGAAAAGTGAGAGAGGAAGAAAGGAAAATAAGAGGAGAAGGAAGGAAGAAGATAGGAAGGGAGAAATGAAAAATGAAAAAGGAAGATGAGGGAGAGGGAAGAAGACGTGATGAAAAGAAGATGAGGGGCAAGGAAGGAGAGGGAAGAAGAGGAGGAGGGAGAAGAAAGGGAGGTTTAGAGATGTGTGATAAAAGTGATGATAACAGAGGATGCGGTAAAAGTTAGGTGAAAGAGGAAGAAGAAAATTGACAAGGGAAGAACTGCTCCAGGGAAAGAGGAAAGAGAAGGTAGGGAAGGAGAGGGTAGGAAAGGCATGGAGGAGGGGAGGGAGAGTAGAGGTTGCAGAAGGTGAGGAGAAAGAAAATTAAGGAGCAGAAATGAGGAGGGAGAAATGGGGAAGAGGGATAAGAAGGAATATGACAGAACGGAAGAGGTCGTGGGAGAGGGGCAGGGGGAAGAGGAAGGATAAGACTGGACAGGGAACAAGAGATAAAGAATAGGGGAGGGAGGAGGAGAGGAATGGGCAGGGAGAACGGGTGTGGGAAGGCGAAGGGAGAGACTGAGGAAGGATAGGATGTGGGGGTGAGGAGAAAGTGAGCAGGGACAGTGAGAGAAAGGGATGGAGGAAAGACCTAAAGAACAGGCATGAGGCAGGGAGAGAGGGCATGGAGGAGGGAGAGAGGGGGGCATGGGACAAGGAGAAAGGGCATGAGAGGTGAGGGAGGAAAGAAGGTAAGGTGTAAGGGCAAGAAGGGTGAGGAAGGAGGTTAGGAGTGAGATGACCTTCCTTGAGGCTGCCCTGGGGTGGTTGGCAGGGGGAGGGGGGGTCAGGGGATTATATTTATAAAGGGTCTTAACTAATCTCCAGGATAAATATCTCCCAAGAAGTTTTACAATAATCAGATATTCACTTTTCTTCTTTTTTTCACTTTAATATTCACTCTTGTTTGGTTTGAATTATTTGGCAACTGCATGAGTGAGCAAAAATTAAAAACATTCTTATATACTAATTAAGCTTCAGAATGTTCATGACTAAAGGTTCAAGAGTTACCCCTGCAACACACAACCACACTGCTCTCTCCCTCCCTCTCTTTGTACACACACAGATAGACGGACAGATAGACACACACATGAATATATTACTCACTAAAAAGCAAGCCTCTCTCACGTTAGGAATATCAGCCGGCATATAACAGTGAGTGGAAGAGAAATATTAGGCAAACTTTTCTCACCAACCGCGCGAAGCCTTACAGACGAAACGAAGGAAGGAGAACCGTCTGGGAATGATGGGATTACAGAAGGTGATATTGATTTTACTCCTGTGTGTGTGTGTGTGTGTGTGTGTGTGTGTGTGTGTGTGTGTGTGTGTGAGAGAGAGAGAGAGAGACTAGAAATTGATGGTGTAGCTCTAAAGACAATTCCAAACACGCGAACCGAACACACACGTTGACATTCTCCAAATCCCTTCTAGTCGCTCACTCTGATTCATGTGGTGTAGGAACGCTGGTCGAATGAGGGGTAGATAGGGTGAGAATGAGCGGTAGACGGGGAGAGAATGAGAGGTAGATGGGGAGAGAATGAGGTAGACGGGGAGAGAATGAGGGGTAGATGGGGAGAGAATGAGGGGTAGACGGGGAGAGAATGCGGGTAGGGGCGAATCTTACAGTAGAATGATTTAAAGACCTACTGAGGCGGAAGAAGAATGTGTGTAGAGTCGGGGATTATGTAGGACAGAATGTGGAGCGTCGGAGAAAGAATGTGGAGAGTCGGAGAAAGAATGTGTGGAGCTGGAGAGGGAGTAGGAGGAAGAGAATGTGTGTGGACAGGAGAAAGTGTGAAGAATCAGAGTTTATGAAAGGATTTGGAGAGTCGGAGAGAGAGGATGTGGAAAGTCCGAGAGAGAGAATGTACAAAGTACAAAGTCGTACAAAGGAAAGCAAACAGCAACAGACCTTATGGTCCTTTCGAGGCTTTGTTACAGAGTAAACTATGACTGAGAGATCGAACTCTACATGCTGAAGGATAAGGAGAATGTGGAGAGTCGAAGGATGGAATGTGGGAGAGAGAGAGAGAGAGAGAGAGAGAGAGAGAGAGAGAGAGAGAGACAGAGAGAGAGAGAGAGAGAGAGAGAGAGAGAGAGAGAGAGAGAGAGAGAGCACAAAAAGGAGTAGACGATAAGCAGAAAATTACATGGGCAAGCAGAAAAAAAGAGAGCAGGAGAAAGGGGAGAGGGTGCATGAGGCAGCAGGGGAGGAGGAGGAGGGAAAGGTAATGAAGAAGAGATGAATAAAGAAAATGAAGAAACAAAAATGAAAGGTAGGTTACAAGGGGATAAGAGAGAGGCAAGATTAATTTAAAAAAAATAAATAAAGCGAGGAATTGGAAGAAAAAAATGAAAATAAAGACAAGGGAAACATAAAAAGGTGTCGGGTAATAAATGGAAAAAGAGAAAAAAAGGGGAAGAGGAAAGGAAGAATGAAAAGACGAAACAGACGGAGAATGAAAATAGGAAAAATTACGAGGGAAGAAAACAAAAGAATGTGAAGACTAAACACGAGAGAAGTAAACAAAAAGGGAGAAAGAAAACAGGATGAATAAGAAAATGAGGAAAACTGAATGAACAAGAGGAAAGAAAAAATGAGGATGAGGTGAATGAAGAAAGAACAGTGTAAAAAAAATGGAAAAATCGAAGAACAGAGGACAAGACAGAGAAGAAAACAAGAGATAAGAAAAAGGAAAAAATATATACACCCGGTAAAGCAACACAATCAAGGGAGAGATAAAACTAAGAGAAAATAACTATTAATAAAAAAAGCATCATTACCATCACTATTATTAACATTAACATCATCAACAACATCAATCACAATCACGATTTAAAAAAAAATGTATTTACAAACTGATTCTCTCTCTCTCTCTCTCTCTCTCTCTCTCTCTCTCTCTCTCTCTCTCTCGGGAGAACCAGGGTGGAGCTACAAGGAGGGAGCATGTAGGGAGGAGTGAGAACACAGGTAAGGGGAGGGTGGAGTAAGGTAAGGGAGGAGGGGAAGGGAGGGAAGTAGGAAGGGGTAGGGAGGAAAGTAGAGAGGAGTAGTGGAAAAGCAGACATGGAAGCAGAGGAAAGGGGGGAGAAGGAAGGCTTAGACAAACACCTATTAACACCACGAGGGCGATTACGGCAGACGACTGATATTTTCCAGGTCACAATCTTCCCCTAAAAGACAATCCGCAACAGTCGACGTTACACCCAGCTCCCTAATTGTACTGCTCGACCAACTGGGAGAAAACAAACCCTGTCGTAAAGTCTGATCGGCATGAAAACTGATCTTGGGTTTTTCCAGCTGGGAGGTGAACGTGCTGACCAATGCAGCGTCGACTCACACACCCAAGAAAGCAGCTCTATAGGGGTAGGGGAAGCTGCGGTGGGGGGGGGGGTAGAGAAGGAAGGGTGGTGTCGAGAAGAGAGAGGAAGAGTGTAGACAGGAGTAAGAATGAAGGGACGTAAAGAGATATAGTCAAATAGGACGAGAGGGAAGGGCAAGAAGGTAAAAGGAGCTTGGATGAGAAATGAAAAGAATGCGAAGAGAAACAAGGAGGAACAGAGGAGAGGAATGGAAAAAGAAAGAGAGAGAGAGAGAGAATATGAAAGGTTAGGTTGTTAATGGGAACAGATTACCGTAACCATGGGAAAGACATATATTAAATGCAGGTCTAGAAAATAATCAAATAAAGGAGGAGGAGGAGGAGGAAATAGTGGAAGAGAGGAGAGGAAAGGAGACAGGGAAGCAGTAGAGACGGGGAGAGGAGAAGACGGGGAGATGGAGAGAGACGGGGAGGAAAGAACGTGAGAGAAGAGGAGGGAGAGGTGCATTGAAAGAAGGGGCAAGGGGCATGGATTGGGTAGGGGTAGGGGGTAGGGGGAGAAGTAGGGGGAAGGGGGAGTGGTAGGGGGTAGAGGGAGAGGGTAGGGGGGAAGGAGCAGCTTGGTGACCTTGAACAAAACATTCACCCTGCAACAACCTTGTGCAACCTCACCCACGCCCCGCTGCAACCCCTCACCCCTCCCCCCTCTCACTCCCTCCCCCTCCCACCCCCTTCTTCTCCCTCTCCTTGTCTCACTCTGTTTACCCCCTCTCTCCCCCCTCCCTCCCTCTCCTTGTCTCCATTTCCCCCCCTCTCACCCCTCCATACTCACCCATGCCCGATGCAACCCTCCCTTCCCCCTCTCTTTCCCTCCATGTCTATCCCCTCCATCCTCACCCTTCCTCTCTCCCTCATAGGCCAACCCCCCTGTCTCACCCCTCTTTCCTCACCTTACCCCCACCCCCTCTCTCTCTCGCATAATCCTTCTTTCTCTCCTTTCCTCACTCACCCTTTCTTCACTCCCTCCTCCCTTCTCAACCAAGCCCACTCCCATCCCCCCCCCCATCTCTCTCTCTCTCTCAGGCCAACACGTCACTCTCAACAACATTCACAGCATCAGTCACACGGAAACCCAGTCAACCTTTAGACGACCGCAGATGACCGGCAACCTAATAACATCCGTCTTGCTGAGGAAAATCGTCTGACCGAAGAAAACAGCAGCTCACTAAAATCCCCCCGATAAAGAAAATCCTCAAGCTGAATAAAAGCGTGGCCCTGAAAAAATACAAAAAGTCGGACTGAACGAAACATAACAGCTCAGTAAAATCGGGACCACAAAATCGTCTGGGTAAAAAAATCGTCTTCTTATTAAAACCGTCTTTCGAAAATGTGTGGCTGGATAAACACCAAAACGAGTTCACATTAATTAAAGATCATGCCAGGCACTATCACGACCTCTTGTGCATCTATCACGACCACTGCCACTTATGCATCTTACTCATTATTGTCTGTCTGTCTGTCTCTCTCTCTCTCTCTCTTTCTCTCTCGTGAATAGTATATCTGTCGGTAGCAGGGCAATTACTGACTGACGCGGTAAGGTCATCAATAGGTCACTCGGTTTGTCAATCAGCACACACACACACACACACACACACACACACACACACACACAGCCGTCTTCTGCAACCGGCATGGAGCTCTCGCCTTAGCCAGCCTGTCTCGCTTCACTCCCACCCCCTCCCCACCTCCTCTCTCCCCCTCACCTCTTCTGACCCCCCTCCCCTGCCTGCCCTCTCTCACTCCAATCCTCACCTCCTCTGCCCCCTCACCTATCCCTTCATCTCCACCCTCCTTCCTCATCCCCCCTTATCTCTCTCTCCCTCCTCACCTCTAAACCCCTCTCTCTCTCTCCCCCTCACCCCCCTCCCTCTCCCCTCCAATCAAATGGATACACACTCACTGATAAAGGGAGGTAAGGATGGTTGTGGACCACGGAGAAAGGGAGAGGAAAGGGAGAAGATAGGAAGGACGAAAGGAGGGAGACAGGGGAGAGGCAAAAGACGGAAAAAAGGGAAGGGGGGAAAAAGGGGGAAACGGAGGAAAGGAAAAGGGAAGAATGTCGTTGGGAAGCAGAAAGGGGTGAACAAGGAGATGCGAAGACTGATAAGGGGAAAGGGGGGATGGAAATGGGAAAGATGGAAGCAGGTTAAAGAAAAGCTGAGGGGAAAAAAGGAGGGGAAAAAGACGGGAAGGGAAAGGAGGAAAGATGAGAGGGAGGGGGAAGGAGAAAAGATGAGAGGGAGGGGGAAGGAGGAAAGATGAGAGGGAGGGGGATGGAGAAACGATGAGAGGGAGGGGGAAGGAGAAACGATGAGAGGGAGGGGGAAGGGGACAAGGAACGGAAATACAGGGTGTGTGGGAGGGGAGGAAAGAGGGAGGGAAAATGGGGAAAGAAGGCAGAGGGATGCAATCAAGAGGAAAGGGGGAGAAGAAAGAGGGGAAATACTGGATGGGAGAGGTGGAAAGAGGAAGGGGAAGAGAGGGTGAGAATATGGAGAGGGGTAAGAGAAAAAAAAAGGGAAAGAGATAAGGGAGATATTGAAGGGGGAAGCTGTGACGGGGAAAAGAGAGGGGAGGAGGAGGGGAAGAGAGGAGGGGGGAGGTGAAGGAGGAAAAGGGGGAGGAGAGGAAGGGGGAGAAGGGAGCAAGTCGCCACACCTGCTCCTATGACAAAAACCTGATCTGTTCCCTACCTGAGGCTGCAGGGGGAGGGGAGGGGAGGGGGGAGGGGGAGAAGGAAGAGGAGGGAGAGAAGTGGGAAGACGGTAGATGCGGGGGAGGAGGGATGGGGAATGGAGGAGTAGGGGAGGGATAAAAGAGGGGAAGGATTTCAGATGGGGAGGACAGGAGGGAGAAATGGGGGAGAGGGAAGAGGGAGGGAAAAAGAGTTAAGGGAGGAGTGGAGAGGAGGGGAGGGGAGGGGAAGGGACGATAAGCGGAGAGAGAGAGAGAGAGAATCATGAGTTGCAACTTACTTCTCTCTCCTACTTCCCCCTCCCTCCCTGTTTCATTTCTTATCTTCATCCATGTTTCTCCCTCCTTCTTCCCTTTCTTTAATATTTCTTTCTTTTTCTTTCCCTCGTCTCTCTCTCTCTCTCTCTCTCTCTCTCTCTTCATGCTTTCAGATTCATTAACCACTTCCCTACAATGCCGTAATTTTTTATTATATCTCTACTGGATCCAGACGATTTTACTCAGCTTAGGAGACGTCTGGAACTGAAGGGGTTAATGAAGCCTCTCCTACGCTGAATAAAAACCGTCTGAAGATAGATGAATAAATAAAAAGGCGCATTGTAGTGAAGCTGCACAAAATAAACGTATTAATCACCTTTAATTACTCCGTATCAACAGGTAAATAAAAAAAAAAAAAGTTACTATTTTTTAATGTGTCCGACTCTGGGGGAAAAAAAAAAAGAAAAATATTCAAATCATACTCAGCTCCAGGAAAAACCAACGCTGCGCCAACTCCTGGGGGCTTAGGCAGGCAGCGAGGTAGACAGGTAGGTAGGCAGGAGGGTAAGAAGGCAGGCACAGGAGAAAGCAGGTAGACGGGGAGGTAGGAAGAGAACAGAGTAGGTAGGAAGGTAAGGAGGGAAGTTAAGCAAGGCAAGGAAGTAGGTAGGAATATAGAGAAGAAGGAATACATAGAGGTAGGCAGGAACGTAGGCAGGAAGGCAGAGATGAGGGTAGGCAGTGGGGGAAGCAGTCAAGGAGATAGGCAGGAAGGAAGACTACGTAGCAGGTAGGTAAGAAGGAAGGTAGGGAAAAGCAAATGAAGGATGTGAGAGAGGAAACTGAAATAGTAGAAGAGAATTTATAAGTGTGTGTGTGTGTGTGTGTGTGTGTGTGTGTGTGTGAGAGAGAGAGAGAGAGAGAGAGAGAGAGAGAGAGAGAGAGAGAGAGGCTTATGAATAACAGGAATGTGAAGGGAGGAAGAGCAAAGAAAAGGAGAAAGGAGGGGAAGTGGGAGGAAGGGGGGGAGAATAATAGGGAGTGGAAGGGGGAGAGGGAAGGGGGGGGAGAGGGAAGGGGGGGGAGAATTCAGACGATACCAAATTTACCTTGCTTTCCTCCATCCCCCTCCCCTTCCCTCTCCTCCCCCTCTCCCCTCCCCTCCCCTCCCACATCTCATCTGCATCTCTCCTCCCCTTTCCTTCGCCTCATTCTTCATCCCCCTTTCCTCCTCCGTCTCCCCCAACATGCATACCTCTCCCCCTCCTCTCTAAATGCTAACCTCCTTCCCCCCCCTCTCTCTTCTCTCTCTCTCCATCGTGCATTCGCTCCTCCCTCCCTCCCTCCCAACTCCTGCTCTCTTCTGCATTCTCTCCCCCCTCTCATCCACTCCCTCCCTCCTCCCACTCTCTTTATTCTGCATTCCCTCTTTCCTCCCCTGCCCTCCCTTCTGCATTCCTCTCCCTCCCACCCCCCTTATATGCATTCGCCTCCCTCCCCCCCTTTCCTCTTGCATCCTGCCTCTCTCTCTCTCTCTCTCTTTCTCTCTCTCTCATTCCATATATTTCCCCCCTCACCCACTCTTATTATTATTATTATTACTATTATTGTTGTTGTTGTTGTTGTTGTTGATGTTTCTGCTCCTTCTTGTACCCGTCACTCAATCTATCAATCTATATTCTTATTTATCTATCAATCCTTTAGTCTATCTCCTTCCCAACCTCCTCCACCACCCCTCCACTTTTGAGCTTCCCCTTCCCTTTCACTTTCAAGGTATTTCCTTTTCTTTCCCTTCCATTCCCTTCCCTCCTTTTCCGTCATTCCCCTCCCACCATCCCTTCTCCTCCCCAACCTCTCTAAATGCACTGGAGAGAGAGAGAGAGAGAGAGAGAGAGAGAGAGAGAGAGAGAGAAAATTGGTAAGAGGCATAAATGGATAAAAAAAAAAAAAAAAGAGAAGGGTAAATCATTACTTGGCATCCCTCCCTGGTCCTGCATTCCTTCCTCTGTGTGTGCGGAGGAGGAGGAGGAGGAGGAGAAAGCCAGATAATGTCAGGAGTAATAATAATACACCATTATGAAGAAAAGGAAAAAGAAGAACGTAACACTACATCATTAACATCAATAATAACGAAGATAATAATAATAATAATAATAATAATAACAACAACAACAACAAAACGAGGAGGTAGAGCAAAGATACTGTAAATATATAAAGGGAAGGATCAAAGCAGACATGTTAATGAGGGGCAATAGATGTGTGTGTGTGTGTGTGTGTGTGTGTGTGTGTGTGTGTGTGTGTGTGTGTGTGTGTGTGTGTGTGTGTGTGTGTGTGCGTGTGTGTGTGCGTGTGTGTGTGTGTGTGCGTGTGTGTGTGTGTGTGCGCGTGTGTGTGTGCGCGCGCGTGTGTGTGTGCGCGTGTGTGTGTGTGTGTGTGTGTGTGTGTGTGTGTGTGTGTGTGTGTGTGTGTGTGTGTGTGTGTGTGTGTGAGAGAGAGAGAGAGAGAGAGAGAGAGAGAGAGAGAGAGAGAGAGAGAGAGAGATGGGGAGGGTGAATATCCGTTTTGCACCTCGTCTGCAATAAAACTAGACAAGTACTGGTAGCTCTCACTACCCAAGAAAACACACACACACACACACACACACACACACACACACACACCGCTCGCTGGCTCAGTGGTAACGTTCTCGCCTGCCAACTGGTAGACGGGAGTTTGCGCCTCGTTCGGGCTGCGAAAAGTTTCACTGACGAAGCTAATGGTTACCGTCCCCCTTGAGCAAGATGGGTGTCCGCTGTGTGAAGGCCACAAGCCCTGCCCTTAGATCGGACTATATGAGCTCTCAGCTCTCTTCCGGGAGGGTAAAAGGTGACGATCACGCCCCCATCACGTGATCCTGCCCGACCCTGTGGATTACACACCCACCCACCCACACATACACGGAGTTGTAATGACGGAAATACACTCATACCTAATAAATTTAAATACACGTAACATGTACTAAACAAGAATACAAAGAAATTAAGCACTCGAAACTCATATCTGGAGTTGTGATAAGAAGGAAAAAAATAAATAAATAAATAAAAGCAATCTGCTTGGACTGTTCCTGTTTGTGTCTAAAAACATAATGAAAACTGACTTGACTTAACCTATCATTCAGAAAAGCGTTAACCACTTCAATAATCATGACGGTCCATATTTTGAATAGTCACTGCGATAAAATAATGACTATAAACTTTTCCTTAAGGTGCATATTTCCAGATCTATATAAACTGGCGCCTACTGACATATTGAATTATCTACTGCGGCGCCCGTGCTCAATTTATCAGTATGCTTTCGAAATAACCAGACTGTTGCTCGTGTGTGTGTGTGTGTGTGTGTGTGTGTGTGTGTGTGTGTGTGTGTGTGTGTGTGTGTGTGTGTGTGCCAAATTGTTATGACAACAAGTGTGATTTACCAGCACAGATGCGTGGTAAGGTGTACGGCACATGTGGGGGAGGACGAGGGATTTCAGCTAAGGCGGGAGGGCAGTTGTAGGAAGCGGTGTGGGAGGAGACAGGTGTGGAAGAAGACAGATATGGAAAAATAGGTAGGTGTGGGAAACAAGTGTGAGGGAAAACAGGTGTGGAAAAAGACATGTGTAGAATAGTTGTAGGTGTGAGAGAAGGCAGGTGTGGGATGATACGTAAGTTTGGTGGGGTGAGGAAGAAGGCATCTATCTCAACATGAAGTTAATGGGAGGGTCGGCAGGTGAGACGGTGAACAGATGTGGTAGCAAACAGGTGTGCGAGGGAGAAAGTACTAAGGCACAGGTGTGACAGGAAATTGAAATTGAGCTGTGTGTAAGTCAGGTGTGTGAGTGAGAACAGACAGCTGTCGAGTGTAGGTGTTTGGAGGGTAAGGCAGCTGTGTGGAGGGGGTAGACAGGTGTGTCGAGGGGTAAGGCAGGTGTGTGGAGTGATTAGGCAGGTTTATGAGGGGATCAGCCAGGTGTGAGGAGGGGATAGGGAGGTGTGTGGAGGGGATAGGGAGGTGTTTGGAGGAGTCATGCAGGTGTATCGGGGGATCAGCCAGGTGTGTGGAGGGGTTAGGGAGATGTGTCGAGGGTCAGGCAGGTGTGTAGATGGTCAGGCAGATTTGCAGATGGTTAGACAAGTGTGTGATGGATATAGAGCTGAGATTATAGAACAAATATAAATGAGAGGATGGTGTGTGTGTGTGTGTGTGTGTGTGTGTGTGTGTGTGTGTAAAAGGAAGACAATAGGGCAGCAGTGTTATGGAGACTGTGTGTGTGTGTGTGTGTGTGTGTGTGTGTGTGTGTGTGTGTGTGTGTGTGTGTGTGTGTGTGTGTGTGTGTGTGTGTGTGTGTGTAAAAGGAAGACAATAGGGCAGCAGTGTTATGGAGACTGTGTGTGTGTGTGTGTGTGTGTGTGTGTGTGTGTGTGTGTGTGTGTGTGTGTGTGTGTGTGTGTGTGTGTGTGTGTGTGTGTGTGAGAGAGAGAGAGAGAGAGAGAGAGAGAGAGAGAGAGAGAGAGCGACTGCCTGCCACCTGCTGTATACCCTTCTGCCCCTTACTGAAGGTCACATGCTGGCTTCAGGTGCTCATGATGCTCACTCTCATTTCTCTCTCACTTTCTCACTCATTTTCTTTCACTTCACGTACAGTACCTATAATTTTCTCTCATCTCACTACCCTCATTTCTCTCATTTTCTCCCATTTCTCTCACTTCTGGCTTCTTTCACTTCTCTCACCTCTAACTTATATCTCGTTTCTCTTTTCTTTTTCCTTTCTAATTTTCTTCAGTTTTGGCTCAACCTAATACTCTCTCTCTCTCTCTCTCTCTCTCTCTCTCAGGTGCCTATGACACGAGTTGAACGATTTTTACAGAGTCGAGACAATACTTCTGCTAACCTTTTACCTTTTCTTAACAAAACCACAATTTTCATCGCGGAGAATCACACCGAAACTACAGTGACCTTAACCCAACGTCGTCGTAAACCAAAACAAACCCATTACCGATCCACGACTATATTAAAATGAATCGCAAATTAATCCCGATCGAACTACCTTCCTCAGCTTGACCGTAAATCGTCTGGAGGTGGTAAGATCACCGTGAAAGGGTTAATGGGGGTTAATGGAAATCGCGACCATTCAGTACGAGGTCATTTCTATAATAATAATAATAATAATAATAATAATAATAATAATAATAATAGTCCAAGGTGAGCAGAAGCAAAGTAAAAGATCCCTCATCACGGTGAAAGGGTTGAGAGAGAATATGATTGATGTTGCTTTACCTATTTATATGGTAGGCATTTCTCTAACCCCTTTAATTCTATGACGATTTTTGATCTTAATCTGTCCACATTCAGACGATTTTATTTAACCTAGTAAGGATTTTTAGCAGTGAAATATCTAATGAAGGCTATAAATTCGATTTCGGAAAGCCTCTCTTAAGATGAATAAATTCGTCTGAGGGTAGGAAGAAAAAAAAAAAGCGTCTTTTGTCTGCTGCGACTCACACACACACACACACACACACACACACACACACACACACACACACACACACACACACACAAACACACACACACACGCCAGTAATCTTAAAAAAAAAAAAAATCTGATTCCCTGTCCTTTTGTTGCCTAGTACAGATCCACTAGCCTACCCGATCCACAGTTCTTCCAATTTTCTTTTGCTCTAATCAACCACCACCCAACCCCAATCCACCTAATTCAAGCCAGCAATGATCGAAGGAGGGGAAGGCAGGAGGGGGCTGGGAGGAGGTAGGAGGAAGGGGTTGGTGGAGATAGGAGCAGGGGGTTCGGTGGAGGTAGGGGGTGGGGCTGAGTGGGGATGGATGGGTAGGGGATGGAATAAGGAGGTGTGGGAGGGGTTGGGAGGGATGGAAGGGTGTGGGGTACAAGGAGAAGACTGAATGGGGGTTGCGATTAGGGGGTAAGAGAGGTTAAGTTGGAGTGGAAGGGTAGGGGGGTACGAGAGGGGGTATGAGGGTGGGGGTGGGGGGTTAGGAGGAGGGCAGGAACCCGTAATCTGGTACCCGGGCGAACCAGTAATCAGAGAGAGGGGGAGTCGGGTCCGGTTCTGGGTGTGATCAAATCGTGTGCTGTTCCTTGCTGTTGTTGCTCCTGCTGCTGCTGCTGCTTTCACTGCCCCGGTGCTGTTCCTTTGCTGTTCCTGCTTTCACTGCCTAGATAATGTTCCTTGCTGCTGTTCCTGCTTTCACCGACCATCACCCACCTAGACTAACCCACCACCAACCACTCATCTAACCCACCTAACCCACAAAAGATATCGTTGGGCGTCTTTTCCTCGTTTCTTGCTTGATTTCTTTCCGACTTACTCATTGCTTCGTATCTTGCTTGGTTGCTTTTTTCCCCCCTCTTTCTTGCTTGGTGTCTCTTCTTGTTATCTTCGTAATTGCTTGATTATTATTTTTTTCCTGGGCTTGCAATCTCATGTGTTTCCTTTCCTTCCCTGCTTATCATTTCTTTGTCTATCTTTCGTCTTTCTTGATGTGCTTTATTTCTTGCTTCTTACATACTTTAGATCCTTACCTGCTTGATTTTCTTTTCTATTTTTTCCTCCATCTTCCTTGTATTACCCCTTCTTGCTTGTTGTTTCTTTAGCTACGTTTTCCTGTTTGTCTTTCTTATTTTCTTGTCTTCGTCTTCCTTGTTTATTTCTTTTCTTGCTGTTTCCTAGCTTGCTTACTTTCTTTTCTTGCTGTTTCCTTGCTTGCTTGCTTGCTTATTTTTCTTGCTGCTTTCTTCTTCTTCTTGCAGTTTTCTTCCTTCCTTACATACTTTCCATCCTGCTTGTTCCTTTCTTCCCTCTTGTTTTATTTTATCTTCCCTCTCTCTACTTGTTTTACTGCCTCTGCTTTCACTGCCTCACCCACCTACTCTACCACCAACCAACCCGTCTTATTTCTTCACTTTTCTTGTTTCTCCTTATTTACTTTCTTCCATTTCCTGTTTATTATTTGTTGATGCTTACTTACTCTGTTCCTAACTCGAATACATTTTCTTACTCTATTGATTTTCGTTGTTTTCCTACCATACTATATATTTACCTTTCCTACCTTATTAATTTGCCTTTTATCTTACTATCTTGCTCTGTTTTCTTGGTGAGCTTCTTACTTAACACTTTTTTTTTACCCTTCTTTCTTCCTTTATTTTTCGTTGTCACTGCTTTACTCCTTTATTCACTGCCTCCTTCCTTCCCACACTACTTTCATTGCCTGCATCCACCACAAACCACAAACCAACGCCGACCTCCTAATGTTACCCCCTTTCTTTCTTCTACCTTTTTGCTTACTTTTTCTTGCTTACTTTCTTTAATCTTCTTGCTTACTCTAATTTCCTTGTTTCATTTCTTTCATATTTTTGCTTAGTCTTTATCTTGCATACTCTGTTTAATCTTATTGTTTACTTTTTTAATCTTGTTTATTTTCTTAAATTTTCCTGCATACTCTCTTTAATCTTGTTGCTTACTTTTTTTAATATTGCTTATTTTCTTAGTTTTTCTTGCTTACTTCCCTTAATCATCTTGTTTACTTTCTTTAATCTTCTAGTTTTCTTCCTTGCTTTCTTTTTCCTTGTCAATCTTTCTTTAATTTTTTGGTATCTTCCTTACTTTGTTTTATTTCAAGGCAAATCCGATATTTTTGTTTCCTTGCTCAATTTACTTTATTCTTGATTAAATGCTATGATGCCTTCTTAAGACGATTTTGCTCCGTCTAAGAAGGACGCCTCTCGAACTGAGGGGATTAATTAGTCTCTTTTTGCTACTTCCAGACGATTTTATTCAGGTTAGGGAAAGACTCCTTTGAAGGATATATCTTAACCCCCTCCTATTCAATATTCTCTCTCTCTCTCTCTCTCTCTCTCTCTCTCTCTCTCTAAGCTCAGGTAGGTTGGCAGGCAGACACATGGACGAAAGTGTGTGTGTGTGTGTGTGTGTGTGTGTGTGTGTGTGTGTGTGTGTATCACTCACCTGTGCCCCCACCTATATATATACCGTACCCACCTGCCTCCACTTATAACCCACATGACCACCTGTATCACGCCACCCACCTACCTCCTTCAACCACTGACATCAACCTCACGGCCTCCTCCTACCTACAGCACCTCTCCCACCTACCTCACCCACTTACACCAACCCCAACATGTCTCCCACGTACCTACCCACCCACTTTACCCATTTATATCAAACCTAGCTACTAACTTTTCCCACCTTCCATATATACCACCGAGTGCCAGTCTCCCATCCACTAAAAACCACATACAGTCGCCCACTTGAGTTTCGATACACTGATTCGAAACAGCCCCGAACCCAAATGATATGCAACTGTCCTCCACACCTCACCCACCTACTCTCCCACCTATGCCACTACCCACTGCCTCTCTCCCTCCCACTGAAAACATCGTACAGTTAACCATATGAACTTCTAGACAATTAATGAAGCTGTCTCGAATACATATGATACAGCAGTGGCGGTTCAAACAGTTCAGAGCGTCAATTCAGTGGTTGAAGATGTTAAATGTGTGGAGGAATTCATGTGGAGAGCTGCACATACCATTCACACATCTACACATCCCACATACCCTCCCACACACTATCCCACATACCCACATTACCCTCTCTTAAACCGTCCAAGGTTATTGCCTCTGCCCACACTAAGATTCATATTCCACACATACCGTAATACTACTTTAGACCATCCAACACTACCTTCCTTTACAATACCTTATATCACACTATCCATATAATAATCAATACCACCACATCAAACTTCACACCATCCTCCTCACTACACATCACACCACACAACACTAAACCATTTTACACGATCACCCTATCCACACACTACCACCCTCCCTACTACCACTGAATTCCACTTCCCCACGACATACACATCACACCACCACCCTCCCTCAAATCAATCCACACATCACTCTCCCTCATACCAATACACATCACACTAACCTCAACCACATCAAGAACTAAACCACCACACCACAGCACCCTCCCGCATACCACTCCACACCACCCCTCACAAGCACACTGGTATTATTAAGCGACTCACACTTATTTTTAAACATTACTCCCACTCCTCCCCCCACCCTTCCTCCCTCCCTCCCCCTCTCTCTCTCTCAAAAGGGTGACAGAAAAAAGTCAGTACGAAAGGTGAGGATCTGAAAGCACAGGTGAGGGATACAGCTGACAAGACAGGAGAGAGATGAAGAGTGAGAGGTGAAGAGAGGAGGGGGGAGGGGAGGGGAGGGAAGGGGAGAGGGGTGATTCGGGGAGAGGATAAGGGGTGTGGGGTGAGAAAGGGAAGGGTGAGAGGTGAAAGGAGAAGGGGTGAGGGGAAGCGAGATGAGGGGTGAGGGGAAGAGTGGCGAGGGGTGAAAGGAAAGGAACGGTAAGGAGTGTGGAGTACAGTACAAGTGAAGAGGGGTGAGTGGAGAGTGTGTGTGTGTGTGTGGGGTGAGAGGTGAGTAAATGGGGACAGGTGATGAGTGAAAGGTGAATATACATTGACAGATAAGCGGAAAGGTATTGGGGATGGAAAGTGCCAAGAGAAAGGAGGTAATGGTGGGGTTAGGGGTGGGGGGTGAGTAGAAACAATGAGGGGTCAGAGTGCGGGGTCAGGCTCAGGAATTTGTGGGGTTGTATGAGGTGAAGATGAGGCTGGAGATGCGGGTCAGAGGGAAGAGGTGAGGGGAGAGTGAGGAATTAGACGTGGGAGGGAGGTGTGAGGTTATGAGGAGAGAAAATGGCTATAGGATGAAAGAAGAGGGAAAGAAAATAAGTGTGAATTAGAAGCTAGGTGTGAGAGAGAGAGAGAGAGAGAGAGAGAGAGAGAGAGAGAGAGAGAGAGAGAGAGAGAGAGAGAGAGGAGTGGCATGTTAAAGGAAAAAGGTGTGGCGCGAGGGAGTGGAAGAATGACAGGTGAGAGAATTGGAGAATGAGGGAAGAAAAATGAGGGGAAAAAAGCGAGAAACGACGGGGAAGGTGCGGTGAGAGAGGGAGAGGTAAAGGAGAAAGAGAATGAGATATGACAGGTCAGAGGTGAGGAAGGGTGAAAATAAAGTGAGGGAGAATGAGGAAATTGGATGGGAGAAGATGAGGACCTTCCAACTGGAAAATGGACCATGCCTCATCTCTCTCTCTCTCTCTCTCTCCTCTCCTCTCGCTTCCCCTCGTGCGACTCCCGTGTGATGCGAGCGAGAAATACCAAAGCTAACAAGTGACATATCGATGGTAGGGTCGATAAGAGGCTAGATAGGGTGCAGGGAGAGGAGAGGAGACGAGAGGAGAAAGAGAAGAGGGAAGAGTGGAGAGATGAAAAGAATATGAGGAGAGGAGACGAGAGGAGAAAGAGAAGAGGGAAGAATGGGGAGATGAAAAGAATATGAGGAGAGGAGACGAGAGGAGAAGAGGGAAGAATGGGGAGATGAAAAGAATATGAGGAGAGGAGACGAGAGGAGAAGAGGGAAGAATGGGGAGTTGAAAAGAATATGGGAGGAGACGAGAGGAGAAGGAGATGAGTGGGGAGTTGAAGGAAGATGAGGAGAGGGGGCGAGAGGAGGAGGAGTTTCGAAATGAGAGGAGAGGAGAGGAGAGGAGAAGAAAGAGGAGTACCGAAGGAAGAGAGGTGAAAGGACAGGAGATGGAAGTAAGAAGAAGAGAGGGGAAGAAAATGAAGTAAGGAGAAAGGTATATGAAAAGGAGAAAATGGAGATGAAAGGGCGAAGCAAGAAGCAGAAAGTGAGGGGTAGGAGAAGGGTGAGAGCAGAGAAGAGGAAATAAAGAAGAGGAGAAAGAGGAGGTAAGGCCTAAGAGGGGAGAGGATAAGCAACTGACGCATGGAGAGAAGAGGAGAGGTTCAGGGAGGAGGAGTAAGAGGATTAGAGACAGGGATGAAATGCAAGGAAAGGGAGAAAAGTGGGACGATATGATACAGAGAGAGAGAGAGAGAGAGAGAGAGAGAGAGGACGAAATTATAGGGAAGGGAGAGGGAGGAAAATAAAAGGCAGAAGATAGAGAAAATAATAGGAGGAGGAGGAGGAGGAGGAGAAAAGCAGGAAGAGGACGAACAGGACTGGAGAGAACGGGAATTATGAGAAGATGAAAGGAGGTATAAAAGGAATAGGAAGAAAGATAATGGAAAGGAGGAAAAGAAGAGACGGGAAAGCAGAAAAGTGGGACGAGGTAAGAAGACATGTTGGAAAGATGAGGAATGGGAGAAAGGAAAAAAGAAAGATGAGGAATGGAGAAGAATGAGGAACAGAGGAGGAGGAGGAGAGCAAATAAGATGAGATGCAAAAGAGAGAAGACAACGGAGGGAAGAAAATGAGAAGATGCAGGGGAGGAAAAGACAGAGAAGGAAGAGAAAGACTAAGACAAGGACGAGATGCAAAAAGAAGAGAGGAGGCAGAGGAGAAGAGGTTCAAGTGAAAGGAGTAAGAAAAGGAAAGATGGTGGGGAAGAAGAGAAGAGCCAAAGAGGAAGAAGGAGAGAGGAGGGAGAGAGAAGAGGAGGTGCAGCAGGAGGAGAGGGAGAAGTAAGAGGAGAAGGAAAAGAAGGAGAGGAGGGAGGGCGGGTGCCTCCTTCTCCGTCCTATGTAAACACGTGACGTCAGCACTACACGTCTCTCTCTCTCTCTCTCTCTCCTATTTTCTTCATACCAACCTCTCCTCTCTTCAACTTTCCTCATCTCTCTTCTCCTACCCTCAATACTTTCCTCTCTTTCTCTTTTGTCCTCTTCCCTTCAAACCATCCTCCCTTCTCGTCCTCTTCTCTACTCTCAGTGTTTTCTTCTCTCTCCTCCCCCCTTTCTCTCTTCTCACATCATCCTCTCCTCTCTTTTCTCTTCTTTTTCAAACTTCCCTCTCTTCTCTCCTCTCCCCTAATTATATAAAAAAAAATCAACTCAAGATAATACAAATAAGGCACATGATAATTACCTCACACCAGACAGGTCAAATTAATAATAATAATTAAAAAAAAAGATAATTGCTACGTAATTTAATGGCACCAGTTTCCCGTCAGATAAAACATCAGATTTTTGGCCGCATTCTAAGTGGCTCTGAAAGCTTCGTAACCCCTCTTCCTAAGCGATTTATTCTGTACATTACACATTAATATTCCCTTTACACTCCTCACTAAAAGATTTATTCTGTACATTACATATTAATATTCCCTTTACACCTCTCCCTAAGCGATTTATTCTGTACATTACACATTAATATTCCCTTAACACCTCTCACTAAGCGATTTATTCTGTAAACTACACATTAATATTCCCTTGACAACACTCACCAACCGATTCATTCTGTACATTACACAGAACATTCCCCTTACACCTCTCACTAGGCGTGGCTCGGTGGGCTACGGCGCTCCACTCTAGCCGAAGGGACGGAGGTTCGAGTCCACCCAAGGGTAGACATCAGGAAGGGGATCCGGTCACAAAGTGCTACACGCTCCAAAGTCCTCTACCCAGGGGCAACGCCTTAGCCCTTACCGAAAAAGGGGTACACGAAGTAAAAAAATAAAAATAAATAAATAAATAAATAAATAAAAGAAACAAAACATTAATATTATCTTTACACGTCTCCCTATGTAATTTATTTTGGACAATACACCTCTACGTTTTTTGAGGCAAACTAAATTGACAGAATATAATGAGATTAAGATGTAAAATAATAAAATGTCACCACCAGGACGTCTTTTTCAGGTTACCCTTCCTTAAAGCCAAACGATTTTATTTTGCTTTTTAACCCCTCCGATTAGAAATTTCTCTTTAAAAAAAAATCGTACAGCATGAATGACGAGAGAGAGAGAGAGTAGCGGGACTGGTGTGTTCCCGGATAAAGGATTAAGGCCAGGGGAACAGAGGGTGAAAGATAGGGTGTAAGTGGGTGGGTACTGGTGGGTGTAAGTGGAGGGGTGGGGTGTAGGTGGATCTATGTGGGTAGGGTAGGTGGGTGGGGATGGGTGAAGATGAGTAGGGTTGGTACAAACGAGAGGCTGGGTGGGTAAGGGTGTAGGTGGGTAGGGTGGGTCCAGGTGGGGTGTGAGAGTGGTGGGTGCAGGTGGGTATAGGTGTCTTCTGGGGGCCCATTACACCTACAACAACCACAACCACTACCACAACAACCACAATTCTGCATAGGTTAATGAGGATGTGATGAGATACGAGGATAGAGACAGGAATACAAGGAGATACATATTTCTATCGCCAGAGATTATGAAAAAAAAAAAAAAAAAAAAAAAAATCTGCCAAACTCCAAGCAATTATTTAGTTATTTTAAAGCAAATAATTTTTTTTCCATTAAACACAGGGTAACAGTTAAATATACTTAAGAATTATGGTATGTATTTTAGAGAGAGAGAGAGAGAGAGAGAGAGAGAGAATGCCTCCAAACCATCCAACCACCACAAATAGCCAGACAAACACACCTAATTTCTTTGTCAGCTCTTTGTAAGCTCACTGGACAAAGAGTTGAGAGTCACTGCACGTATTATCACTGAGCGCCAAAGGGTTAAGTCAGAGCTCCCTATATTTTTTTTTTACGCGCCAAAGGGTTAACTGTCGCAACTTCCGCCCACGGGATGGTTCAGTGGATGGAATTATTAGCACATCAACTACCCACCACCGCCCCAGTAACCCCCTCAGTACGTGGCCTTTTTCTTCTTGTTCAACCTGGACTGGACGAACACCTCTCCTGTTGTTGCTGTTGTTGCCGTAGCTGCTGCTGTCATTGTTGCTGCTTTTACTACGCTGTCACTACTGATGCTGTTGCTAATGTTACTGTTATTGCTGTTGATGTAGTGTGTGTGTGTGTGTGTGTGTGTGTGTGTGTGTGTGTGTGTGTGTGTGTGTGTGTGTGTGTGTGTGTGTGTGTGTGTGTGTGTGTGTGTGTGTGTGTGTGTGTGTGTGTGTGTGTGTGTGTGTGTGTTCTTACCTAATTGTATCTTCACAGGAATGAGTCAAGCTCGTACTGTCCCGTGTCTTAAACCATATTTATCGTACATATCCTTAAAATTGTCAATTGTTTTGGCACACACTATTTCATTCGGTAGGCATTCCACTGATCAATTGCTCTATTTGGGAAACTGAATTTCCTTACGTCTTAATCACCTCTCTTCTTATGGAGTCTTTTGCAGTGTCCTCTTGCTGATGCTTCCCCATAGGTTAAGTAATCATTTATGTCTATTTTCTCCTTCCCTGATATGCATTTATATAGCATAATCATGTCACCTCTTTTCCTTCTTTCCTGTAGTGTTGGTAGATTCAGTTTATTTAGTCTTTCTTCGTGGCTTAGATCCCTTAAGCTTGGTACCCATCTTGTAGCGGCCCTTTGAACTTTTTCAATCTTGTCTATGTGTTTTTTGAGATAAGGACTCCAGCCTACTGATGCATACTCCAGGGTTGGTCTGATGAATGATGTTATTATCTTTCTTAGCATGTCTTCATTTATGTACGTGAATGCTATTCTCATATTTGCAAGCAGTGTATACATGTTCCGTACTTTCTCACTGATGTGGTCAGCCGGAGATAGTCTTATTGATAATCACACCTAGGCCCCTCTCTCTTTCTGATGTGTGTAGGGTTTTATTTCCTAACATATAATCCCAATCAGGTCTTTTTCCACTTTTACCAAACTTGATTACATGACACTTGTCCACACTGAATTCCATTTGCCATGTATTACTCCATTCATGAAGTTTAATTCTTCTTGTAGCTCTTTACAAGAGTCTGTGTTAGTAATTCTCCTTTGTATTTTTGCATCATCTGCAAACATAGATAGCTTTCATTTCCAGTGCTACTGTCTGTATCATTTATATACACTAAAAACATGATTGGTGCCAGCACTAAGCCCCGTGGTACTCCACTAGTCACTTCTTTCCATGATGAGTAATTTCCCCTTAGTACTGTTCTCATTTCTCTTCTTAGGAGAAAATCTTGCATCCAATAATACAGTTATGAGGAACACACTGAGGTGGTTTGGCCATGTGGAGAGGATGGAGGGTGAAAGACTGACGAAGAGAGTGTATGTGAGTGAGGTGGAGGGGGGAAGAGGGAGGGGGAGGCCGAGGATGAGATGGAGGGATGGGGTGGAGAGGTATATGAGAGAGGGGGGTGTGAGTTGGGAGCAGGGCAGTGAAATGGCGGGGGACAGGGCGACTTGGAGGCGATTTGTTTGTGGCCACCCCAAACGGGATTGAGGCGTCTGGCAATAGATAGATAGATAGAATAATACAGTTTGCCTCGAATTCCACCTTGATGGTACAGTTTCCATAAAAGTCTTTGGTGTGGTACTGTGTCAAATGCTTTCATGAAATCTAAATAGATACTGTCCACCCATCCTTCTCTTTCCTGTAATGTGTCTGTTACTCTGTCATAGTAGCTCAACAGATTAGTAACACATGATTTTCCTTTTCTGAAACCAAACTGGTCTTTCTGTTATCATATTGTGTTCTTCTACATGATTTACCCAAGCTTTTCTAATACTGTACCTTGCTTACAACACTGGTTAGTGATACTGGTCGGTAGTTGAGTGGATTTTGTTTATTCCCTTTCTTGAATAAGGGAATAATGTTTGCTTTCTTCCAAATATCAGGTAATTTACCTTGTCTCAAGGATTTCTTGAAAATTAAAGATAATGGTTTACTTAACTCCTTTGCACATTCATTTATCACCCAACATGAAATTTCATCAGGACCATTTGCTTTTCATTTGTCTAATTTACTTAACTCCTCCTGTATTACTTTTTCTGATGTTTGTATATCTGGTAGTATGTGTGGGCAAGCATGTTCCACATAATCCCTCTCAAAAATTTTTTCTTCTGTAAAAACTGATTGGAATTTCTTGTTTAGTGTGTGTGTGTGTGTGTGTGTGTGTGTGTGTGTGTGTGTGTGTGTGTGTGTGTGTGTGTGTGTGTGTGTGTGTGTGTGTGTGTCCAAACCTCACTTTTTCCTAATATTCAATAATCTAAACAAACTTCTTTGGTACAGGTAAACCTAAAATATAAAGGAGGTTGTCAGGCTGAAGGGGTTAACTCGGCCGCTGTCACCACTACCCCATCGGCCCTCAAAAAAAAAAAAAAAAAAAAAAAAAAAAATAATCCCGTTACTTTGGCCAGAGGGACACTACAAGCACAAAGAGAAACTACAACTACTTTTTTCTACCACCATCGACCATGACTACCACAATTCCAGCTACCACCATCACCACAACTACCAACATCACATCCACCACTTAATGCTCTACCTATAACCACATCACATCCACCACTTAATGCTCTACCTACAACCACAACCACCATCATCACCGTAACTACCAACGGCACATCCACCACCTACTGCTCTACCTATTACCACAACCACCATCATCACCATTCCCGCTACCATCATCAGTATCACCACAACTACCAACATTTAAATCCACCATCTAAAGCTCTTCCTATCACCACAACCACCACCACAATCTTCAATTACCACCATCTTTCACATTAACCACGATTATCACTGTTTTCACTACCACAATTACCACCACCACAACCACCAACCACTACCATCTACAGCACTAACCACGACCACCACAATCTCCACGACTCCAATCAACATCACCACATTCTTCAACTACCACCAACTCAACCAAAATCGTGATTAATTTTACCTGGCATTCTCACTATCACGACCACTACAACCCTCACTACCAGCATCAATTATGACTACCTATACCCTCTTTACCGCAACTACCACCATCAATTCACAGCTATCAGTCCTACCACAGCTACCACTTCCACTACTCGCACCACAACTTTCAACATCACTGACCACCACAGCTACCACCAGGAACCACAACCACCACTCATTCCATCAATTCGCACACCACCAGAACTACCATCAACCACAACTACCATCACCACTACAACAATCACCACAACTACCACCATCAACCACAACCACCACCACCATCAACCACAACTACCACCACCATCACCAGGCAAATGACCTCAGACGCGGCTGGGCTGACCTTGTTGCATTCCTCCCGTAAAAGGTTAACGTTCTTGCTCCCCTGCTGCCTACCCTCCTGCCTACCTAACCCCTTGCCTCAACAACCTCCTGCCTGCTAGCCTCACCATGCTACCTAAAAACCTACCTTCCTTTTTGCCTACCTGTCGTTTCTGCCTCCCCAATCTACCTAACCAACCTTCTGCCTATCTTCCTGCTGACCTCCCCAATTTACCTAAAAACCTACCTTCCGCTTCTGCCTCACCATTCTGCCTAAATCCCCTGTCTACCTTCTTGCCTACCTCAACATTTTAACTAAACACCTACCTTCCTTATTGTTTATACTCAGTTTCTGCCTAAACCCCAACCTAACCCCCTGCCTACCGTCAGTGCCTACTTCACCAATTTCCCTAAACCCCTGCCTACTCTCCTGCCTAACCCCTGCATACCTCTAGCCTGTCTCTCTTTTTTTGTGCCTGTCTCTCTTCTTACCCTCCTGTCTATCTCCCTGCCTACATACCTGTACCATCCGGTCCATTTTTCTATTTTCCTTCATATCTGCCCACCTGTTTTTATGCCTGTGTCTGCCTACCCTCCTACCTACCACACCATGCAACCTACATTCCTCCTACTCGCTTGCCCGCATTCCAATACTATCTCTGTTTTCGTGCCTGCCTCCATGCCTTCCCTCTTTGCCTTACTTTCTGCCTATCCTCCTGCCTACCTTTATGTTTTTGTACCTACCCATCTGCCTATCTTCTATGTATCTCTGCCTGTCTATTACCCCTCTACCTTCCCACCTACCTAATTAACTACCTATTCTACCTTCCCAAATACCTACCTGTCTATCCACTTTCTTTCAATTCCTGCCTGCCTCTCTCTCTTTACTACTTACCTCCCTCTTCAGCTGCATCTTATCCATCTACCTACCTACCTACTTTCTTCTACCCTAGTCTACTTTCTCAATCTTCTACTTTCCACTCTTAAACCTTGTCTCCCTCTCTCCTTTCCTTTCCATCCATCTATCTACCTACCACCCTACGTGCCTACCTACCTACCTGCCAATAACTGTTAGTGCCTACCTTCCTATTCCCTTACTTAACACCCTCTTTGTATCTTCCCTCTCTATCCATCTGTCTACCTACCTACCTACTTACCGTCTACCCATCCTTGCCCATCATATCACCACTTCTACCTCCCTCCCAACCTTACTTTGCATTCGTCTCTATTCACCTTTTTTTTTCGTGCGAGAAAGAAGGAACCATAGGCTGAGCCCGTATTAACGTTCCTTCCAAGAAAGAAACAAAAACAATACAACAGACAGCCTAATTCAAGATCCATTCATTTCGAGATGTCTGGACACACTGCGTTTGAAAGACTGGAGATCACAGGAAGTAGGAAATACAGACAGAGGGAGACAGTTCCAGAGTTGACCTGTCGCATAAATGAAGGACTGAGAGTAACGGTTAACTCTTGCATTAGAGAGTTGGACAGCAATGGGATGAGAGTTTGCTGTCAGACGGGTGCACATTCACATCTACCTATCCACCTCATGCCAACCTGAACAATAATAATAATAATAATAATAAATAATAATAATAATAATAATAATAATAAAACAAGTCATCGGACTGAAAGGGTAGTCTGTCTGTAAATACCGGATACTAATTTACAAAGAAAAAAAAGGGGGGGGGAGAGCAGCCACAATACAGGATACAGAAATACAAAGAAAGGTACAAGAAGTGAGAATTGGGGGGGAGGTTCTGGAGAAAGCGTCCCCCTGGTGTTATCTTACGGCATTAATCCCCCACCCTTCCCCCTCCTTATCCCCCCACCACCCACACACCCCTCCCTCACTCCCCCCTTCTCCTCTCTCCACCCCCCTTCTCTCTGCCTCTCTTTGTTTCTCTCTTATTTCTGGGTCCCTCTCCCTCTCTCTCTCTCCCTTCCTCCTCGAACCCATACTCCCCTCCCTCACATCCATTCCTTTTTTTCTCTCATTTCCTTCTCTATCTATCTTTCCTCTCCCTCCCCCTCTCCCCTCCCTCTTCTACCATCCTTCCTTCCATCCCTCACCCCCCAGTTTTTCTCCTATCCATTCTTCCGTCTCTCCTCCTCCTCCACTGCATCCACTCTGACTTATCTTCCCTCTCACCTTCCTTCTCCTTTCCTCCCCTGCCTCTCCTTTTCCTCCCCTCTGCCTCCCTGACTTATCGTTCCTCCCTTGCTTCCCCTCTGCTTAATCCCTGCTACCCCCTCCCTCCTCCTTACCTCTCTCTCTCTCTCTAACCAAACGGTACCTCCCTCTCTCTTACTTCTCTTCGCCTACCTCCCCTACCTTCCCCTTCTCCCCGGCCTCACCTACCTCTCTCATGCCGCACTCCTGCCTTACCTAGCTCCCCTGCCTCAATCCTTCCTTACCTATTTCCCCTTCCTCATCCTGCATCAATCTGGATCACCTTCCCGTTTCCCTATGCCTCATCCTACCTATCTACCTTTTCCTTGCCTCCCTCTGCCTTACTTGCCTCACCCTCTTCCCCTGCTTCACTCTGCCTTATCTGCATATCCTCTGCCTTACATGCCTTACCCTCTTCCCCAGCTTCACTCTGCCTTATCTACCTATCCTCTGCCTCCCGTGCCTCCCTCCGCTTCACCTGCCTCACCCTTTTCCTCTGCTTCACTCTACCTTCCTTGCCTCCCTCTGCCTTACATGCCTCACCCTCTTCCCCTGCTTCACTCTATCTTACCTGCCTATTCTCTGCCTCCCTCTGCCTCACCCTCTTCCCCTGCATCACTCTGCCTCCTCTTCCCTGCTTCACTCTGCCTTACCTGCCTATCCTCTGCCGGTCGCCTCAGAACGTGACCCGTGACTCACCTGGAAGGAATGAGCAGAGGGTTAGGTTAGTTTTTGTGGTGTGAGCTGAAACGCTAACCCCCTCCCCCCCACTGGATGGATGGATGGATGGATGGATGGTTGAGCCACATGAAAAGAGGGCTTGGTTAGTATTTGTGGTAAGAAACGCAAACCCCTCCCCCCATTGGATGGATGGATGGATGAGCACAGGGTTAGGCTGGTATTTGTTTTGTGGGCAGAAACGCTATAACCTTCCCATAGGATGGATGGATGGATGGACGGACAGACGGATGGATGGATGGACGGACTGAGGTATTAAAGAGGAAAGGGTTAGGCTAGTTTTTGCGGTGGTGCAGAGAAACGTTAGCACACTTATCACATGTCACATACCCACCCCCACTGTCAGAAACGGGGATGGATGGATGGATGGAGGATGGATGGATAGATGGATGGATGGAAGGAGGGTTGGTTGGATGGATGGATGGATGGATGGATGGATGGATGATGGATGGATGGATGGATGGAGGATGGATGGATAGATGGAAGGATGGATGGATGGATGGAAGGAGGGTTGGATGGATGGAAGGAGGGTTGGATGGATGGACGAACGGAAGGATGGATGGATGGGATTCAAGTGAGTTGGTAAAATATCTGATGGATGGAAGGATGGATGGATGGATGGAAGGACGGATGGATACATGTACCAAAAGTGTAGGTAAAATATTCTCTGGATGGATGAAAGGTAGAATCTGTAACGGATAGGTTAAAAATAAATCGGTGGATGGATGGATGGGTGGATGGATGGATGGGATGGGCTAAGAGTCTGTGAAGAGCGCAAACAGATAACTTAGAGGGACGGACCGACAAAAGCCAAGATCGATCAATGCAAAAAAAAAAAAAAGCTACACAAACTTCAGTCCAAAAATGACAAACTAAGAGAAGGTATTCAGTAGAGTGCATACCCCCTTTTACTTCAATGAGAATTTTCTTTATTTTAGTCTTGCCACCACCAGACGATTTTACTCAGCCTGAGAGAGAATTTTTCAACTGGAGGGGTTAGATCTAGCTTTCATAGTTTCTTTCTTTCTTTCTCTCTCTCTCTTTCTTCAAATAAAACTTTGGGTTAAATAAACTTCAGTGATTTTTTAGTAGAATTTCCCTAAGCTGCATAAAAATCGTCTGTTCGAGCTAGAATTAAAGGGGAAAGGAGATGTCGTGCTGAAGGGATGGAGAGGGAGAGAGAGAGAGAGAGAGAGAGAGACACTAGAATTAGACATGGAGGAGGAGGAGGAGGAAGAAGAAGAAGAAGAGGAGGAGGAGGAGGAGGAAGAAGAGGAGGAGGAAGAGAAGGTGGAAGAGGAGGAGGAGGAATCAAGCCTAACCCAACCCTTGCATAACCCCGTGACAGCAGCCCTCACGCCTAATTTCTCACCATCCCGTAAAATGCCCCCGAGTATCTTTCAGCCGGCGTTACGTATGCCCGTTGGCGCCTTAATCACCCCTTCACCCCGACCTCTAATTGCTCGTTAAGTGTTTTTTTTTCTGACCTCCCATTACATAAAGGGTACGTCTAACACATTATTCGCGACTCTCTTAATTAACCCTTAACCCTTTGGCTGCCGCGAGTTTGTAGGGAGGGCATGAAATCTTAAGTCGTAGGAGGGAATATACTGTGTGATGAAATGGGAGGAAATACTGAAATAATAAGTAATCTATCTATCCACATCTATCTGCTGCCACGCGCCTCATCCCTAAGTTCAGGCAAGGTGGTGTCAGGGCAATCTCTCTCTCTCTCTCTCCACTGCAGTCTTCCACCTCCTAGATTCCATCCCCCACCCTTCCTTTAATCCTCTAGCGCAGTCTTCCACCTCTCTCTCTCTCTCTCTCTCATGTGACTGCTTTACTTACCATCTCGGGTTTAACGTTCTTTACGACTCAGAAAAAAACGTTTAAAAAAAATCGTTGTGGGGTTTAATACTCTTTTTCGTTTTTTTTTTTTTTTTTAAGTCGTCCTTTCGGTTGCTGGTTGGTGGTGGTGAGGGGGAGGAAGAGGGGAGGGGAGGGGAGGAAGAGGGGAGGGGAGAAGGAGGAAGAGGGGGAGGGGGGGAGGAGGAGGGATTAGGCTGAGGCAGGATACGAGGAAGGAGATGGAAAAGGATAAAGAGGAAGGGACGAAGCTGGGGAGGAAAAGTGGGGTGCGGACGGAGAGAAGGAAAAAGAGGAGGAAGTAGAGGAGAGGTTAAGATGGGGAGGAGAAAGGAAATGCGAGAGGAAGGAGGAGAAGGGTAGGCAGGAATGAGGATGTAAAGGAGGAAAAGGGGAGCCACTGAGGAAGGAAGAGATGCTGGGAAGGAAGAAATGGAATTGAGGAAGAAGGGAAGGTTGGGAAGGATATGGGAGAGAGACAGGAAGGCCGAGACTAAGAAAGAAGAGGAGAGGATAAAACAGGCGATAGAGGAGAGGAGAGGAGAGGAGAGGAGAGGAGACGAGACGAGAGGAGAGGGGAGGAGAGGAGACGAGAGGAGAGGAGGAGAGAAGGGAAGAAAACGGAATGGGAGGAGGAAGGGAGGAAAGATGCGGGGAGGAAAAGGAGAAATGGGCAAAAGGAATGAGGTTGAGAAGAGGAGGGGAAAGGGAAGCGCAGAGGAAAGGGAATGAAGGGAGCTGGGGTAGCCGGTGAATGGAAGGGGGAAGGGGTGGAAAGGGGGACATGAAGAATGAAGGTGATGGAACTCAGAAGAAAATTGTGGAAGGACGGGAGAGGTTAAGGAGGGAAGGGAAGGGGGAGAAGGGGAAGGGGAAGGAGGGGGGAGGGAAGGGGAAGGAGGGGGGAGGGAAGGGGAAGGAGGGGGGAGGGAAGGGGAAGGAGGGGGGAGGGAAGGGGAAGGAGGGGGGAGGGAAGGGGAAGGAGGGGGGAGGGAAGGGGAAGGAGGGAAGGGACGTGGAGAGCAAGTGTCAGGAGAGGCTCATGACGGGGCGAGAAGAGGCCAAGAAAGGGAAGGAGAGTATACGGTGGGGAGCAGAAAGAAGGGGAGAGAAGGGGTGGAGGAAGGGAAGAAAAGGTGTGGGAGAGAGAATGAGAGAAGGGAAAAGAAGGGATGGAGAAAGGAACGGTGAGGAACAGAGAAGGAGAGAAAGGGATAGAAGGGATGGAGAAATGAGGGATGAGGACAGAGGAGTGTATCGGTAAGAAGGGATGGATGAATAGAAGAAAAGGTGAGGGAGAAGAAGGGGTAGGGGGGTAGGAAAGGGTGGCAAGGAGTGGAAGACGGGACACGAAGCTAAGAAGAAGGAAAAGACAGGATGAGGAAAAAAGGAGAAGAGCAGCGCAAACTAAAGCAAATAGCAACACACTTAATGGTTTTCTCAAGGCTGTTCGTTAGAGGACTATGACTAAGACATTTAATTCTGTCAGTCAAGGATAAGGATAAAAAAAAATCAGAGGGGCTTGCAGGAGGGGGGAAGGGGGCAGAGGGGAAAGGAGGGAAGGGATGGAGAGAGGAAGGGGATATATGAGTGTGGAGTAAGACAGAAGAGGAAAAACGTAGAAACTAAAAGGAAAAATAGGAATACTGAGAGAGAGAGAGAGAGAGAGAGAGAGAGAGAGAGAGAGAGAGAGAGAGAGAGAGAGGAAAAAAAAAAATTTGACAGTAGGACAGACGAAGGAAAAGTACCGAAACGTAGATGAAATTAGGAAAAAGCAATGTGAGAGGGGTGAAAAAAAAACCATTAAAAGAAAATCATTAGAAGCAGGAAAAATGGAAGGGATCGGAGGGGAGAGGGAAGGGATCGGAGGGAAGAGGGAAGGGGAAAACGAGGAGCGGGGAGAGAGGGGGAAAAGGAGGGGGGAGGGGAAGGGGAGGGGAGAGGGGAAGTGTCAAGTGTCGAGCGGTGTTGCTATGGTGATATGTCGCTACTGGTCACCCCTTCCCCCTCCCCTTTCCTCTTTTCCCCTCCTCTCTTCTCTCTTTTCCCCTCATGCCCTCCTCTTTACTCTCTTCTCCCACCTTCTCTTCTCCTTTTCTTGTCTTCGGTTCTCCTCCTATCTTTGAATTTTCTATTTTAACCCCACCTGTCCTCTCTCTCTCTTTCTCTCTCTCTCTCTCTCTAAGACAGCCGAGATGCCATAAACATACCTCTTAATCCTTAACACCAAAGACAACACCAAGGAATGTACACCAGGGGTGGCAGGGGAAAAAAAAAGGGAGGGAGAAGAGAGAAAAGGGGGGGAGAGGGGGAGAAATGAGAGCGAGAGGGGGAGAAATGAGAGGGAGAGAGGGGGAGAAATGAGAGGGAGAGAGGGGGAGAAAAGGAGCAGAAGGGAGAGAGGAGAAGAAAAGAGAAAGGAAGCGGGGAGAAAGTGAGAGACGGGGAGAAAAGACAGGGACAGGGGTGAGAAAAGGGAGGGAGAGAGGGAGGAGAAACCGGAGGGGGAGGAGGAGGAGAAAAGGGAGGGTGAGAGGAGGAGGTGGGAGTAAAGGGAGAGAGAGGGGGAAGAGAGGGAGAGGTGGAGAAGAGGGAGCGAGGGGGAGAAAAGTGGGGGGGAAAGAAGAAAGGGGGGAAGAGAGGGAGAGAGGGTGAAAAAAGATGGAGAGAGGAGGGGAAGCAAGGAAGAGAGGGGGAGAAAAGCGGGAGAGAGGGAGGGAGAAAGGAGGGAGAGAGGGGGAGAAGGAGGGAGAGAGGGGGAGAAGGAGGGAGAGAGGGGGAGAAAGGAGGGAGAGAGGGGGAGAAAAGAAAGTGAGAGAGGGAGGGAGAAAAGACAGCAAGAGAGGGGAGAGGAGGGAGACTTGGTGGCTCGGTCGGTTTAGTGCTGACTCCGCAATTGGTGGACGCTTTGTGTGGTGGGTTCGAGCTCCACTGGCGGCCATTAAGCCTGAGGGGTGGACGAAAACAATCCTACGTCTTGTCCGCAAAAATCCTCAACCCAATCACTGTCTGCGCTTCAACTGTCTTCTGTTTCACCGTCTATGCCTTGTGTCTGTCCTATCCTCCCCCTAATTCCCCCCTATGGCTTGGCCCTGAGAGAGAGAGAGAGGGAGAGAAAACAGCAAGGGAAAGAGGTGGAGGGAAGAAAAGGGAGTTTGAAAGGTGGAGAGAATAATAAGCGAAGGAGAGACTTGGGGGAACTATATAATAAAAGAGAGAGAGGGGGGGTGGGAGAAAATAAAGTGGGAGAGAGGTGGGAGAGGGAAAAGGGAAGGGAAGGAGAGTACGAGGAATAAGGACGTGGAGATGAAAATGAGGAAGAGAATGGTAAAGATAAAAGAAAGATGAGAAAGAGGAGGAAGATGGAAAGGAAGAAATGATATGGATGGAGAGAAAAAAAAAGGTAGGAAACGCAGTACAAGAGGGGAAGAGATAATGAGAGAGAGGGAAAGAAAGGGGAGGGAGAGAAGAGTAGAAGAGAGTGGGAGAGGGGAAAGGGGGAAAGAGCAGCATCTTGCGGGGGAAAAAAATGCCTAACTACGGGGAAATCTAAGAGGACACGCAGAGAGAGAGAGAGAGAGAGAGAGAGAGAGAGGGAATGCCTCGTGAATAATTACACACATCTCTCTGCCCCCAACATCGTCTTACCCCCTCCCCCCTTACCCCCTACTTGCAAGGTCATACCCCCTCCTTAATTAAACACCAACCCCCCTCACACACACACACACACACACATTAAACAGCAACCACACACACACACACACACATTAAACAGCAACCACACACACACACACACACACACACACACATTAAACAGCAACCACACACACACACACACACACACACACACACACACACACACACACACACAAATTAAACAGCAACCACACACACACACACACACAAATTAAACAACAGCAACCTCACACACACACACACACACACACAAATTAAACAACAGCAACCTCACACACACACACACACAAATTAAACAACAGCAACCTCTCTCACACACACACACACACACACACACACACACACTCTCTAGTACACATACACATATTTTATACCGGTATTAATTACTGGCACGCATGCACACGTGTGTAGGCTATACACGTCCACACATCGTACCTTCTCACCTTTCACCCAAGCATTCTCTCTCTCTCTCTCTAACATATAACAATTTTCTTCCTTTCCCTTCAACCCTTTGACTCCTTCTATCTCTCGCCTTCCCTTCACACTCTCTCTCATTTTATCTCACCACCAGCCTCCCCCCCCCCCTCTCTCTAACATATAACAATTTTTTTTTTCCTTTCCCTTCAACCCTTTGACTCCTTTTCTCTCTCGCCCTCCCTCCACACTATCTCTCATTTTATCTCGCCACCAGCCTCTCTCTCTCTCTCTCTCTCACTTTTTTAAGTCCCACAGAAAAAAATGGGAAGACCTATTTTTAACATCAGCCTCTAGCAAGTTGTTTACCTCAGTGTTATTTGTCGACATCCTCTTCATCTTTTTACATTTTCTCAAAACTGCTTGGATGGATCGCGACCAAATTGGCATCACGGAGGCTACAGAGGCTGACCTTTGCTTGCTTTCGCTTGGGAGGTCAGAGGTCAAATAATAAGGTCGCCGTGGTACAGTATTTAATGTGATGTGAGGAATTTTCACTTCGACAAACTTTTTCCCCATTGTTCGTCGTTTTTTTTTTCCCCGAGTCTTTCTCATCCTTCATTATTTTCGTACTCTTTGCCTCCTCTCTCTGTTTTCCTCTTTGCTCCCTCTCCTGTCTCTTTTCCCCTCTAGTTTCCTGTTTTTCTTCTTCTTTCTCCATATCTTCTGCCCTTCATTCCTTCCCCTCTCCTCATACTTTCACCTTTCCCACTGTCATCATCTCACCTGCCTTCCGTTCCCCTTTTTTTCTCTCTTTGTTCTCTCATTTCCCCACCACTCTTTACCTTAACTGCTCTCCTCACATCACTCCCTCTCCCTTCCCTCCCTAATTCAACAATTCTCTGTTTTCCTAAGCCTCCTTTCCTCCACTTCTCTTCTACCTTTTCTCTTTTATTCCTCCTCTCCTTTACTCCTCCTGTTTACCTCTCCCCTTCCTCCCTTTCTTTCCCCCTGCCATTTTTTCCTCTTCCCCCTCCCTCCTGACCTCTCTCCCCCTCCTCCCCTACCCCTGTCTATAGTGGCCACCTGTCGCGCTGTTTAGAAAGTTGCTTGAAGCTGTATTATGGGGGAGGGGGAGGGGGAGGAGGGAAAAGGAGAAGGATGGGGAGGGGGAGGACGCTGGTGTTGGGGGAGGGGGTGGACGCTGTTGTGTTGGGGAGAGGGGGGGAAAAAGGAGGATGGGGTGGGGGTGGGGGAGGGGGAGGGGGGAGGACGATGGTGTTGGGGGAGGAGAGGGGGTGGATGCTGTTGTGTTGGGGAGAGGGAGGGTGGAAAATGAATATGATGGGGAGGGGTGGAAGGTGCTGTGTTGGGGGAGGGGGGGAAGAAGGACGATGGGGAGGGAGTGGACTTTGCTGTGTTAGGGGAAGGGGTGGTGGGGATGAAGGAAGGGAGGGGAGTTCTAACGAAGAACTAGTTGTAAGGAAGGGGAAGATGGGGAAGGGGGGGGAAGTTGTTGGGGAAGGGAGATAAGGGGAAGGAGTGTGTTGATGAGGAGGGGTGCAAGTTGGGGAGGCAGAGTGTGGGCGTTTCAATGCTGGGGAGGGAGAATGGAGGAGGAAGGGAGGAAGCGGAAGGGAGTGGATGGACATGGGAGTATAGGAGGGTGGACGAGAGAGAAGGGGATTTACGGAAGAGCATGGAGTGGAGGAGGGGAGATTTGAACAGAATGAGCACGACTATGAGGAAAGAAGAAAGGAAGAAGATAAAAGCTAGAGGAGGGGGGATAGGGACAGTGAAGAGGGCAAAGAGGAGTAATGAAGAGGAAAAGCTAAAGAGGAAAGGTGAGAAAACGAGACAAAAGGAGGCTGAGAGAAGGGAAAGATGACTGAAGCATAACAAGAAGGAACTGCTGAGGTAAGAAAAGGAGGCAAAAAGGGGTGAAAGAGAAAAAAGAATGGAGATCAGAGGAGGTGACAAGATGAGAAGAGTAGGAAAAAGACAGAAATGCTAAGGAGGGAAGAAGGAAGGAACGAGGGAAGGAGGTAGAATGGACAAGGAAAAATGGATTGTGACGGAAAAAAAAAAAAAAAGGAATATTGGGTGTTGGGAAGAGGAGACAGGAAAGAAAAACAAAGGAAAATAGAAGGATTAAAAGAAGAAAAGGGAGGGAAAGAAGAGAAGTCAAGGGTGGAAGACGAGAAAGGAGGAAGAAGAGAAGGAGCTGAGAAGAGAAAGGTGGGAGAAGAGAAGAATAGTGAATGTAGCGACGAGTAAGTAGGGTGAGAGAAACAAGCATACAACAGAGACAGTGAAGAACAAACAGAATAAGCAGGAAATAAGAGGGAGGAAATATGAGGGAGCCTAAGGGGGCTGGGGGTGAGAGAAAAGAGAGGAGACGGAAAAGAAACACTGGAGGAAAGAAGGACACAGAAGAATGTGGGCAAGGGGGCAGGGTGACGAGGGGAAAAAGAGAGGAAGGAAAAAAAGGGAGGCAACAATGTTAGGTGAAGGGAAGAGAGTAGAAAACACAGCAAATAAAGAAAAACAACGAAGAGGAAACAGACGAAGAAGAACGAACGGGGGTGAGAGGCGAGTACAAAAAAAAAAAAAAAAAAAAAAAAAAAAAGAGAGAGAGAGAGAGAGAGAGAGTAGGACGGAAGGGGAGGGAAAGAAAAAAAAAATGAAATGGTTGGTAGTGGGGAGGAGGGGTAAGAGTGGTGACAGAGAAGCAAATGTAGAGAGGAAAGAGAGAGAAGAAGAAGGAAGAATAAGGGAAACAGCGAAAGGAGACAAGAAGGGGGGGGGGGAGAGAGTGAATGACAAAAGAGGTGACTGAGAAGTAAAACTACACGGGAAAGAGAAACGAAGAAAACGAGATAAGAAGAAAATGGAAGAAGGAAAATAGAGAAAATGCAAAAAGGGGGGACTGAGATAAAAACCTGCAAGGGTAGTGTGTGACGGGCTGACAGTAATAATGAGTCTGCACTAATGACTTCACAAATAATGGCTTCATATTTAATTGGTGCCACAAGCAGCCTCAATACTAATTAACTCACCCACGCCTCCTTGCACAATAAAATAATTTTCGCCAGAGAAAGGTAGCAATTATATCTTAGTTTGCAGAATAAAAATAACAGAGGGGAGACAACGTTTAAAACTATATTGAAGTTAGCTGAGTAAAAATAATCATAGTAATTATATATATATGCTGAAGAATAAAAATAATCATACTAAGAAAACCTCTGCAATTATATTTAAGTTGAAAAATAAAACAATCATGCAAGAAAACTTTTGCAATTACATTTTAAGGCTGTGGAAAAAAAATGTTCACTGAAAAACAACATTGCAACTGTATTTCTAAGTTTGAAGAATAAAATAATCATACTACGACAACGTTTGCAAATGCATTTAAGGCATATAAATAATTATAGTAAGAAAACGTTTGGAATTAAACTGAAGACTGGAGAATAAAAACAATTAGTGTAAGACAACGTTTGGAATTATATTGAAGCTTTAAGTTAAGAAAAGTAAATATGTTAAGAGTATTTGGAATTATACTTAAGTTTGAGAGAGAGAGAGAGAGAGAGAGAGAGAGAGAGAGAGTTTGCAATTATATTTATGTCTGCAGAATAGAATAATTAAGTTTGTAATTTAACGTCTACAACTATATTTAACGATGCAAAATAAAAAAAAATATCGTAGAAAAACGCTTGTAATAAAAAAAAAGTTTGATAAACACAAGAAAATCTGCACACAAAATACTACCCTACGTAAAAAACAAAAATCATCTGGCATAAGAGAAATATTAAATGAGCTGCAGTTACAGAGTTTGATAAGAAGAGGAAAAGAGATGGAGAGAAAATATATATATCCCATGATTTATATTTATCACTGTCCTGAATAAGCCTTTTTCGTAGTACTATGGAAATAATTTACAGACGACGTTTGTAATTACAGGATACGCAAGGGAAAAGATACAAATAAATAGTTACACAGATAGATAGATGGATACACAGATAGATAAATCCTTTGGGTATACTCAATTAATTCCTAGGCTGGATAAACCTGTCTGGTGGCTGCAGGAATAACGTATAATTTAACGTTTGAAGTTATACATACACAGGTAGGGGAAAAAACGAGGAAAGTCTTTCAGCTTTGAAGTTGAATTTGACATGCAGAGCAGACCCTTCATGTATAATAATAAAAATAATAATAATAATAATAAAAATTAGTAGTAGTATAGTAGTAATAGTAGTAGTAGTAAAATAGTAATAAATAATAAAAATAATACAGTACGATAATAATAACAATAATAATAATAATAAAATCCCTGGGTGCACTCAATTAACCCACTTCACTCATCCGCTCATCCATTAACCTGCATAAAATCGAAGTACGGTAGAATAAACATAGAGAGTAATGAGAACGCTGCAATTATACTTCAATAACTAGATTAAAGGAGGGAGAATGTGAATATAAAGTGTATTCTCCTCATTCTCAAAGCTGAATAAATGAATAAAATCGCTAGACACAGCAAGAATACAGTGAATAACATCAACACTGCAATTCAACAGCTGGACAGGGCGATAAAAAAGATATGAATAAACAAATAAAATAACGTTGATTTCACTACCACTAGTCTCCCCTTTCCGTAAAAAGTAATTGGTGGTAAAAACAGAGGAAATAAAAATGAATCAAAACAAGTACAAAAAAGAAAATATTGCTACTATACCGCCTGATACGAGGGGGAAAAGACGCAATCTTAATACTAATAATATTCCTGTGTGTGTGTGTGTGTGTGTGTGTGTGTGTGTGTGTGTTATTCAACCCGGGGCTACCACAATCGCCTGAGGATAGCGTGATTATTTACAAATATTATTAACATCGTTGTTATTGTATAAAGCTCGGTATGTACAGGAAAACAATGTAGCGAATTATGATGATGATGATAGCTGTAACTGTGATGATGATGATGATGATGATGATGATGATGATGATGGTGATGGTAATAATAATAATAATAATAATAATCGTAGGCGTGTTATATTATCTCCCCTTCACTACAACTGGTATCTTCCAAGCAAGGGAGAGGGGAGGAGGAGAGAGGGGAGGAGGAGAGAGGGGAGGAGGAGAGAGGGGAAAGAGAGAGGAGGAAAAGAGTGGAGGCAGGACGAAGGGAGGATGAGGGCGAGGGGAAAGAGATAGAGGAAGAGGGTAAAGAGAGGGGAGAAAAGAGAACAGGAACGCAGAGGGGGAGAGAAAAGGCAAGGAGCGTGGGGAAATGGGGAGAGCAGAGGAGGGGAGGGGAAAGAGGAGGAAAGAGGGACTGTGCAAGAGCAAAAGAGGTAAAATGGGACACGGTGTAAGAGGGTCAACGAGAGAGAGAGAGAGGGGGGGAGGGGGGAATGTGACCAGGAGTTAGAGAACAGGGTGGTTAGAACAGCGAGAGGAACAGGAAAAAATGAAGAGATGAGCAGGAAAGAAAAAGGAAGAAAAACAAAGGCAAAGGAAAAGCTGAGAGGACAAAGCAGAAACTAGAGGAAAGGAAAGAGGAGGGGTGGCAAGGTGAAGTGGGGAGGAGGGGAGAGAGGACGAAAAATGGGGAGGAAGAGGGGAAGACGGTGGTTAGCAAAACTGGGAGAGGAGGTGAAGGCGGGGGTGAGAAGTGGGGAGATGGAAGGAAGGCTAAGAGATGTGGTGGGGTAAAAAGGGGTGGGGAAGCAGCAGTGGAGAGGTTGGGGTGCTAAGGAGGGGAAGTGGGGTTTGGGGTGGTGAGGCATGAGAAAACGTGGAAAGAGGTTAAGGGGATAAAGAAGGGAAGGGGATGAGAATGTAAAAGAAATGGGGGGAGGGACGGGATGAGAATTGGGGAGGAGACAGAGGGGGAGGGGGAGACGTGGGGTTAGGGGTGATGGGGTGGGGGGTTTGTGATGCGCAGGGCTGCCACAAAGATCATCACCCCGTAAAGAAGTCATCCAAGGTCAAGGGGTTGGAGGTGGGTAGCAGGGGTTAAGGTGGGGTGGCAGAGGGTAAGGGTGGGGTAGAGGGGTGTGGGTGGGAGACAGGGGTGAGTGGGGTGCAAGGCATGAGGATGGGTGGCGGGGATGAGTGCGGGTGGGTGGAAGGAACGAGTGTGGGTGGGTGGAAGGAACGGGTGTGGGTGGGTGGAAGGAACGGGTGTGGGTGGGTGGCAGGGGTGTGATCTCGCTCATTTTCCTCTTTCATCTTTTACTGCCTTTTCCCTTCGCTGGTCTCTCTCTCTCTCTCTCTTCTTCTTCTTTCTCGTTTTTCTCCTCTCCCCACACTTTCTCCTTTCTTTTCCTCTCCTCCAGCTTTCTCTTCTCTCCTCCGAGTTTCTCTTTCCTCTGTTCCGGCTTTCTCTCCTTACTTCCTTCTCCGAGCCGGCTTCTCTCTCTCTCTCATTTTTCCATCTTACTTCTCCTCTTTCCCTCCAGTTCCTCTTTCATTCGTCTTCGCTGTTACTACTTCACTTCCATCTCCCAGTCCACTTTATGCCCACTCCACCTTCACATGCCATTTCAAGCCACCACCCACTCTCAATCTCCCACTCTCATCCTTATCACTCCACAATCCCCCCTCCATACCTCCCCTTTCACACTCCTACTCCTCTCCTCATTCCACACTCCCACTCCTCACTCATCTCACTTCACACACTTCGACTTCTCACTCCACACTCCGATTCTTCACTCCATCTCCCCCTCCAAAACCCCCACACTCACATTCCACACCTCCCCTTGCACACCCACACTCCACACCACCCCCGCCTTGTCTCTTCTTCCAAACTCCCACTCACCGTCTCCACTCTCTCCCCTGCAAACCCTCCTCTCCACACTCCCACTCCACACCCCCACAGGCGCCACCGATTCACGCTCTGTTGACCCTAATGACTAAGGGCATCTTGGCTTGCCCTATGACCCCCCTAACCCCCCCCCTCTCTCATCTCTCCCTCACCCACTCAGCATCACCTCCCCTCCACCTTACAATCCTTCTCTCTCTTCCACACTATCCTCCTTACCACTGCATTACCTCCACCTCCAATCCTTTCTACTCACCACTCACAGGTAGAAGAGTGAGACGTGAACAAACCTGCAAAGAGAGAGAATCTGATGTTAGAGGCAATTATTGATACGTAAACGGCATGACTGGCAATAAAACAATAAGAGCAAGCACAATAATAGCGTTAATTATACAATAAATGATACCAATTTTGGATTCTTTGTCCTCCTCCTCCTCCTTTTCTAGATGCCTTCCTGCTATGCTATCCTTGTCTTTGACTCAGAAGTTGTTTATTTTTATCTCCTACCCGACAAGAAACAATCTCAATAGGACTAATAATCTACTGCTGTTTGCTTTCCTTCGCACTCCTATGTATTCTAAAATCCATCCCTTTTCCACACCCCCATGGTCCCCCTCCCTCTATACCCCCATAATCTCCTCAACCGTTCCCCCAACACCACCAAAGCATCACCACTCACTCCATGTTACAGAACTCCGTCCTTCCCTTCCCTGCCCTCCCCTTCCTTTTTCACCCTCCCTCCCTCCTCCGTCCCAACAGTCCCTCTCCCTCACCCTTCGCCTTCCTTCGTGTCCCATCATATTCCCCTCCTCCTTGCCCAGTCTCCCCAAACAATCTTCCCCTCCCCATATTAGTGCCATTTCCACCTTATCTACCCACTTCTCCCCCCCCCTCTCCAATCTTATCCCTTCTCCTCTTTCTTATCTTCAACTTCTTTCACCCTATTCCCTTCTTTCCCCCCCTCCATCTCATCCTCCTTTTTTTCATTACTTCCCTTCCTTCCTCCACAATTTCCCACTCCCTGTGCCACTTGCTTTCCACTTCTTACCCCTCTCCCTTCCTTATTTCCCCCTCCCTTCTCATATCCCTTTAATCCATCCCCTCCAGCCTCCCTTATCACCCCTCCCCTCCAAATTCCCCCCTCCTGAGAGAGAGAGAGGGGGGGGGCAATAACGGAGCAATGGCCCACTCAGATGGTGCACAGATAATTGGCCACTGGCGCATGACGTCACGGGGCAAGAGGAAGGGGGGCAAGGGGAGGGGGGCCAAGAGGAGGGGGGGCAGGAATGGAAGACTGGAGGAAGGTAAGGAGGGGGAAAGAGAACGGAAAAAGAAAGTGTGGAGAAATAGGGGCCAAGAAGAAGAAGAAAAACAGAAGGAAAGCCAGGAGGAAGAAAAAGACTGAAAGAAGGAAAGAAGGACAAGAAGGCGAAAAAGAAAGTGGAAGGAGCAAAGACAGGAAGAAAGGTAGACAGGTAGGAGGAAAGGGAGGGGGGGTGACGGAAGGAAATAAAGGAATGAACGAGGGAACGAAGGGCAGGGGGATGGAAAGGTAAAAAAGTGGGTAAGGAGTAGAAAAATGTGAAAAGCGAGACACAAAGAGGAGCGTAGGGCAAGAGGGAGGGAGCAGACTGCAAGAGGAAGGTATAAATGGGCGAGGGAGGGATGGGTGATAAGGGGTAGGAGGAGAGCAAGACAAAGGTAAGAAGGGGAAGAAGGAAAGTAAGATGCGGTTCGACGATGATAAGAATGGACAAGAAAATAGAGAGAAAACATAAAAGGGGATAAGGTGAAGGTAAAAAGAGCCAAGGAAAATGTAAGAGTGGACAAGAGAAGGGCAGTAGGTCAGCTGACCCACAGTCATATTATAAATTTCAATTTTTTTAAACAAAGTTCCTGTCGAAAGGTATGAGAGAGAGAGAGAGAGAGAGAGAGAGAGAGAGAGAGAGAGAATAGCAAAGGAGGTAAGTAGTACAAAGGAAAGCAAACAGCAACAGACCTGTTGGTCCTTTTGCGGCTGTTTGGTATAAGAAAGGTTAAAATTTACAAAACTATTATATCACCTAAAGACAAGGATAGAAAAGCAGGAAGGTTGTCCCCCCACCCACCATTCCCTCCAGCCGAAGATGGCAGGAAATAGTGAGAAGAACCACCATTCAGCAAAGAAAAGCTGTCATTGAAATTTTATAGGAAAGTGGGACAGGAAATTTTATTCCACACTATCTACCTGAAAAGGACAGTAACATTAAGTCTGCAATATTTATCGATGTTGTTCTGCGGTTATACCTTCTAGACTCGGAAAAGCGTGGAGGGAGGCATGTGTTAATTAGGAGTGAACATATTTATCAAGGGGTTAAATGACTGATACTTCTCCAAGCGATTTTTAGAAGTTAGTAATGCACGAGTTTAAATCTGAGGGCGGTTTGTTCCATATACAGTATTTATAACACTACAAGAGAAAAAAATGCTTAGCCTCATGTGACTGAAATCGTTTGCCGACAATTTTATGCCTATTACCTCTAGTTTCAGCAATCAACTATAGCATATTTAGTGATGGACATATTACCATGTCCTTTGAATGTCTTGAATCCATCCATCTGTCATCCAATCCTACGTTGCCCCATGAGGAGTGTAGGAGCCCGGGGCTAGGCAGTTGGTCCTGACATTTAAGATGAGTGACCAGCCTCACTCAACCCTGAGTGGCATTACGTGAGCAATAAACCCCAACCACCCCTTGGATATAAACCTTCACTGGCTCAATCCAATTGGAGCGCAATAATTATGCACTAAACCACCAGGCGCCAAAATTTGGCTATATGGTTAGCACCCAGCGTAGTAAATAGTTTCCTGGAGTACAGGAAACCATTTGACTTGTCACTCAGTGTAGAGTCACCCACAGGCAGAAGGAGGAGGAAAGAATGAAGGAAAAACGGAAGAGGGAGTGTACAGTCACCCATAGGCAGAAGGACGAGGAAAGACTGAAGGAAAGAAAGACAGAAGAGGATGGAGGGAAAGAAAGATGGAGGAGAGGAAAGGGCAGACACCCAAGAACAGTACTACATTGAGTGAGTGGATGGTGAGCGCCCCTACCTGAAAACACGAATACTCCTCGTAACCCACATTTAATCAGGGTTAAGAAATTCAGGGCTTCTAAATGCTCCTTGTATGGTTTATTTCTCAATCTAGGTATCATCTTTGTCACCCTTCACTGTACTCTCTCAAGTTTCTCCATATCCTTTTTATAATACGGTGACCAGAATTAAACGCAATACTTCAAATGCAGGAGTAGTATGGATTTATACAAAGTGAGGACAAAACTGTATTTTTGGATTTATATTCAAATGCTCTACCTATGGATTCAATCAATTTACTGGCCAGAATTAAACGCAATACTTCAAATGCAGGAGTAGTATGGATTTATACAAAGTGAGGACAAAACTGTATTTTTGGATTTATATTCAAATGCTCTACCTATGGATTCAATCAATTTACTGGCTTCTTTAACAACTTCTGTACCCTGTTTTCTTGATTTCAAATAATTTGTTATTATAACTCCTAAGTCTATTTCATGGTTTATCCTATCTAGTTGGACATTATTCAAGTTAGAACAGGACCTTACCGTACATTTTTACTGTCAATGTTTAGCACTTAACATTTATTAATACTGAAACCCATTAGCCATGTTTGGGTTCAGTTAACAGTTGATCAAAATAAATCTTACAAAATATCCGTCATCAATATAATTTATGTATATTAAATAGAATATGACCTGTGGCACCCAACTTGTAACATTTATCAAATCCAATTCTTTTCCATTAATTACAACTCCATGCTTATGTCTGGTGAGCCAGTCTTCAATCCACCCAAGCACACTGCCACTAAAACCATGCATCTTTAGCTACTGAATAAGTCTTTTGTGTGGAACTCTCAAAAGCCTTTTGAAAATTGGGATAGATAGACAATGTCAACAGATTTGGTCTCGTTGTACATATTCAATACTTTATATCACCAAGAAACTCCAATAGATGCATGAGGCAGGAGCGATTTTCCCAAAACCATGTTGCGAATCTCTGCGCGGATTATTTGTTTGTAAGTGTTTCACAAACTTGTTGCTGATAACAGTTTTTGGCAATTTGCAAATCACTGATGTTAAACTAATTGGGCAGTAGTTTTCTGGTTGTGCTTTGTTGCCCTTTTTTTAATATCAGGGTTACACTTGCAAGCTTCAATTTGTGTGGCACCTTACTGCACTTTGTAGTAAGTTAAAAGGTTCACATAAAGGCTTTGATATTTCATGCTGTAGTTCCTTTAATATGCATGGAGATATTTAATCCAGTCCTTGTGTTTTACTCTCGTTTAATTTGCTAACTGCAAGTAGTACATTCCTTTCATTAACTGTAATATCATCAATTATGTTGCTCTCTTCTTACAGGAACTGGGAAAACAGCAGGAATCATATGTGTATTTTCTACTGTAAATACTGACGTGAAGAAATTATTAAAGATTTTTGTCCTCTTAATTTCATCATCAGTGTGCCCAAGATTATCCAGGGTCTGATTGTTGGAATTACAGTATTAACTTTTCATTTCTGATGTAACTGATAAATTCTTTGGGATATGACTTACTGACTACTGGCAATATATGCCTCAATGTTTTTCTTACTGCCTTTAATTCATTTTTCGGCCTTCCGTCAAAAAGCATTACATTTGTTCTCATCCCTTTGATTCTTTGTGGTACCATAATTTTTCACTAACAGACAATGTTTAATATCAGCGTTCTGCCATTTGGGTGAAGAATTTTCGGCCGGCCTTCTGTTGCAAATTGGTATAGATAGCTTAACTGCACTGTTGAGAGTCTGTCAAAAATTTCCATGCATCACTGATATCTAACATTTTGACGATGGCATGCTGGTCATTGGCACCTACAAGTGCCTTTAATACATTCAAATTGGTCCTTTTATAGTTGGGCACTTTCCTGCAACTGGTACTGATATTATCTTCACTGAATTTAGGGTTAAACATAATTATGCAATGATCACTTGTACTAAATTCTTCTCCTACAATAACATTGCTCACTAAACTTTCTGATGTGGCTACGACAATACAAGATGTTAGCTCCAAGTGCTGGATAATTTACAAACTGATACAGTGAACTTTCCTGCAAGTTTGTATACAGGTCTAACCCTGTGTGCGAGGAAATGGCTTCTCCCCATTTAGGAACTGGTAAATCAAAATCACCAAATACAACGGAGCTTTGCATATAAAAGATTTCAGTGATATGATTGAAGATGTCATTGTTAATGCTAAGTGGCTAACTGGGTGCACAACAAATTAACTCGAGTGTTATTTGATAACAAAATTCAATTCTAAGTTGAATGTAAACACTGTTTAATGTTTTCAATACAATACATGGCTTGGTAACTACAACTGTATGGAATCCTGATTTAATACAGTGCAGTGCACTCACTAGTTTCAAGCCTAATTGGTACCACAATCAGCGTCACAAAACTAAAACTCGCGAAACTTGCGCATATATTTTACATGTAATAAGTGGTAATTGGTCCCGGGGTCAGCCACCTCATTCCTCCTTAGCTAACCCATTAATGACACAATACCCCTACTATAAATTACATAGAGTTAATCAGACATATATTACTGAACTGTGATATTAAAGATTTTACCAACATTGACACATAGGCTGAACTGCTTGATGAGGCTTGAAGATGAGTTCCGAGGCTGGGAATGGTGGGTAGTTACCACCTGCTGGTAAACATACGCTTTATTTGAGGCAGTAGAAGCACATTAGGAAATCAGTTCTTCTTCTTCCTGATAGTCTGTTACATTTTTCTGAATATTTCTGAGGCGGTAAATAAATGTTTCATGCGAAACTTGTTTCCCCATTGTTTCTAGCCATGTTCCGTTGTGTCAACTCATTTGACTGGTCAGCTGAAATGGCTGAAGGACTGTCTTAACCTATGTGTTTTAAATCTAACCAAACCTAGCTTAACTGTACCTAATAATTAATCTAACCTAACCTAACCAGCATACAAACAGGAAACAAAATCCACCTTTCAGTACGCTAAGTAGGATTTCTGCCATTACGCCATAAATAATCACAGATATGGCTTAAGGAAAGTGATGATAAAAAAAGGGAAATTTTTCAGCAAGAAAAAATAACTTACCACCCAGAAAATAGAAAAATACAGAAAACAAACTGGAGGAATATCAATGGAATTGGTTAGGTGCTTCTACTGCCTCAAATAAAGCATGTTTACCCCACATGCCCCCTGCTCCCCACCACCATTGTTGAGTCCCCCACACCACCATTTCCTGAAGCCTCAACATCAAAGCCCTCAATCCAGTGGGAGCTCATCATGCTCACCAATATTGTGAACAAGTGACTGCGGAGATGCATACTGGTATGCATGCAATCACTTGCCGCCGAGGCTTGAGAAACTCGGTAAAATCGAGTGACTCCTTGCACAGGAACATTCCTTTGCGTTGTGAAACTGCTATTTGCGAAAGTAAAATTCACAAAACTAGTGAGCGTACTGTATATAACAACACCGCCCGCTGCTATTTCCTTCCTTTCTCTACTGAAAATGTGAAAGCCTGGTAAATTAACTCTGCTAGAAAATCTCTTTGGTCAGTATTTAGCCACAATTCTGTTATTCCAATAACATATCTTCTGTAAATTCAAGAGCCTCTAAAGTACAAAATTTATTAAGCAGGCTACACACACTAACAAGAACAGCTTTAATGTACAGTATTTTCCTTTCTGATGTGGGAAGTATACATTACCTACAGTGTTATCTGATTGTATGATATCTACATTCACCTCATGGGATGAATATGTTTTTTTTCTCCAGAAAAAATGTACAATACTGTATCACTAAACAAACAACCATAATGGGCAAAACCAACAGTATTCAAGTGTACAGTAATCCACTGTCTGAAAATACAGTAAACTCTCAATTATCTGGCATAATTCAGCCAAGCCCTATACCAAATAATGTGAAACGCCAGATACTGCATTGTATCCCTATTGGCTCAATATTCGTTGTAGAGCTGAATATTGTGTTACTATCCATCTTGACCCTCTATCCTAAAAACTTTTCCATGAGTAAAAGATGAAAATTAAGCATAAAATATTATAAAGTTATTACAGTACACAATACAGTAATACAGCACCGGCTGGCTACCATTTACGTGCCAGTTGATACACCTCGATGCCGGATATTGAATAGAACCACCGGTTACGTCCCCTTTCGGTGCCAGATACTGCATAATTTCGCCAGATGCTGCTTTAATAGAGCCAGGCCAGCAATGCTAGATACTGCGACAACAGATAACCGAGAGTTTACCGTAGCATTCACTGCTCGTAAAAGTGGTCCCATGTGTCAATGAACTGCACACCTTCCTGCAAGCAAAGTGATTTGACCTGGTTATTTACACTGATGTTTTTAGAAGACATTCCCTGCATCAATCCTTGGGAGTATGCCTGAAATTAAAATGTTTTTACTGTAATTTTCTCCTTGCAGCACTGGATCATCTTTCTGTATTTCTTCATCAGTTCCTCTGATCAGGTTCGCATAACATCACTAATACCTGTATGAATAACAACAAAAAATGTCATTTTCTGCATTCCCCAAAAAGTCATCCACAGTCCCTGTTATGACATCTAGGCTATTCCTGCACCTGGACTACAAAAGCACTTTCATTCATATGGTGCCCTGGATGATGGAATCCTCCACAGCCGTGCATCATGGGACCTTGAAGGGGGGGGAGTGTTACTTATCAGCTAACACCTGGAAGAGATAATGGAACAAGCTGCAGTTAGTTTTGCAATACCTACTAGCAAAATAATTACAATTTAGGACAGAAGTTATAGGTGAAGGTTTTGCTGCTGTTGAACTGCAGCTACAGGAACTGCTACCATAATGGTTAGTAATATGCTGTGAATATATGCTTTACTTTAAGCAGCAGAGGCACCTTAACAAATTAGTTCTTCCTGGTGGTCTTTTCTATTTTTGTTTATTTTTAGGGTAGTAAATGACGTTTCATGTTAAATTTCTTTCCCTAATGTTCCTAGCAATGTTCCTTTCACTGTATCCACTGTTTCTTAAGTGTAATGGTAGATGCTCATACATACATACATCTCAGTCACCTTTTAGTGCCTTTCAGCCTAACCAAACCTAACCTAACTTAACCAAGATTGAGTAAGTTTTATTAAGTCAATCATTACAAACGTTGATGAGGTGTAAGGAACATGATCAGGGGAAAAAGTCAATAGTCACAAAAATACAGAAAACAAACAGTGCAACGAGCTACCGAATTGGCGGTCATTTACCAAATCATCACCTTTAATAGGTAAATACTGTATTATACTTTTTGTCACCCTATTGGTTCATAAACACCTAATTATCTGAAATCCAATCAAAAATTTGTGCTTAATTTAACTACTACCGTATTAAAAAACTTGGGCTGTCTGGACGATACTCCTCCTCATCCTGCCCTAGGGTGGGAAAGGATGTCCGGATAATGATGAAATAAAAAAAAGGATTCAAAGGAAAAACATGCCAAAGTTAGTGGGTACCATATTTCCCCTTAGATTGGCAACAAGCCTTGACAGACTTCTATTTTGAAAAAAACATTGATTTACAGTGCAAATACATGTATTTGAATGTTAAAACAATATTCATACACACTACAAGTCTGTCAGGGAAAGTTGTTCAGCTAAAGGCATAACACTTCCGCTAATTTTGGCTAGGTTTTACTCCGGATCCTGATTTTTTATTGTCAGTTAAATCACATCATATTTTGACCAGAGTTCTGATGATTAGGTGTTTATGAACCTGTATGGGAATAAAAATTATATTTTCCAATTAAACGTGCCAATTCGGTATTTCGTCGCATCCAGAAACAACCTGGAGTAACAGGAAACGAATTAGTAAGGTCCTCCTGCAGCTTAAAGTAAAAATACATTTAATGGATGTTATAAATTTGTTTAAAATCTGCTACCAAGAATGGAATGCTAACTGTTATCTGGAATAATGAAATAAAAATATACTATCACCTGAAATATATGAACAACAGTAAGTCACAGCACAAAAAAAAAAAAAAAAAAGAAAAAAAAAAAAAAAAAAAAAGAAAGTCCTGTTTTTATAAGAAATAAAATACAGTATAAACAAAAATACTATCACCAGAAATTTAAGAACAATGAAAAGTCACAACACAAACACTACAACAGCTTCCTGTTACAATATTATAAAATACACAACGCATCAATTAATGCCTAAAAATATCACGAGACCAGTTTGGTTCAACAGCACCTGCTGATGGTGAATTTACTACTATGCTATAAACTCTTAACTGAAAACTGAACAATTTCTGTAATAAGACGACAAGAAAATATACTATACAAACACCCAACTATCTGATGCCAGTAACTAGAACCCACCTAACTGATTTTATACCTTACCTGAAAATAAGTATGGTTAATACAGATAAATATAAGTGTAAAATTACCAATATCTACAGAACAAATGACTTTACCTAAAATGCAAAAGCACACACAACACAGGCACTGTAAGATACGTGCCTGCAAAATACACGATGCTTGCAAATGAAAATACAGTACCCGGTACATAAAAGTACAGTTCTGTCTAACTTGTAATGAAATAGGAGTGATATTTTGCTATACTGATTAAATATAAAAATTGCTGTTGAACAATGCATAACTCACCTGATGTCCAAATGCAAACAAAGACTGATGTAATCACCTGTGCTCGTATTAATAAAAACTCCTAGGAGTAAAAAGTTCCTCTCAAAGTGAAATTTGGCTCCTAACTTCTAGAAGTACTCCTAAAAGTTACTTTCAACTCCTAAGTTTACTCATAAAAGTGTCGATACTATTAAGGTACCTTGCAACTGGTAAAATGCAGCAGTGTAATTGTGATGACTTTGGACCATCGCAGCCATCAGTGAGCAATGTGATAACGGAAACACTCTATGCTCTAACTGCTCCACACATTGTTAAGAGGTTTGTGAAGTTCCCTCGTACACTCCCTGAACTACAAAGAACTGAAAGAAAATTCAGGCGAATTGCTGGCTTTCCTGGGGTAGCTGGTGTGATTGATGGGACTCACATACGAATTGTGACACCAAACCAGTATGAAGAAGTGTATGTGAATAGGAAAAATTACCACAGCATGAACATTCAGTTTGATAGTGAATATAAAATACTGGATGTGGTTGCAAGGTGGCCTGGATCAACACATGATGCCCGAATTTGGCAAGAAAGTGGATGAGAGGACGCAGCATTCACGGCATTTGCAATCTCAGCCCATGCATGCTTTTTTATGTCCGAGGTGTTCCCCGGGCCGAATTTCCCTTTTATAATTTTTTCTTTCTCCAATGCCTTCTGCCAGCACGAGACACTTCCTCCGTCCAGTTTCTCTTTCTCTGGAATTTATCTGCAGCCGTGGTATGTTGAAATTGTGCCGTTGTTGACGGTCACTGTACCACGTGTACACACAATGCCCCGATGGTAGCAGGCTCGATCAGCTGACCACACGACGTGTTTACATTTTATCTATTTTATCGACATTCGTAAAGAATCATAATATATGATCAAACAGATGTTGTTTCTATATATAAAAACTAGTTTTTCATTTTTAAACTACTTACTGATACTCTAAAGCTTTCGAATGGTAATTTATTAAATATATTAAGCAGAGATTCTTTGTGTTGGTAACACTTCATGGTAAGAGCGAAATTACTACTACGAGTCCTCCTAGGAGGAACTTTTAGAAGCAACTCTCATCTACAACCACTTTTAGTAGTAATTTTAGGAGTACTCCTAGAAGTTTTTATTAATACCGGCCCTGGTTCACAAAAATATCGATTGCATTTATAAAATACTGAAGCACTAATACCTTAATCCACTATAACAGAAATTAATTCCGCCACAGACGAAAATAAATAAAGGCAACACAAACGCATGTGTTCTGAAGGTACCGCGTCTTCTCCTCTGGTGGGGCACGACAGAAGTAAACCGAGAACTGTATATACAGTATATAGGACAAAGCAATATGGGTGCCATGTTAAAGCAATTTTATCCGACATAAATTGTTTTTTACCTTAAAGTGGTGGAGATCGCTGTCTAAATCACTCAATACTCAGTCACACACATCAAACAGAAATAAACTGAGTAACAATACCGTCTATCGAACAAAGCCAATAATGGAAATCAAACACGTACCTACAAACAAAACTCACTGACGTAAAACAAACCGTATTTATACTGCAGAAACTACTCTCAGCAGCAAAACAATTATCTAGATCACTCACCTAGATGCAGGACTCTCACTATGTTGTAATTACTCATGCAAAACACTGAATCAAGGCATTTCACTGTGGGTATTCTCAGAGCGTAGCAGGACGCCTAACCATCAAGGGCACGTGAAGCCTAATGTATGAGAGGCAGAGGAGGGCAAGAGGACCCCAAATAGCCGTAATGGAAATAAAGGTAAAGGGTGTGATAATTAAAGGGTGGGAGGCAGCCATACCTGATGTGGGGGGAGTTATAATAGAAGGGGACAAGGAGGGGATGGGGAGGCGAGCGAGATGATGAGTGGAAGGGATGGGATACAGTTGGAAAAGGCAAGAGATAGGGAGGTAAAAAGGACGAGAGCGAAGGGCACGCATAGAAACTGGGAAGGGAGAGGAATGATGAGGAAAACAGGGAAGTAATGAGGAGGCAGGGGTGAGAAAAAGAACGGGAATGAAAAAATAAAAGGAGAAAAAGGGATGGCATAAAGGAGCAAGAAAATACAAAGGGAAGGGAAGATATAAAAGTAGAAGGGGCGGAAGGGAAGGAATGGGAGAAATTTAACCACTAAATTAACAACGGCGACAGTTTCCAGATTTGCGCTCTCTACTGCCTTTTTTTTTTTTCTTTTCTTTTTTTTATTGGCTGAGGAAGGGACCTGCGGATTTTTAAAATTAGGCAGGCTTTTGACAGTTCCCCCTCTCGGGTATTTCCTTTGCTCTATGAACCCTCATTCTATTTTTAGGCGGGAAAACAGGTCGGGATGTGATGATGATGATGAGAAAAATTAAACTTGATGATGATGAAGGTATTGGACGGGTCGTGATGATGATGATGATGATGATGATGATGATGATGATGATGGTGATGATGATGATGGTGATGATGATGATGATGATGATGATGATGGTGATGATGATGGTGATGATGATGATGGTGATGATGATGATGATGGTGATGATGATGACGAAGGAATGTACTCACCCTTTAACCCCTTCACAACGAGAGGTCTACCCTAAACTTAGTAAAATCGTCCAACAACTGCAAGGGGGAAAAAAGGCCAAAGGAGGCACCGCACTAGATCAATGAGGCCGATTTCAAACCCCCTAGGTTCAATATATAAATAAAAATCGTCTAGAGTTAATAATAATATAAGTTTGAAAGGACATAGTTTGGCTAATTTAAAAACATGAAATATATAGATGGGAGTTGCAATATGCGTGACAGGGCAAGAGTCAGGGATGAAGGGGTAAAGAAGGAGAGGGAAGAGGGGGAAGAGTGAGAGGGGGAAGGGGCACAAGAGTTGGTGGGCAGGGGGTGTAATGATATAAGGGAGGGAGGAGGAGAGTCAAGAGGTGGTAAGGGGAAGGAGGAAAGAGTAAGGGGTGAAGGGACGTGGGACGTGGAAGAGAGAGGAATGGGGCAAGTAAGGGTGGGGGTTGGGGAAAGCGTAAGAGTAATGGGGGAAGGGGAAGAAAAGTGTGGTGGGAGGGGATAGGGGCAAGAGAGAAAAAGAGGAAGGGATAGGGAGTGGGAAGAGTTAGTGGAAGGGGGAGTGGGAAGAGTTAGTGGAAGGGGGAGTGGGAAGAGTGAGTG